>NC_133159.1:18931250-19244375 GCF_040802235.1 Manis javanica | reverse complement strand
CTGCACTTCCGGTCTGCACCTAAACTAGCAGAGTGCAGAGGCCTGCCTGGGAGCACTTGCAGTGGGGCTGGTGTGGGAACGCATGCAGCTGTCCACCCTTGCTGAGGCTGAAATCAGACGGGTGCCCAGGCTGTGACCAGGCCACTCTTGTGGTTGCTGCACTGGGACTAGCATTGCAGGGGCCTTCCATCTGTGGAGATCTGCATCTACACCAGCCAGTTGCTTATTATGCCTCCCCCAATCCCAGGATGCCTCCAGCCTCTCTCTGTTGAGGCTTCCTGGCACCTTCAGGAGACCTTCCAGGGCTGGATCTAAAGCCATGCTCCAGGTTCTCTCCTGTGGCCCAGTCCTGGCCTTGGGGGGCAGCATGCACCTGAGGTGAGCTCACATGGGACTGCTGTTCCCTCCCCCTACTGCCCTCTACTCAGCTTCTACAGCAAGCCCTTCCCCTCTGGGATTCTTGGGCAAGAGTCAGCTACCAAGTCAGGGAGCCCCAGGGCATGCCACCCCTCTGACAGGTCTCCTTGAAGCCCCAGGTTTGAAGTAGAGGAAAGCCACCCCATTCCACCCAACTTGCTCCAAAGAAAACCCTCTCTAGTCTCTGCAATCTCCACTCTGCCTTCAGGAAAAAGCCCTCCCACCTCGGCTGTGCTCATCGCAGTCTAGTCTCTCCCTGACTTTCTAATGTCATCTGCTGCCACCGGGTCCCCCATGCTCCGGCCCCACAAGTGTAGGCTCATTCCCTACACTTACCCGACCACTCACAGCCCTGTAACTTCGCACGTGTTGTTCCCTGTGCCTGGAAAGTTCTTCCTCCTCCTCAGGGTTTGGTGAACTCTTCCTAATTCTTTAAGATTCACCCCAAGTGGCCTCTAGGTAGCAAATTTATGGAAAAAATCAGTCCTTTCTACTGTGCACCCACTGCACAGTGCATGATTAAGATTGTGGTCTTGTGTCAGACCCTGGGTTTACTATGTGTACAAGTCAGGAATCGCTTCGATAATGCTGTGTATCAAACCACCTCAAAATCTGGGGGATTACAAGCCTTTATTTTTCCCACTTACTGACAAAGGGAGAGAGTAAAGAACTGACATAGAGTAAAAACAGTTGGCATTTTATGGAGCTATCACTATATGCCTGGCCCTGTGAGCACTGTATATGTATTATTTCATTTACTCCTCATGCCAACCCTGTATGGTGGGTATTAGTAACCTGTCTTGGAGTGGAGGCGATTACAGAGTCCAGAGAGGTTACATACTTGCCCAGGAAGACACAGCTGGTGAGTAACAGGGCTAAGGTGTGAACCCTGGCCGAATACATGCATGTGCTTCACTGCTTTTCTGCCTCCAATTATGAATAGTTGCCCTTGTTTTGGGAAAAAGACAAGAATGTGTTCAGGAGAGCTCAGGCACCCTCATTCAACCTTTCTCCTACTTCAGATCCACAGACTCTTCCTGATGGTCTCCCAGCTCAGAGCCTGACTTCTGAGGCCTGTGACTCCTTAGGCATGCCCAGGAATCCAGTTTCCTGGGAGACCTTGTTCCTCTAGGGCTGAGCCTGGCCCCTGGGAGGGCAGCTGGATGACGCACAGGTTCCTGGGTAGGACCCCTTCCAGGGTCTGGATGCAAAGGATTACAGGGATCTGGGCTTCCTGAGCAGTGGAGTCTTTGAGCCTAATCCATGTGGCCTGAGCTGGGGGAGAGAGGGGAGGAAGGTGTTCTAGGCTGCCCTGGGGCTGTGCTCTCCCTGCCTGGGCTGGGAAAAGGAGCTGGAGCAGAGCAGGGGAGGGAACGAAGTGTCCCAGCCCCATAGCTTCACTCCTTGTTACCAGTACTGTGTAGCTGATAAGAGCTGGGTTTGCACCAGGTTTACCACCAGCTGGGTGGCCTTGGGCAAGAAGCATATTCCTGAGCCTCTTTCCTCATCCACAAAGTAAGAACCCCTATGGGCCTACAGTGCATGTAAGGGGCTTTGCATCAGGTCTAACACATGACAAGGGGTACAAAATAGGTCACTGTTCTTACTTTTATCATTCAGCTCTCAAATGTACACTGCTGAGTTTCATGGTCAAGTGACTTTTCTATCCCATACACAACTCCAGGTCTGTTTCCCACAATCTGAATACATGGGGAGCTGTGTGACCTGGAATGCATCGTTTCTTTCCTCTGGACCTCAGTTTTTCTACCCATAAAATGGGTGTCATCACACTCACCTTGCAGGACTGCATGAGGCTAAATGAGACAATATAACAAGTCTCGTCTACCCTTTTTGAGTCTTGTTTCCCTATTTGTAAAATGGTTTAATAGGGTTGTCTGGATCAAAGGAAGTAGTCACGGTAACTGTTTAACACATGACTTTGTACATGGCAAGAGCTTAATAAAGGACAGCTTTAAAAACAAGTCCAGACAGAGCAGGTGTTTCCAAGTCACCTTTCAAATTTTAAAGTTTATTCACTAAAATATAGTCCATCATATAGAATATAATCTCCAGACTGTCATTGCTTGTTTTCATTTCCTATACCTTACCTGTTCCAAATTACTAGATTTTCTATGCCACTTTTCCTTTTCTTGTGGGTGATGGAGAGTTAACTAATTCTTATGGGTTTGCTTGAACCTGTTGAAGACCTGATTTATCCTACTACATTATGATTATATGTTACAATATAATAAATATACATTCCTTTAGTACATTGCAGTTGACAAAGAACATTCCTATCCATTGTTTTATGTAATTCTCCTGACAACCCCTTCACGGTTGGTTTTATCATCTCCATTTTACAGGTAAGGAAACTGAGGCCAGGCCCAGAAAGAACAAGGTGGGTTGGGGGTGGTGCCAGGACTTGGATCCTGACATCACGTCTCTCCCAGTGGACTCACAGCTGCTGGGTCCATAGCAGTGCCCTTCCTAGACAGTCTGCTCTAAGCCCACCATCCCTCAGTAGGTATGCTCCCAAGATGGGCCGGACACGTCTCCCCACTCTGCCTTGTTGTGGTCTTTGCACACTAAAGGAGCAGACAATTCATGCCATTGTTGGTCCAGTACTCACTGAGGGCCTACGATGTGCAGTTTCCTCACCTTCAGGTGCCCCACTCCGGGCGGGAGATTGACACCAGGGAGTAGAAAGTAGGTGTTTTCATAAAGGTTCAGACAACATGCCTTGGGGCTGGGCAGGTCAGGAGAAGCTGAGCAAGATCTGGGCTTTAGGTAGAAACTTGAATGAAGCAGGGGTGCAGCGGTGGGAAAGCCAGGCTATCTCGACCAGAAGTCGCCGAATGAGGGTGGGGGGTGTGGGTTTAAATGGCTTCGGGACCGAGCCGGGACTCTCCTGCTACAACTCTCCGAGGGCGCCGGGCCCAGAACCTGGAGCTGGTGGTTCAAATCCGCGGGCCGGAAGCACAAACCGCTAGTGCAGCCTGCACAGCGCCAGCGCCGAGCCGCAGGGCTTGGGCACCACTCCTCTCTGGGTCCCCGTGTGCCCATCTGCAGAACGTCCCCAGGAACTCGCAAGGCTCTCGCGTCTGGGCGACACAAGTCACCTCCGCCCGCAGCACGTGGGCGCGGCGGGCACAGCACACGCTCCAGCCCGGCCGGACAAGCGCGCTCCCGCCGTCGCCTCCCCGCTGGGGCGGGGCCACGACCGCCGCCCCTCTATTTGCGGGCTGGCGGGGCCGCGCTCCCAGCTCCGCTCGCGGCAGGTACCCGGGTCGGGGCAGCGGGAGGCCGGGAGGGCGGGCGGTGAGGCCGCCGCGTGGGGCACGACGGGGCGCGGGGTGCTGTGCGGGCTGGAGCTCGGGGCTCGGGGCGCGGCGGCGTGAGGACAGGCGGGACAGCGGCGCAGGAGAGGGAGCATCTCCGGTTACGAGTGGAGGATGCCAGGGGGAATCAGCTGGAGGGGCGCGCCCCGCGGAGGGAGTGGGAGCAGGAAGGAGGTTCATCTCGGGGAAGTCTGGAGGCATGAGAGAGGGAATCGGAGCCGGAGGAGGAGCACCTCTGTGAGGGAGTTGGCAGAGGGAAGAGCTGGCCTGGGAGGGCTCTGGTGCCTGGAGGAGGATGGGCGGAGAGGTGGCTTCCCCTGGGGGGCATCTTGGGAGACGCCAGGCAGTACCTGGAACTGGGTAATGTGAGGAGGTCCCAGCTGGGAAATTGGAAACAGTGGGAACAGCACTGCTGGTGATTTAGAGGGGCTCTTGCTCCAAAAGAGTCTAAGCCCGTTGGGATGGGAAAGCCTCCCTTGGTGTCAGGAGAGCATGGGTGTACCCTTCACCCAGTGAGGGAAGAGGAGGGAGCTCCACACCATCCACAGCACTTGCCTCAAGCCTACGGGCTTTGAGAACCCCGACTGGCCTGGCCGAGTGAGGGGCCAGATCAGGCCAAGGCTTCAGAGTTTGCAAGTTTGATGGATTCGCAGACCTGGCTGCCCCTCAGTGGATGGCCCGGGACCACATGTTTTATCCTACAGGAGAGGGTCCCAGCTTCCCATCATGGGGCCTGGGTCACCTCTGGGCTTCTTGGTGAGAAGCTGCCCCTCTCCAACCTCAGTCGCCCTGCCCAGAGGGGCCCTTGATGGTCAGTGGTGAAACTCAGGTCCCTTTTCTATCCCCGGTGCTGGGTGACTGTAGCCAGTTCACCCAACCTCTCTGGGTCTGCTTTCCTCTTCCAGGTTCCTTCCAGTCTTCAGAGGATTTGTGGGTCTGAGTTCCATGGAAGAATGCCTTTAAGGAATATTTAAGAAATATTTCATTCTGATCACACTTTTCAGTACAAACGGAGGCCCAAAGTGCAGTTACAGAAAAACAAAAATAGTTTCCGTTCAGTTTTGGAAGACATGGAAGGATTTTCTTTAAACACATTGGGTGGAGTTGGGCAATTGGTTTGTGTTGAGGGAGGTGACCTAGTTGCTCCTAGATGGGGAGGCCAGCCAGGGATGAAAAGTTTGCTTGTATAATCTGTGGCCACACAGTGGGTGCCTGGGAGTCGACAACAGTGGGCGAAGGGCAAGAGCACTGGTTTTGGAGTCAGTGATGTGCCCCACCATCCAGCCTCCTAGGCTGTGACACCAGGTTCAGAGCTGGTGTGAGAGATGAAATGGGTGTGAAGGATCTTTGCAAATAGCAAACTACTAGAGTAGATGAGCTCCTCCTAAATATGAATGTCAGTGCCTAAGCTTTTTAATCATAGTTCAGGCTCTGCCATACTGTGTTGTCCTCATCAGGACCCCTCAAGAAAGTTTACCTCTGACAGCCCCAGTGTAACTTACTGTTATTTTTATCTGATGAGGTTAGACTTTGTCTTCCATGAAAGATACAGTTGTCTTTAGGGAGTGTGCTGAACAATCAGGGCCTAGAGAAGCAACAGTGAATGTTCTGCATGCCAGGAAGGAGGCAAAGAAGGAATTACAGCTGACTCTTGGACAACAGAGGGATTGGGGCGCTGACCCCTGTGCTATCAAAAATTCACATAACTTTTGACTCCCCCAAAACTTAACTACTAATAGCCTGCTGTTGACTGGAAGCAGATAACATAAACAGTCAATTAACACATGTTGTATCTGTGTTATATACTGTATTCTTATAATAAAGCAAGCTAGAGAAAAGTTTTTTCAAATTGTTGCAAGTCTCCAAAAAATTTTCCAATATATTTATTGAAAAAAATCTGCATGTAAGTGGACCTGTGCAGTTCAAACCTATGTTGTTCAAGGGTCAACTGTATAATCAAAAAATATTCATAATAGGTGTTATTTAGTTAGGCTGTTCAGCGCCAAAGGCAGAGAATTAATATCCCTAGGTGTTACCCTTAGCTGTTAATTAGCTGGGCTATTAATTCTATGAGGATGATGTTTTAATGGCTTTGTTCACTGCTGAAGCTCCAGCACCTGACACATAGTAGACCTAAAACAATGTTGGAATGTCTCAGGAGCTGAGGGGCCTTTAAGGTCACTGGTGAATGGACTGTTTCCATTGACATTTGGGGAAAAGGGGCCAGGAGGGGAATGGACTTGTCTAAGGCTACACAGGGATTGTGTGGCCAAGCCAGGATCAGAACCCAACAAACAGCAGAGCTCGTGTTGGGCCAGAGCTGATACCTAGCACTCATGACTTTGTTTTGCTTTCCCAAGAGCCTAAGAGGCAGCTATTATTATCCTCTGATTATAAATGAAGAAATCACTCAGAGAAGTTAAGGGACTTTAGCAAAATCACACAGCTGTTCAGTTCCAGACTTGAAATCCCATCCTAACATGAAAATGGGGAACTGGCTTCTCTTGAAATAGGTGAATGGTAGAGGCACCCCCTTGGGGCAGCAGCTTAGCTCTCTCCATTCTCCCTGGTCACCGCCTGGGTGGCTTCTCCCTAGTCTGGGTTTTCCTAGGCCCATAGGTGTTTTGTCTGTGTGGGTGAGCCCCATCAAGGCAGAGGGCCTGTCTATTTCATTCACCATGTGCCCCTGCCTCTGTAGTGTTGGCCTATCATATAGTAGACACTGAGTAAAATCTGTGGGATGGGTATAATCTGGCACTTTTCCACTCCAAAGCCCATTGGCTACCCCATCCCTGCAACTTGGTCTTCTGTTTTGCCCCAGAGGTACTAGGGGACTTGGACAGTGTGTATCATGTAGAGACGAGAAAGAACTAGCGGTGGAAAGTGAGGTGAGGAAGTTGGCTTTAAGCTTAGGAAAAGGGGAGTGTGAACTGGGCAGGGGAAGGGTGCTAGGAAGTGGTGGGGTGAGGAAGAAGGCTGCTCAGACTGAGAGGAACTCTCACGTGGGCCCTGGAGATCTCAGTTCTGAGGCTCACCCACCCCAGAGGCCTCCCGAACCTGCAAGGCATACCTCCGCCAGGCCACATGGCTTTTGGATCAGCTGCTAGCACATTCTACCTCCTTCATCTTCTCTCTCGGGGACAGGGCTGCTGGGGCTGCAAGAGCTGAGGCCCTTTCCCTGGGGGTTCCATTTCCCATCACCTCTTGGGCCTGTGGGCAAATACAGATCTTCAGGGCTCTGTGAATCCAGGGGGTTACTCTGAATGATTTTTACCGAGAACAGTTTAATTATTAAATAAGGTCAGTGTGCTCAGAAGTCCAAACTCCCGCCAAATTTCCCTGGTCCCTAAATGCATCCTCAGAGAAAAGTAAATGTTTAAAGAGACAGTTAACTTCCTGAGGCCCCCAAATCAGTAGAATCAGCTACTGGGGGCTAAAAGAGAATAGAATTTTTTAGAGAACCCCAAGCAGATCTCTCAGGCTGGGGATATTTTAAATACTACTACTGTTAATTATTAATAATAATAGCAATCATTTAAACTGAATCCCTAACTGTACTAACACTTTGTTCAAAAACTTAAAGAAGTTTAATCTTTACAGCAATCTATGAGGTAGATAATATAATTTTCATGAGAGAGCTAAAGGTCAGAGAAGGTGAGTCACTTGTCTTAGGTCACACAGCTAGTATGTTATAGATTCAGGAGTCAAATCTGGTTTGTCTGAATCTGAAGTCCTTTGCAAGCCTTTACAATTTCTGTTTTCTCTTTACTCCTAACTTACTTCCATTCTGATTCCCACTGAGTAGAGGAGCCATTCAGGTTTTCCCGATATCCATCAACCAAGCCCTGGACGTCTGGTCTCAGCCTAGCTTTGCCAGCCTTGCTGTGTGATCTTGGGTAAGTCGCACCTTTTCAGCCAGCCCTCGGTTTCCCCAGTTGTTTCACACAGAGGTTAATGGTGAGTTTCCTTCTGCAGCTAAGGCCTGCTTAGTAAGACAGAGTTTAGCCTGGATATGACCAGTGAGGGAGTGGTGATGTGGGGGGAAGAGGGAGGTGTGATGGTGTCTTTGGCCCCACCCTCTGGTGACATCACACAAGATACCTCCAGTTCCTGGAAGCCCCGCCCCTAATGATTCTCACCTGTTGAAGTGCTGCCCAGTGCTTGGCATCTGGCGAATCTGCCCAGTACCACAGCAGAAGTCACCAGCCCCTGGGATTGAGAAAAACCTCTAGGTAACAGTGAGATTTGGGAGGCTTGGAGGGGGCCACAGAGGTGTACTGGGTTGGGATAGGATGCCTGAAACAGGCTGGTCATGGCAGCCTGGTGGGCAGACTACTCAGAGGATGCTCTGAGGGTGCCCTCTGGAGCCCACCCTACCCTGGCTCATGCCGGACCCCTGCCCCTGCTGCTTTTCCCCGATTTGGGGCTGCTTTCCTGAGGAGTCAGGAGATGGAAACTAATTCTGAAAGTAGACCTGGTCAAAAGGAATGGGGCCTCTGGCTGGGGTCTAAACGAAATAGGGTGGCAGAACCTCTGTTATCCAGTATGTGGCCTCTGGAGTCTCTGCTGAGGGTCCCCTGTGTCTAGGGGCAGGGAAGGGCTGTGGGTGAGCTGTCATCTACCTGAGGGGGCAGTTGTGAGCCGCGGCTTCACCGGTGCAGAGCAAGTGGGTAGCTGGTAACTGGGGGAGACTGAGGTCCCTGAATGAGTCAGTTGCTAGGGGCCTAAGGAAACAATTTACAGAAAAGTCCTTGGTTACCTGCTTTTGACCAGTATTGTCCAGAGTAGTTCTAGGAGAGGCAGATAGATGTGACGGGACGCAGAACAGCACCTGAGCATGGAGGAGTGCCTTTGTTCTGCAGAGAGAGGGCTGGGTCCAAGGCCTGGCTCCACCTTGCTTGCTCTCTATCTCTGTGACCTTGGTTGAGGAGCTCCAACCTCTCTTAAATTTTACTATCCTCAAAAACAAAATGGGCACAATTATACCCACCTCACAAGCTACTTATGAGAATTACTTGCAGCAGGGTTGTAAAGAGGGATCATATAGTAAATGCTTATTACATTTCAGCTGGCTTTATAATTGTTCCTGGGAAAGGAATCCTTGGACATGTAAGCTTGGTAAAGTAGGTTCAACAAAGTGAAGTGGGCTTTTTTGCTGCAGGACTTCTCAGAGCCTTTAATATGTTGTTATGCCTTGGGAAGTTCTAAGAATGGGATATGGAGCATTGCACAGATTAAATGAATCACAGGGACCCAGAACTACGCCACCATCAAATGTCATTATTCCCTGCCTCTGCCCTTGTGGTGGAATGGAAACCTTACGGATTGGGCAATTCTGGGGAAGGCCTTCCAGTCTCTTGGCTGTTTTTTTCCTCAATGTAAAACCAGGGAGCTGCATGAGATGCTTTCAGAGGCCTTCTCTGTCTCTCTGAGGTTCTGAGTTGGGAAGACAAAATTGTAGACAACAGTAGAGGCCAGATTGTTGAAGTGAGGCTGAAGCCCAGTCTTTTGGGAAGAAGAAGAAATCCAATGTTGGCCCCACTGCTAGCAAGGTGGGCCGTGGGTTCTTGTGCTCTGGATGGAAGTGGCCCCATTAATTAGTTCATCAGCAGGGTCTGTTTCCTAAACCTGCCCTGTGCCAGGCTACTGGGGACATAGGAAGTGTTAGAGTCCTCTACCCCACTGTCCTAGCACCCCTTGGGCAGTAGTGTGAGTTATTTAACTCCCCCCACCCCGACTAGACTAGGAAAGGCCAGACAGCAGGAGGAGCTTAGGGGTACAAATCAGGCTAGAGTGAAAGGAGTGTGGGCTGGGGGCTTGTCTGCGTGCTGCCTTTGCATTGCAAGCCCCCTGCTTTTATTTGGCTATGTGTAAATTATGGGGTGGCTTTTGGGGTGATCATGCTACTGCTGTGGCAGACAACCTGAGCGCTTCATCCTGCCCAGTCTCCTTGCCTCTTACAGTGACTGGTGCAAAGGCAGTTGCAGTAAATACCTGATGAATGATGGACAGAAAACCTGGATGCTGAGTCCAATAAGCTTGTTGGAGGGAATTTATTTAAGGGAGGGGAATTGTCTGGAAGATGCTAGTGTTTCAAAAGCTGTTTGATTTAATGAGAGACACAATGAATAGTGATATGCTTGAATTAGGTAACTGGTACCAGGCAAAACTATATATGGAGAATACGTAATTATGAAATGGTTAGTAACACTTGCCACTTGGTCTTGTAAAGTTTTGTGTAGTGGTGAAGATTGTAGACTGAATTCAGATCATGCCTCTGCCTTTTCCTAGCTAGGTGGGCAGGCAGGGTACTTAATTTCTCTGTGCCTTAGTATCGTTATCTGAAAAAAATGGGAATAATGATAGTACCTACCTCATAGGGTGTTATGAAGCTTAAATGAGTGAGTTACACATAAGTGCTTAAAACAGTGCCTGGCACATAGCAAGTGCCGTCTAAGCATTTCTTACAATTTTCCTCTCTATAACCTCTACCATACCATGAAGTTCATTCCTGAGGGTGGGGATCAAATCCTTTTCCACTCTGTGCTTTCCTGGACCCAGCATAGGACCTGAGGCAGAGGAGGAGCTTGGTAAATGGCTGCTAAATGAATGAATGAATGAGTATGTTTTAAACACTACATTCTATAACCTGTAGGTTATAGAAGGTGCGGGAGTAGGAAGGAGGTCTCCTGGAGGTGGCAGCTTGTACTGGCCCTAAAGGATTTCACAGGAGGGAGAGGAAGTTGGCATAGGGTGTGACATTTGTGTTGGGTGGAAAATGAGGGTAGGAGCAGGTCATGGGATCTTAAATGCCAGGGTGAGGGCTTAGATTTGATTTACTTGGAATTAGCAACCATGAGTGGGGATCAGAAGGCTGGAGGAGGGATCTTTTGAGTGGAGGGAAAGGGCTGTTTTTTATAGGATCACTTGTTACTGGGGACTTTCAGGAAAAAAGTGGTTTTTTGAGTTGGGGACTTGAAGGGTATGAAGTACTGTCAGGATGCTGTTACATTCTTTCATTCAGCAAACATTGGGTGCTGGCTATCTGCTCAGCACCAGGGGTTCACAAAATAATGAGGCAAACTGCCTACCTTTGATGAGCTCACATTAACAATTTTTATGCCCATGAGAAGTCTTACAGTGGCCAGAGAATAGATTCTGATGGTAGTCACTCAAGTAGAGAGGTTCAGTGGGCCAGGAAAGTATCACAGTAGGAATGCGGTTGAATTTTGAGTGGTGAATAGGAGTTTGCCAGGTAGGCAAGATGAGGAAAATGTCTCAGATGGAGGGAACAGCTTGTGCAAAGCTATGGACATGTGAAACAGCATGCCCAGGAGTTTGGTGAGCCTTTAGTTGGATTTGAAGTACACTGGGTTGAGCAGTAAGGCTGGGAAAGGTAGCAGGGATGAGATCATTTAGTGTAATGGAAGGTCAGTGGGAGATCCTGGCTGCTGAGAAGGGGTAAAGGTAGAGGCAGTGGGTCTGTTAGCGAGGCATTGTTGTTACCAGGTGAACACTGATGGCAGCACAAACATGGGAGAAGACAATGGGGCCTGCTCTGTGGAACCCAGACTGAAGAGGAAATGGCTGAGGTAGTGAGCCTTATTATTTAATGCAATGCTCAAATACTTATTGAGCACCTATTATGTGCTAGGCACTGTTCTAGGCACTTGGGATACATCAGGTAGCAGAACAATCGTGAAGTCAGAGCTGAGCTCTCTCCTAGGATGACTCCTGTCCTCTGAAGCTCTGGGTAGGGAAGGCGGGGGGAAGGGAGAAAAACTGGGCGTTAGAGTCCCCAGCTGCTGCTCAAGGTGGTAAGGGGGTGAGGACAGCAGCCCCCTGACTTAGTTCTGGCCTCTCTCTCAGCACCCTGCCTGACCCACAGCCATGGCCACAATGGTGGCCCAAAAGCTCAGCCACCTCCTGCCCAGTTTGTGGCAGGTCCACCAGGAGCCTCAGCCATCTGTGCAGCCAGAGCCTGTCTTCACTGTAGACCGAGCCGAGGTGCCACCCCTCTTCTGGAAGCCATACATCTATGTGGGTTACCGGCCGCTGCATCGGACCTGGCGCTTCTACTTCCGCACACTGTTCCAGCAGCACAACGAGGCGGTGAATGTCTGGACCCACCTGCTGGCCGCCCTGGTGCTGCTGCTGCGGCTGGTCATCTCTGTGGGGACCGTGGACTTCTGGGGAGACCCACATGCCCTGCCCCTCTTCATCATTGTACTCGCCTCCTTCACCTACCTCTCCCTCAGTGCCTTGGCTCATCTCCTGCAGGCCAAGTCTGAGTTCTGGCATTACAGTTTCTTCTTCCTGGACTACGTGGGTGTGGCCGTGTACCAGTTTGCCAGTGCCCTGGCGCACTTCTACTACACCATCGAGCCTGCTTGGCATGCCCAGGTGCAGACCATTTTCCTGCCCATGGCGCCTTTCTCGCCTGGCTTTCCTGCACTGGCTCCTGCTACAACAAATACATCCAGAGGCCTGGACTGCTGGGCCGCACTTGCCAGGAGGTGCCCTCGGCACTGGCGTATGCACTGGACATCAGCCCTGTGGTGCACCGCATCCTTTTGTCCCCTGACCCTGTCACTGATGACCCGGCACTTCTCTACCACAAGTGTCAGGTGGTCTTCTTCCTGCTGGCTGCTGTGTTCTTCTCAGCCTTCATGCCAGAGCGCTGGTTTCCTGGCAGCTGCCATGTCTTTGGGCAGGGCCACCAGCTCTTCCATGTGTTCCTGGTGCTGTGCACACTGGCTCAGCTGGAGGCCGTGGCACTGGACTATAAGGCTCGGCGGTCCATCTATGAGCCTCTGCATACCCGCTGGCCCCACAATTTTTCTGGCCTCTTCCTGCTCACTGTGGGCAGCAGCGTGCTCACTGCATTTTTCCTGAGCCAGCTGGTACGATGCAAACTCAATCGGAAGACCCAGTGAAAGGGGTGGCAGCTGGTAGGGAGGGAGGTATAATGGGGACCCAGGGGTCCGGGCTTGGCTCCAGATGGGAACAGGGCCTGGTAAAGTTGTTTGTATCTGGCCTGTGGTGTCTCTCTGTGAACGTCTCAGCTGCAAGGGTGGCACTGGCCAGTCCTTGGATTTGCGGATTGGTTGGTAGCTGCTGGGGTCCACTCCTGGGCCTGCCCCAGCTCCCTGCCCTAAGAGAAAGAGATAAAGATGTGGCACGCCCCACTCTCACCCCTTACTACTGATTTGCCTCCCACAGTTGCTTCTCGTTAGGGGAGAGGATGGGGAGTCAGCTAGGGCCAGGACTTTGCTTTGGGGCTTCCAAATGATCTGGGGTGGCGGGGGGTGAATCTGGATTTTAGGCCAGAGTCAGATTTGAGCTGAAAAGCAGAGGAGCAACCCCCACCTATCCAGATTTCATTGATGGATAGGGAAAGGGAAGGCTCCAAATGAATGCAAGATCTCACCATTATTTGAACCTCAGCCTGGAGTTTGAGAACTCCAGAGAACCCCCAAAGGTAGAAGATTGTGCCAGGTGGAAATGGATCCCATCCAGTGTCCTATACCTTCTCAGTCACTGTCCTACGCAGTGAGCCCTGACCCACCTAGCACAAGCCTGTATGTCCTACACATCTTGTTCCCAGCTTCTCTCCTGTTCCCTTGTTCATGATTCAGTTATCTATTCAGTGTTTCCTGGGCCTCTGCTTAGAAGCAAGCCACTGCCTAGGCCCTGTGGATTAATGTGGATGATAAAGGCTTTAATATCAGAATGAATTGTCAGGCAAAGCAATGAGGAGGGAGTAATCAGTGCTGCCTGGGACCTTAGGTTGGGAAGGCTCTGGATTGGGAAGGGCAAATAGGAATTTGCTGATAGCCGAGAGGAAGGGCATTCTAGGCACAGGGAAAAAGCTGTACAAAGGCCAAGAGGTATGGAAGGAAGAGTTGAGTGGAGCTGGAGTTAGGGATTGGGTGGTCTGGCCTCTGATATATCCTGGATGCAATAAAGTGACTGTGACAACAGTTGCCTCTTTGGTTTTTTTGTCTGTTCTCCCAGGGATGGGGCTTTGGGTCCCAATGGCCTGCTCACAGTGTTGGAGGTTTTCCTGGAGAAGCTGGGGTCTCTGGGTGTGGGCACAGGAAGGAGGGAGGCAGCTCCTATTTTATCTTTGCTTGGGGTTGGGGTTCTCATATACTATATATATGAACTTTTTTGTTTTGTGGCAGGGACGGGGGGGTAGTTTAAAAAAATTTAGAAGTTAGAGGAATGTGTTTAAATATACATAACCCCACCTTACAGTTTGACATAGATTTCATTTTTCGGTCTTTCCTTCAGTCAAGGAGGATTTTATATGTTAATGTTTATAATATATGTTAATGTTTATAATATGCTTTCCCACAGTACTAAGCAACAGGTGAACAGTGAAGTAAAATTAGAAAAAAACCTAAATGAATAAGAAATTATCACTCTACTACTAAAATGTCCTGATGTATATATGCGTGTGTGTGTGTTGTGTATATGTGTGTATATAAACACACATATAAATAACATCTATGGAGATTGTGGTTAGGGATGGAAGTATTAATGGGATGCCAGCACTTTCGTATTTCTGAGGGTCTTTCAGAATTTACAAAGTACTTTCACAAGTGTTAGCTCATGTGATCCTTCTAAAGTCCGAGGTCACACATAAGCGATTAAGGTGGCACTGGAATCTAGTTCTCAACTCCAAATTTTTAGCTTTCATTTTACTTAACGTTTTCTAGACCCTCTTCCATAATGGTTTCATAATTATGCTTAGGGTTTTTTCTTTTCTTGTTTCAAAGCTAATTTATAAACTTGAGTGTATGACAACCACTTAGGGTAGTGCTGAGTGAGCTTTTAAGAAGGCCGACCTGAGGCTCTGCTCCACCTTCCTTTCGGAAGGACTGTGAGGATTCAACCATGAGCCTGGGAAAACCCTGAGCCAGGGAATAGTTATTTGTTTACAGTAAGAAAGTGCAACTCAGCAAAAATAAAATGCATCTTCCTCGTGCAATGTCGCGAACGCGTGCACATAGCATAATTTCCAGAAAGCAACTCTCGAATGCGAAGATCAGAAAGGACAGGAAATCTTTGGAATAGAGAAAGGTGCTCTACGTACACGTAGCGGTGGTGGTTAAGGAGCCCGACTGGGCTTAGGGGAGGGGCGGAGCCTGGGTCGAGGTGGAACTGACGCTGGGGGCGGTGCCTGCGCCGGGCCGACAACGGCGTAGCCCCGCCCCCGGCGTTGGCGGGAGATCTGAACGTTGGCAGAGTCGGTTACGGCCATTCCCTGAGGCAGCCGAACCGGAGTCGATGGTTTGGTTAGTCTCCTCAGACGCCATGAGGAGGAGAGGCCCCGAGGTGGAGGCCTGCGGCGTGTGGCTGGACGCGGCAGCGCTGAAGAAGCGGAAAGTTCAGGTGGGACGTTGGGGCACGAGAGGGTGGGTGAGGGAGCTAGGGGCCTGCCGGCTGGAGAAAAGACGAGTTTGGGGGGACCGGGAGGTGATGGAAGCAAAGTCGGGGACGAGAAAGGAACAGCTCTGGGATGTCATTGGTGAGAGGGAGTCTGAAAAAGGGTGAAAAATGGGGTTTGGGAAGAGTGGAGAGAAAATGGCGGAAGGCAGGCAGTTTGTGGATGGATGTGGAGACTGGGACAGCAAGGCTTCGAGGTATGGGGAGAGGGTGGAGAGAAAATTTGCTCCGAGGAGGTTTTTTCTTTCTTTTTCTTTTTAAGTGTAATGGACATACAATATCCTATTCGTTTCAGGTGTACGTCATAGTGATTTGGTATTTTTATACTTTCTGAAATCCCCACTGTAACTCTAGTTACTGTGTGTCACCAAAATTATTTGAGTGTTACTGAATATATTCCCTATACTGTACATTACATCCCCATTACTAACATTTCATAACTGGAAGTTTGTGCCTCTTAATCGCCTTCACCTAGTTTGCCTGCCCTGCTTCCATA
This sequence comes from Manis javanica, assembly GCF_040802235.1. NCBI lineage: Eukaryota > Metazoa > Chordata > Mammalia > Pholidota > Manidae > Manis > Manis javanica. The sequence continues at coordinate 19,228,670 of NC_133159.1, read as the reverse complement.
TCCCTCCAGTAACCAGTGGTTTGTTTTCCATATTCAGGGGTCTGTTTCTGTTTTAAGATTCCACATATAAGTGAAGTCAGACAATATTTGTCTTTGTTTGATTTATTTCACTTAGCATAATACCCTCTGGGTCCATCCATGCTATCACAAATGGCAAGATTTCATTCCTTATAGTTGAGAAATATTTCATTGTGTGTGTACGTACCACACCTCCTTATCCATTAATCTATCAATGGACTTAGGTTGTTTCCGTATCGCAGCTATTGCTTCCATACTGGGGCTATTGTAAATAATGCTGCAATGAACATAGCAGTGCATATATCTCTTTGAATTTGGTGTTTTTGTTTTCTTTGGGTTAACCTTAAAAAGAAAACAGATATTTTACCAGCAAAAATGGGTTTATTCAGGAATAGCAGAGAATTGCAGTTTAAGACATTCAAATTATGGCAAAACCATAGGCTCGTCCAACAAACAAAGGAGAGGAACTTTATTTTATGGAGAAGGGGGAGGAAGTTGGGAGGGGTTGTTTTGAACAAAAGTCCATTGGAGAAAAGTAAGAGTTCAAGGTATTGAAAGTTTCTCAGGCTGAGTAGCTGGGGTTGTCATTTTCTTGTAGGAGAGCAATATACATCTTTCCCTGTTGGGGCCTGTAATTGAGATTCCTTCCTGTTGTGGATTCTAAAATTGGGGTCTGTAATTTACAATTCTTATAATTGACTTGGAGTGATACGGCTCTCTTGGCCTCCAGACTCCACTTTAGTGAGGTTTCCCTTTTAATTTTCACATTAATTTTCACATTTTGCTCTTTTGATTAAGGTTGTGCTCTGAAAGCATTGCTGATCAAGATCAAGAGTCAGGTTATCCATACTGTGTGGTTTTGCACCTTAGTGCCAGGAGGGACCTTTTTGGAATATCATTATGTCAGAGAGAAAGTACATAGCACTTAGAAACAAGTGTAAGGCGACATTTGAGTGATAAGTTTAAGAGGGAGAACTCTCAGGCACTTCCCATCATGGATCTGTTCTTGCTCCAGTACCAAATTGTCTTGATTACTGTGGCTTTGTAGTAGAGCTTGAAGTTGGGGAGCATAATCCCCCCAGGTTTATTCTTCCTTCTCAGAATTGCTTTGGCTATTCGGGGTCTGTTGTGGTTCCATATGAATTTTAGAACTATTTCTTCTAGTTCGTTGAAGAATGCTGTTGGTATTTTGATAGGGATTGCATTGAATCTGTAGATTGCTTTAGGCCGGATGACTGTTTTGACAATATTCTTCCTACTCATGATCATGGGATATGTTTCCATTTATTGGTATCTTTAATTTTTCTCATGAGTGTCTTGTAGTTTTCAGCATATAGGTCTTTCACCTCCTTGGTTAGGTTTATTCCTAGGTATTTTATTCTTTTTGAGGCAATTGTTTTCCTCATTTCTCTTTCTGCTAGTTCATCGTTAGTATATAGGAATGCAACAGATTTCTGTGTATTGATTTTGTATCCTGCAACTTTGCTGAATTCAGTCATTAGTTCTAGTAGTTTTGGAGTGTATTCTTTAGGGTTTTTTTATATACATTATCATGTCATCTGCAAACAATGACAGTTTAACTTCTTCCTTACCAATTTGGGTGCCTTTTATCTCTTTGTGTTGTCTGATTGCTGTGGCTAAGACCTCTAGAACTATGTTGAATAAAAGTGGGGAGAATGGGCATCCTTGTCTTGTTCCTGATCTTAGAGGAAAAGCTTTCAGCTTTTTGGTGTTAAGTATGATGTTGGTTGTGGGTTTGTCATATATGGCTTTTATTATGTTGAGGTACTTGCCCTCTATGCTCATTTTGTTGAGTTGTTATCATGAATGTATGATGAATTTTGTCAAATGCTTTTTCAGCATCTATGGAGATGATCACGTGATTTTTGTACTTCTTTTTGTTGATGTGGTGTATGACGTTGATGGATTTTCGAATATTGTACCAACCTTGCATCCCTGAGATAAATCCCACTTAATCATGATGGGTGATGTTTTTATGTATTTTTGAATTCAGTTTGCTAATATTTTGTTGAGTATTTTTGCATGTATGTGCATCAGGGATATTGGTCTGTAATTTTCTTTTTTTGTGGTGTTTTTGCCTGGTTTTGGTATTTGCGTGATGCTGCTTTCATAGAATGATTCTGGAAGTATTCTCTTCTCTTTCTCTTTTTGGAAAACTAAAGATGGGTATTAGGTCTTCACTAAATGTTTGATAAAATTCAGTGATGAAGCCGTCTGGACTGGGGATTTTGTTCTTGGGTAGTTTTTTGATTACTTATTCAATTTCATTGCTGGTAATTGGTCTGTTCAGATTTTCTGTTTCTTCCTGGGTCAGTCTTGGAAGGTTGTATTTTTCTAGAAAGCTGTCCATTTCTTCTAGATTATCCAATTTGTTAGCATGTAATTTTTCATTGTATTCTCTAATAATTCTTTGTATTTCTGTGGTGCCCATAGTGATTTTTCCTTTCTCATTTCTGATTCTGTTTATGTGTATAGATTCTCTTTTTTTTTTCATGATAAGTCTGGTTAGGGTTTTATCTGTTGTTTATTTTCTCAAATAAAAAATTCATTAATTCTTTCTATTGTTTTATTCTTCTCAATTTTATTTCTTCTCTGAGCTTAATTATGTCCCTCCTTCTACTGATTTTGGGCCTCATTTGTTCTTCTTTTTCTAGTTTCATTAATTGTGAGTTTAGACTGTTCATTTGGGATTGCTGTTTCTTGAGGTAAGCCTGTATGGCTATATACTTTCCTCTTAGAACAGTCTTCACTGAGTCCCACAGAAGTTGGGGTGTTGAATTGTTGTTTTCATTTGTCTTCATATATTGCTTGATCTCTGTTTTTATTCTGTCATTCATCCATTGATTATTTAGGAGCATGCTGTTAAGCCTCCATGTGTTTGTGGGCTTTTTTTTTTTTTTTGGTATCATTAATCTACAATTACATGAAGAACATTATGTTTACTAGGCTCCCCCGTTCATACCCCTTCACAGTCACTGTCCATCAGCGTAGTAAGATGCTGTAAAATCACTACTTGTCTTCTCTGTGTTGCACAGCCCTCCCCGTGCCACCCCCCACACTACACATGCTAATCGTAATGCCCCCCCCTTTTTTTTTTTTTGAGAGGGCATCTCTCATATTTATTGATCAAATGGTTGTTAACAACAATAAAATTCTGTATAGGTGGGTCAATGCTCAATGCACAATAATTAACCCATCTCAAGCCTAGTTCTCGTCAGTCTCCAATCTTCTGAAGCATAATGAACAAGTTCTTACATGGTGAACGAATTCTTACATAGTGAATAAGTTCTTACATGGTGAACAGTACAAGGGCATTCATCACAGAAACTTTCGGTTCTGATCATGCATTATGAACTATAAACAATCAGGTGAAATATGAATATTCATTTGATTTTTATACTTGATTTATATGTGGATCCCACATTTCTCCCTTTATTATTATTATTATTTTTATTTTTAATAAAATGCTGAAGTGGTAGGTAGATGCAAGATAAAGGTAGAAAACATAGTTTAGTGTTGTAAGAGAGCAATTGTAGATGATCAGGTGTGTGCCTGTAGACTATGTGCTAATCCGAGCTAGACAAGGGCAATAAAACATCCATGGATGCAGAAGCTTTCTCTCAACACATGTGGGGGTGAGGTTCTAAGCTTCACCACTGTTGTTCCCCAATTTCTCACCTGATGGCCCCCCAGTGACTGTGCCTGTCTTAGGTTGTTCTTCCCTTGAGGAATCTTACCCGTCTCTGGCTAACCAGTCATCTTCCGGGGCCATACAGGGAAATGTAAAGTTGGTAAGTGAGAGAGAAGCCATATTGTTTGAAAAGGTTAGCTTTTTACTTCTTTTCAGATTTATGCCCTGTGGCTTCTATGCCCAGCACTTGTCTCGAGGTACCTTTACCACCTGGAGGAATTATGATACTCGGTAAATTCGATATGAGGCACGAATTCTATTTAAGGGTTGTAATTAGGAAGGAAGAAGAAAAGCTATAGAGGTAGCATATGGAAGAAAACATGGGAGGATTGATTATTTCTTTGACATATCTTCTTGTAGAGTACCTTAAGCATGTATAGGTTTTAAACTACTAACTAACTTGCACACACATATTAACATAATAGGAATAGGGTGACATAAACAAAGCAAATCTATAATTACCATCCATCTCCAGTGAAGCCAAGAAAACCATTTAGGCACCCTAGGCATTTGTGAAAATTAGTCTATGATATGATGGATATTGTCCAACTGTACTTGAACAGTCTGAGAGAAATCAGACAAATTAAAGCAACCCATTTCTGGGATCAGTTCACATCCCATATGTTCTTTTAACCGTAGATAGTCTATAGTCATAAGATTTTGGAGCGCTACAACTTGCACCCCTCCCAACTCCTGATTGAGTTCCAACAGTACAGATCCGGTCAAATTCGTTGTCTCACTGTATGCACATGCCAGCCTAGACATCTCCCTCCTCATTCCAATGGCAAGTCCAGGAAACGGTGGGGTGGACGCAGCCACAACCACAGCATCGCCCGGATCCCTGTGGAGGCTTTTTGATGATCATCCCTCGGCACAAGTCCTCCAGAGAGTGCTGATGCTGGAAGCTCCTCCTCATATCGTATCTTAGTTCATTTTCTGGGTAGCCAAGCTAGGCCTTGATCTTCTGCATAGAAACAAACAGACCCTTTGCCCACACTTTGACATGCCCCCTATACCACTGTGTAGAACTCATTGGAGGTCAGCACACAGGAACTGCTTTTTTTTTATTTTTTTATTTTTTTATTTTTATTTTTGTTAAGAGAAAGGAATATTATCAGAAAAGAGTACCTCCATAGCTGATCATCTGACACCCTTTAAGTGATCAACATTAAGGATATTTAAAGCATGTGTTAATCTTTGATTTACCAATTGTTTTATCCTATCAAGTAGTAATCCACCTTTTCTTTCTTTCTTTTTTTCATTTTTTATTTTTTATTTTTTTTTATTTTAATCTTTAATCTACACTTACATGAAGAATACTATGTTTACTATGCTCTCCCCTTTGCCCCTTTTTCCCCCGCCCTTGTCCCTCCCTTCCCACCCATCCTCCCCAGTCCCTTTCCCTTTGGTAACTTAGTCTATTCTTGGGTTCTGTGATTCTGCTGCTGTTTTGTTCCTTCAGTTTTCCTTTGTTCTTATACTCCACATATGAGTGAAATCATTTGGTACTTGTCTTTCTCCTCCTGGCTTATCTCACTGAGCATAATACCCTCTAGCTCCATCCATGTTGTTGCAAATGGTAGGATCTGTTTTTTTCTTATGGCTGAGTAATATTCCATTGCATATATGTACCACATCTTCTTTATCCATTCATCTACTGATGGACATTTAGATTGCTTCCATATCTTGGCTATTGTAAATAGTGCAGCGATAAACATAGGGGTGCATCTGTCTTTTTCAAACTGGAGTGCTGCATTCTTAGGGTAAATTCTGAGAAGTGGAATTCCTGGGTCAAATGATATTTCTATTTTGAGCATTTTGAGGAACCTCCATACTGCTTTCCACAATGGTTGAACAATTTACATTCCCACCAGCAGTGTAGGAGGGTTCCCCTTTCTCTACAACCTCGCCAACATTTGTTGTTGTTTGTCTTTTCAGTGATGGCGATCCTTACTGGTATGAGGTGCTATCTCATTGTGGTTTTAATTTTCATTTCTCTGATGACAAGCAATGTGGAGCATCTTTTCATGTGTCTGTTGGCCATCTGAATTTCTTTAGAGAACTGTCTATTCAACACCTCTGCCCATTTTTTAATTGGATTATTTGCTTTTTGTTTGTTGAGGTGTGTGAGCTCTTTATATATTTTGGATGTCAAGCCTTTATCGGATCTGTCATTTATGAATATATTCTCCCATACTGTAGGATACCTTTTTGTTCTATTGGTGGTGTCCTTTACTGTACAGAAGCTTTTTAGCTTGATATAGTCCCACTTGTTCATTTTGCTGGTGTTTCCCTTGCCCGGGGAGATATGTTCATGAAGAAGTCACTCATGTTTATGTCCATGAGATTTTTGCCTATGTTTTTTTCTAAGAGTTTTATGGTTTCATGACTTACATTCAGGTCTTTGATCCATTTGGAGTTTACTTTTGTCTGTGGGGTTAGACAGTGATACAGTTTCATTCTCTTACATGTAGCTGTCCAGTTTTGCCAGCACCATCTTTTGAAGAGACTGTCATTTCCCCATTGTATGTCCATGGCTCCTTTATCGTATATTAATTGGCCATATATGTTTGGGTTAATGTCTGGAGTCTCTGTTCTGTTCCACTGGTCTGTGACTCTGTTCTTGTGCCAGTACCAAACTGTCTTGATTACTGTGGCTTTGTAGTAGAGCTTGAAGTTGGGGAGTGAGACCCCCCCACTTTATTCTTCCTTCTCAGGATTGCTTTGGCTATTCGGGGTCTTTGGTGGTTCCATATGAATTTTTGAACTATTTGTCCCAGTTCATTGAAGAATGCTGTTGGTAATTTAATAGGGATTGCATCAAATCTGTATATTGCTTTGACAGGATGGCCATTTTGACAATTTTAATTCTTCCTAGCCTGGAGCATGGGATGAGTTTCCATTTGTTAGTCTCCTCTTTAATTTCTCTTAAGAGTGACTTGTAGTTTTCAGGGTATAGGTCTTTCACTTCCTTGGTTAGGTTTATTCGTAGGTATTTTATTCTTTTTGATGCAGTTGTGAATGGAGTTGTTTTCCTGATTTCTCTTTCTTTTGGTTCATTGTTAGTGTATAGGAAAGCCACAGATTTCTGTGTGTTAATTTTGTATCCTGCAACTTTGCTGTATTCCGATATCAGTTCTAGTAGTTTTGAAGTGGAGTCTTTAGGGTTTTTTATGTACAATATCATGTTATCTGCAAATAGTGACAGTTTAACTTCTTCTTTACCAATCTGGATTCCTTGTATTTCTTTGTTTTGTCTGATTGCCGTGGCTAGGACCTCCAGTACTATGTTAAATAACAGTGGGGAGAGTGGGCATCCCTGTCTGGTTCCCGATCTCAGAGGAAAAGCTTTCAGCTTCTCGCTGTTCAGTATAATGTTGGCTGTGGGTTTATCATATATGGCCTTTATTATGTTGAGGTACTTGCCCTCTTTGCCCATTTTGTTGAGAGTTTTTATCACGAATGGATGTTGAATTTTGTCAAATGCTTTTTCAGCATCTATGGAGATGATCATGTGGTTTTTGTTCTTTTTGTTGATGTGGTGGATGATGTTGATGGATTTTCGAATGCTGTACCATCCTTGCATCCCTGGGATGAATCCCACTTGGTCATGGTGTATGATCCTTTTGATGTATTTTTGAATTCAGTTTGCTAATATTTTGTTGAGTATTTTTGCATCTACGTTCATCAGGGATATTGGTCTGTAGTTTCCTTTTTTGGTGGGGTCTTTGCCTGGTTTTGGTATTAGGGTGATGTTGGCTTCAAAGAATGAGTTTGGGAGTATTCCCTCCTCTTCTATTTTTTGGAAAACTTTAAGGAGAATGGGTATTATGTCTTCTCTGTGTGTCTGATAAAATTCCGAGGTAAATCCATCTGGCCCAGGGGTTTTGTTCTTGGGTAGTTTTTTGATTACTGCTTCAATTTCTTTGCTGGTAATTGGTCTGTGTAGATTTTGTGTTTCTTCCTTGGTCAGTCTTGGAAGGTTGTGTTTTTCTAGGAAGTTATCCATTTCTCCTAGGTTTTCCAGCTTGTTAGCATATAGGTTTTCACAGTATTCTCTAATAATTTTTTGTATTTCTGTGGGGTCCGTTGTGATTTTTCCTTTCTCATTTCTGATTCTGTTGATTTGTGTTGATTCTCTTTTTCTCTTAATAAGTCTGGCTAGAGGCTTATCTATTTTGTTTATTTTCTCAAAGAACCAGCTCTTGGTTTCATTGATTTTTTCTATTGTTTTATTCTCAATTTTATTTATTTCTTCTCTTATCGTTATTATGTCCCTCCATCTGCTGACCTTAGGCCTCATTTGTTCTTCTTTTTCCAATTTCAATAATTGTGACATTAGAGTATTCATTTGGGATTGTTCTTCGTTCTTTAAAAATGCCTGGATTGTTATATACTTTCCTCCTAAGACTGCTTTTGCTACATCCCACAGAAGTTGGGGCTTTGCGTTGTTGTTTTCATTTGTTTCCATATATTGCTGGGTCTCCATTTTAATTTGGTCATTGATCTATTGATTATTTAGGAGCATGTTGTTAAGCCTCCATGTGTTTGTGAGCCTTTTTGCTTTTTTGTACAATTTATTTCTAGTTTTATACCTTTGTGGTCTGAAAAGTTGGTTGGTAGGATTTCCATCTTTTGAATTTACTGATGCTCTTTTTGTGGCCTAGTATGTGGTCTATTCTGAAGAATGTTCCATGTGGACTTGAGAAGAATGTGTATGCTGTTGCTTTTGGATGTAGAGTTCCATAGATGTCTATTAGGTCCATCTGTTGTAGTGTGTTGTTCAGTGCCTCTGTGTCCTTACTCATTTTCTGTCTGGTGGATCTGTCCTTTGGAGTGAGTGGTGTGTTAAAGTCTCCCAAAATGAATGCATTGCATTCTATTTCCTCCTTTAATTCTGTTAGTGTGTGTTTCACATATATTGCTGCTTCTGTATTGGGTGCATATATGTTTATAATGTTATATCCTCTTGTTAGACTGAGCCCTTTATCATTATGTAGTGTCCTTCTTTATCTCTTGCTTTCTTTGTTTTGAAGTCTATTTTGTCTGACACTAGTACTGCAACACCTGCTTTTTTCTCCCTGTTGTTTCCATGAAATATCTTTTTCCATCCCTTGACTTTTAGTTTGTTCATGTCTTTGGGTTTGCGGTGAGTCTCTTGCAAGCAGCATATATATGGGTCTTGCTTTTTATCCATTCTATTACTCTGTGTCTTTTGATTGGTGCATTCAGCCCATTTACATTTAGGGTGACTATTGAAAGATATGTACTTATTGCTATTGCAGGCTTTAGATTCGTGGGTACCAAAGGTTCAAGGTTAGCTTGTTTACTACCTTACTGTCTAACTTAACTTGCTTATTGAGCTATTATAAGCACAGTCTGATGATTATTTCTCTCCCTTCTTATTCCTCCTCCTCCATTCTTCATACGTTGGGTGTTTTGTTCTGTGCTCTTTTAGGAATGCTCCCATCTAGAGCAGTCCCTCTAAAATACCCTGTAGAGGTGGTTTGTGGGAGGCAAATTCCCTCAACTTTTGCTTGTCTGGGAATTGTTTAATCCTTCCTTCATATTTAAATGATAATCGTGCTGGATACAATATTCTTGGTTCAAGGCCCTTCTGTTTCATTGAATTAAATATATCATGCCATTCTCTTCTGGCCTGTAAAGTTTCTGTTGAGAAATCTGATGATAACCTGATGGGTTTTCCTTTGTAGGTGACCTTTTTCCTCTCTCTAGCTGCCTTTAAAACTCTTTGTCCTTGTCCTTGATCTTTGCCATTTTAATTATTATGTGTCTTGGTGTTGTCCTTCTCGGGTCCCTTCTGTTGGGAGTTCTGTGGTCTGAGTGATTATTTGCTCCCCCAGTTTGGGGAAGTTTTCAGCAATTATTTCTTCAAATACACTTTCTATCCCTTTTTCTCTCTCTTCTTCTTCTGGTACCCCTATAATGTGAATATTGTTCTGTTTGGATTGGTCACACAGTTCTCTTAACATTGATTCATTCCTGGGGATCCTTTTATTCTCTCTGCGTCAGCTTCTGTGCGTTCCTGTTCTCTGGTTTCTATTCCATCAATGACCTCTTGCATCTTATCCATTCTGCTTATAAATTCTTCCAGAGATTGTTTCATTTCTGTAATCTCCTTCCGGATGTCATCCCTTAGCTCTTGCGTATTTCTCTGCAGCTCCATCAGCATGGTTATGACCTTTATTTTGAATTCTTTCTCAGGGAGATTGGTTAGGTCTATCTCCCCAGATTCCTTCTCAGGGGAGGATGTCTGGGTTAGTCTGGTCAGTGTCAAATTATTCTGCCTTTTCATGGCGACAGAGGTAGTTGTGGGGAGCTGGCACATGTGTTGGCTGGGAGAATGTCCCTTCTTGCTAGTTGTGGCCTTCCTCTCCTGGGAGAGCAACAACCCCTAGCGGCTTGTGCTGGGCAGCTGTGCGCAGATGGGGTGTCTGATTCTTGCTTGGCCACTGTGAAAGGAGGTCTGCCCTGCTGCCTCAGGCTGCTGCTCCACTATGGTGGAGTGGCATCGGAGGGAAAAAGGGCAGGAGGCTGTTTATCTCCGTGAGGGGCCTCTGAGCTGCACTGCCGCCCATGGGGTTAGGGCGCCTGGAGTTCCCCGGGATTTCCAGCTGCTGGGCTAAGTGTCCCAGGATGTTTCTGTCCAGCTGTGGGGTCCCTGCCCCTTTAAGTCTTTCAAAATGCACTCACTTTTTTTGTCCTAGGGGCACCAGCTGCGGGGACCCAGTTGCATGTTTTACTGTCCCGTTTCCCTAGTATCCAGCACCCCATGCACTGTGTGTCTGTGCTCCCAGTGTGGATGGCTAGGGCTGGGTGTTTAGCAGTCCTGGGCTTCCTCTCCCTCCCCGCTCCGACTCCTCTCCTCCTGCCAGGAGCTGGGGTGAGGGGCGCTTGGTCCCATCTGGCCGCTCGGTCCCATCGGACCACGGCTTGTATCTTACCCCCTTCGCAAGGCGCTGGGTTCTCGCAGGTGTAGATGTAGCCTGGCTGTTGTCCTGTATCTTCTGGTCTCTCTTTTAGGGATAGTTGTATTTGTTGAATTTTCAAAAATATATATGGTTTTGGGAGGAGATTTCCACTGCTCTACTCATGCTGCCATCTTTGCTCCGCCTTTAGATATGCTTTTTAATACTGTGTAATATGCACAGGGCCTCCCTTTAATTCTGAGGTAGGGATAATTGGACAGAAGACTTTGTAGCTGGGCCCCTCTCAGTTCTAGCTGATGTGTTTTCACTTAGTCTTAATATTCGACTGAGATAAAACATAGATCTTTAAAGCCGTGGGCCTTCTGAGAGAGCTATAACTGGGGCAGTAACACTCTGACTTAAGGAAGGAATGTCTTTCTACTCCTATTATGTATGGCCAACTTGGTGAAAAGCTTCATTCCCAGATATTCTGTTAATTGAAGTCTTAACATTTTCTGATAATCTTTAGTTTACTGTAGGTGTTGTTTATACAACTTAGTATACTTGTAGTAATTTCAGTAACTACTTATTAGTTTGTTTGTTTTTCCCCTTAAGCTGTAAGCTTTACCAGGGGTGAAACAGTCTGTTTTGTTCATCACTAATTTCCCAGTACCAAGTATATAGGTGCACAAATACTTGGCATACTATCTCACATATTTTTGAATATTTAGGATGTGTCTCCCATAAAATTTTGAGAGGTATGTGTCTGCTTGGGCTTCTTCACAGCATGGTGCCCAGGTTCCAAGAGTGAGCATCTCAAGAAAGCAAGACAGAAAAAAGTGCATGGCATTTTTGTGATCTAGTTTTGGAAATCATGTAGTGTTACTTTTATCATACTTTGTTGGTCAGGCACTCACAATGTTCCCAAGTTCAAGGTGAGGGAATATGGACCTCACCACTTGGGAGGAGTGGCAAGGTCACATTTTAAGAAGAGCATGAGAAATGGGAGATCTTGCATTGGCCATTTTTGAAAAACAGTGTAACAGTTGGTAGTTTTCATAAAATTTGGAAAAGTTTTGACCATCATTTCTTCAAATATAATTTCTGCCCTCTTCCACCCTGTTTTTTTGTATTTCTAATTACATGTATGATGCCTGATATCCCACAGATTATAAAGGCTTTATTCTTTTGCAGTTTTTTTTCTCTCTTTGCTCCATTTGGATAGTTTATAATGCTGTGTCTTCAGGTTAACTCTTACTTGCTTCTGTAGTCTCTAATCTGTTATTAAGCCCATCTAGTGACTTTTTGTATCTTTCACTTCTCTATTTATTTCCATATTTTCCTTTAAGTCTTTGAGCATATTTATAGTAACTAGTGTTGTCTACTAGTTCTTTCATCCCTGACATTTCTGGGTCTGTTTCTATTAACTGATTACCTACACCCCCACCCCATCCCCTGCCCTATTCTTACGGATATTTTCCTGCTTCTTCACATATGTAGTAATTTTTTTTTTTTAGATAAGTATTTTTTATTGAAGGGTAGTTGACACACAGTATTACATTAGTTTCAGGTGTACAACACAGTGATTCAACATTTATATACATGATAATTCTAGGTACCAGCTATCACCATACCAAGTTGTTACAATATTTTGACTATATTCCTTATCCTATACATTACATCCCGGTTACTTATTTATTTTACAATTGGAAGTGTGTACATATGTAGTAACTTTTTATTGCATGCTGGACATTATGAGTGCTACATTGTTGCTTGTCAGGATTCTGTTGTCTTTAAAGAATATTGAAATTTTTGGCAGGTAGTTAATTGCTAATCAGCTTGATACTTTCTATGCTTGCTTTTAAACTGTGTTAACAGGTTTGGAATAGCTTTTGATCTAGAGTTAGTTTAGCTCTATTGCTAAGGGATGATCCTTCTGAGAACTCTGCTGAATGCCTCTGGTGTTCAAGGAGGTCTCTTCTATGGCTGGGGGGATCTCTCCCAGCCTCATGTGAGTTCTGGGAATTGTCCAGATTGCAGTTCCTGGCATTTCTTTGTCTTGCCTTACGGGGTGTCACCTAACACATGTGTAGCCTAGGATTCAGTAATGGACCAAAGGGATCCCTATGTAGATTTCTAAATGTACAGATGATCCTTGAACAACACAGGTTTGAACTGTACAGATCCACTTATATGTGGGTTTTTTCAATATAGTGGAAAAAATTATTGAGATTGCAACAATTTGAAAAAACATTTTCTTTTTTCTAGCTTACTTTATTATAGGAATATAGTATACAATACAAATACAAAGTATGTGTTAATCAACTGTTTATGTTATTGGTAAGGCTTTCTGGTCAACAGTAGGCTATTAGTAGTGAAGTTTTGAGGAGTCAAAAGTTATATGTGGGTATTTGGCTGCATGGGGGATTGGTGCCCCTAATCCCTACATTGTTCGAGTCAGCTGTATTTCTCTGCCACAAATACCAGCCACCTCAGCTTTCTCAAATTCCAGTCTCAATCTAATCAGTTCATCAAGAATGCAGTGCTCTCCCTGGGAAGTCTGTCTGTACATTGTGGTCTGGCAAGTGCTTCCAGGCAGACAGCCAGGGTGATCACAGGGCTCACCTCATTTGTTTTCCTTCTCTCAGGGATCACGGTCCTGTAGTGCCCGTTGTCCATTATCTAAAATCAATTCTTGCATGTATCTTTTCTAGTTTTGTGTGGTGGAAAGTTAACTTTACAGCCAAGATTTATTTCTTCTTTTAAATACTTAAAGTATATTTTAATTTCTAAATTAAAAATGAAATGAAGTCATTTTGTGGCTCAAATTAATAATTTGGGTTCAAATTTCAGGCCTGTCTCCAACTTGCAGTGTGATATTGGCAAATACCATCTATTCTTTAGCTTTCACAGCCGAGTTGAATTGAATATAACCCCTGCTTCTCAGGCATTCCATAACAAGCAAATGGAAACAAAAACAAATCACACTAAATAAGGATGAGGTTATATTTACAGTTTGTTGACAAAACTCACTTCCCAAGCCTGTTTAGACCATCTTCTAATTCACACTCTGAAGTATAAAGGAGCCTGAGATGAAAGTGTGGCAAGACTGAGTCTGTTTCATTGTATGCCAGGAACTGTGTAATGTGTAAGCCTTTTACGAAAATTAACTCACCAAGTCATCATAACTGCCCTGTGGGATAGGTACTTTTACTGTCCCATTTCACATGTAAGAATGAGACACAGCAAGATTAAGTAATTTGCAGAGGGTCACACAGCTAATTGGTATCAGCAGCAGAATTGGGATTTATTTGAACCCAAGCTTTTTGACTCTGGAGCTGTGCTCTTAACACTATGTGACTATTTAAGTATTGAAAGTCTATCAACTGCTGCTGCTGATAGGGAGGCACTGATTATGTTTAAATATAAAGGAGAGAGCATCTTCCCTGGAATCTCTTGAACAAATCCTATTTGTTCAATCAGCCTGCCTTAGTTCCATGGGAAAGCAGAAAAATTGGGCTGTAGTTGGAATATGTGATTCCTAAGAAAAACAAACACCATCAGTATGGCAGGAAATGGTAGAAGATGAGGTATGGCAAAAACTACCTAGAGAATACGATATGAGTGGAATCCAAAGGGTCCAGTGTGGTTCCTGAGGGTCCCTTGTGTTTGCTGAATCTCTCCTGTGTGGCCACTGTTTTGATATTAATAGGTTCTATTACTCTTTCTCTCCTCCTTTTCAGACACATCTAGTCAAGCCAAGCACCAAAATGCTAACACTTTTTCCTGGAGAAAGAACAGCTGAAATTTCTTTTACTCAAAGAACTCCCTCTACAGGCATTCAGCAGACCAGCATTACTTCCTTCTTCACCTTGCAGCCAGGTATGGGGACCCATCCAGGAGCATACAGGGAGAAAAATGGAGTCTGCATTCTTCCATGCTGGAACATTTGTGAGAAATGGCGACACTAGTTGTGTTAGGCTTGGTTGACCTATTAGAAAAGGTTATAGAACACAAGAAATGATCCTCTTTTGAAAAGCAATATATACATACTTTACAAATATAACTTTTCTTGTTCTGTTTTGCTCAGATATTTGTATTCCCTGACAGTAAGAAGAGGTGTACTTGGGGAGTTGGGGTGCACAGGGGAATTGACCTGCCATTAAGTAGGTATATGTCTTGGATAGGCCACAGTGAGTTATCCGTGGATTACTTGATATTTCTGTGTGAAGTTTCTCAAATTAGTCAAGGTTCAAAGATGCTTTTTTCTTAGAAAGGTTGGTGTGAAGTTGGCTTGTGTCTCGTCATTCTTTGGCAGTTCACATGTCCCTCTTCAGGGGTCAGCTGCCTCAGAGCAGGCTGGGGCTTATAACCCAGGCTTCCTGCGAGCTGAAGGCATGGGAGGAGAGCTCTAACTCCATGCAATTCCCAGGACTGCTTTGCATAAACCTTCAAAAATGTACTCTCCCTACTCCAAACAAAAACTTAAAACACCCTCTTTCTTTCTTTTTTTTTTTTTTTTGAGAGGGCATCTCTCATATTTATTGATCAAATGGTTGTTAACAACAATAAAATTCTATATAGGGGACTCAGTGCACAATCATTAACCCCAAGCCTAATTCTCAACAGTCTCCAATCTTCTGAAGCATAACGAACAAGTTCTTACATGGTAAACAAATTCTTACATAGTGAGTAAGTTCTTACATGGTGAACAGTGCAAGGGCAGTCATCACAGAAACTTTCGGTTTTGATCACCCATTATGAACTATAAACAATCAGGTCAAATATGAATATTCGTTTGATTTTTATACTTGATTTATATGTGAATCCCACATTTCTCCCTTATTATTATTATTTTTAATAAAATGCTGAAGTGAAACACCCTCTTTCTTATAAGGATACAATAAAGGATACAATACAGATGTTTTTAAAAAACTCTTCCCATTTCAAAATTCTTGTATATTCTGTAGTCTACTGAATTCTTAGGCAAAGTTGGGAACTCTTCCACAAATCATAGCATGCAGGATAATTCTTTTTGGAAAAGGTGGCTTTGTTTGTAATTAGACCTTGGTATAGTTTGCAGGGGAGTGGGAATTCCATGTCATTTGTCCTTATCTTAAGGCAGAACAGGATCCATTCCATGCTGATATAACAGACAGGGTGGATATTGGTACCTGTTTCTTATTATTGTCCTTCCTACTGGTTGACTAAGCATCCTAATTGTCTTTTATTCCCTTTCCCATGAAATATTTGGGGGATGGAATATTTGTACTACATTTGTACTGTCACCAGAAGGTTTCTTAAGAGTTGGATGGTTAATGTGGGACATGACAAAAATAGTGTGTGTTGAACATGTTTCTCAACGGATAATGTCCAGGAGTATATATTTGGCCAGGATCACTATTTAGCAGAAAACACATGAAATAAAAAACAAAAGTAAAACTGATGTGCCCTATGTTAAACAAGCCCCACATATGAAAACTCAGCGGAAAAGTAAGCCGAGTTCTGAGTATACTATGTTTGACTTTGTTAGGTCATGGGAAACATCTATATATATGAGTAGGGGTGTATAAGATCTGTATTTTAGAAATACCATTCAAGAGAGAATAGAGACTGGAAGGAAGATTAGCTACAAAGGTATATGGAGAGTCTTAAGACCCCTGCACTAGGTAGTGATAGTTGATACTAAATCCTGCTCCAGGCAGAGTTTTCCTACAGAATATTTGCTCATGTCTCTTTTACAGGGAAGACAAATGATGGTGGCCAGAGGAGTGTTTCATCTCATGTAGGTCAGGCCAAAGAAGAGTCTAAGAAGAAAGATGCAACCCAGCTAGACCATCTCATCCAGGGCTTGGGGCATGATTGCATGGCACCCCCTTTGGCCACTTCAACCCCTGCAGACATCCAGGAAGCTAGACTTTCTCCTCAGTCCCTCCAGACTTCTGGCCACCACAGAATGGGAACCTCAGTTTTGACTGAGTTATCTTTACTCCAGCCTGACACCTTCGGCTGTGCTGAACGGAGTAAAGCCTCACTGGCTTGTTCCTTCACCCAGAACTTGGAAAGTTCTTGCTTGCTGGATCAAAAGGAGGGAGAGAAGGATTCTTCCTGGGAGAGGGAATGGCTTCATGGATCTAAGAAAAAGAACTATCGGGGTATGAGGAGACACATTAAGCCACCTGGGGGCCAAGGCCATCAGCCCTTGGACAAGACTAAACTGGGAAAGGTGTCTGCTAAAGAAACCTGGCAGGCCCCTGTCCTCCTCCAAACATACAGGGATTCCTGGAGTGGAGAAAACACAGAATCCATGAAACAAAGCCCTTCTCCTGTTTCAGTGTTTTCCTGGGACAGTGAAAAGAATGACAAGGACTCCTGGAGTCAGCTTTTCACTGAGGATTCCCAGGGCCAGCGGGTCATAGCCCACAGCTCTAGAGCTCCTTTCCGAGATGTAACTAACTGGAATCAGGGCTTGGGGCAGTGTCCTAAAAGCCTTCGGACTCAGGGCCAGGATAGGCCCACTCAGTTAAATCTGCAGCCTGATTTCCTCTTTACCCAGGACTCTGAAGGTAATCAGGTTATCAGGCACCA
The DNA here is from genome assembly GCF_040802235.1 of Manis javanica. Lineage (NCBI taxonomy): Eukaryota > Metazoa > Chordata > Mammalia > Pholidota > Manidae > Manis > Manis javanica. The sequence continues at coordinate 19,211,423 of NC_133159.1, read as the reverse complement.
TGTCTAAATGTCTTTGTGAGAATTTGGATCTAATAGTACTTTGAAATGACAGAGATAACAGGTAAATATCTTGTGGCTGGGGAAGATGTGTTTGGTAGGAAGTACATATGGAATGCAACTTGTCATTGAGCATTTTTCGTGTGTAAATAAAGCAGGTGGAGTGACTTGTTGAGATAGTGTGATTGCCATTGTGCCTTTTCCTGAGGAAGAGGTGGATGGTGGATTCCCTCTGAGTCTGTGACAAGTCTGTGAGAGCAGGACAGGCACTTATCCTTTCACTAAAAAGGGGTTACTGTTAGTCAGCCTGCAACGAGCCATCTCTTTGCCCTTTCAGATGCCTGACTGGGACACTGCTGCTTATGGATGTGTGTTCTTTTAATCTCTCGCTGATATCTTATCCACTCAACCTAAACTTGGGACCGTTATTCCTTATTTGATTGGTAAGGCAAACTTTCCAGGCCCAGGTGTACAGGGTCAGGGATGACAGACCAGGAATGAGGGTGGTTGTTTTGTTTTGTTATTTTTGTGGTAACTTTACAGCATTTAAAATTCATATTCTGTTTAAACATCACTCCCTAAAATAGCCTGAGCTATATACCAATCTAGATGTGACCATATCATTCTACTATTAGGATGGGAGAGAACTTCCTTTGTAAAGCTATCAATCTAAATACATGACTGTTTACAAAGCTGATTCTGATGGTAAATAAAACATCAATTTTATTTTTGTAAAAGCAACTTTTTAATAGTACACGTTCTGTCGCTGCCATGAGTCTGAGTTGAACACCTGTGTTCTATCCAAGATGTTATGCACCAGGTGGCAGTTTCCCATGTTGCAGGTGTGGTACTTAGGAGGCTTAAACAGCCCTCTCTAGGGCAACCATGCAAGTTATAAGCTGGATCTGCTGTAAGAGCTCAGGGCAAAATCTCCACAGAAAGGAGGCTCCCTAGGGAAGTTTTCTCTTAAAAAAATCAGGGCTTTATGAAGAAAGAGGGGAAGCCTGTTTATAAAAGTTTGTACTCCATAAAATTAACAGGATGCCAGGTGATCACAACTCAAGAAATGGACACAGCAAATGCAATCTCTCTCCAAATCCTTCATTTAATGTCAGGTAATGCTTCAGCCCAAATACACACAGGATACATACTGTAGAGAAAGGGATCTGAGTCATGCATGGTGCAGTGGGTACAAACCTTGGCCCAATGCAAAGAAACAGCCAAAGGCCTGAAAGAAGGATGGTTGCTTTTTCCTCTCCATTTCTCTTTCCAACTGGGCTTAAACTAAAGTCCATGGAAGAGAAGAGTTTTCAATCAGTGGAACTGATGAGACTTCTTGGAAGGTTGATTTGGTTGTACAGTATTACAAAATATATTTAAGAAAAAAACAGCCCAGGCCTCCCAGAAGCAGCCCAAGTGTCAGCTGGTCCAGAGGCCTGACCTCTACATCTAGGTGTTGGACAGGGAAGGGGGGAGAGGATGATTGCTGGGCACTGGTTTATGATGGAGCAGCATAAGATTTTCTGTGCCCTGTGAACATGTACATAAACATAGTCCCCTCCTCTCAGCCCTGCTCTGCTGCAAGGAAGCCACTGAGAGTGAGTGATAGCTGGGCACAAAGTGTCCGGTAAGACCAGGTAAGGGGTCTAATTCAGTTAAGTAAGTCATTAATTTAGGACCTGTTTTCACACAGTGCAAAGAAAAACCAGAAACTTCTTTCTTACTCTAGACTGACACATTCCAACCTATACATATACCTGAAACAAGTGTCTCAGCTCAAAACAGGCCTTAGCTTTTGCTAAGGTTTGAAGTATAGGAAACATAATACAGCTCTTCTCTTTCAGTCCAAGTGCTAGCATTTGGCAAGACTGTTGCAAAAGATTTCTAATTGAGAGGCAGAAACATCTGTGGTGAGGAAGGCAGCTATTGAAGGAATCCAGGAGCATGAGACTGAGTTTGCAGAGCTGAGTTGTCAGTTTCCTTTTCTACTAGTGTCTTCTTCCTTCAGAGCAAACTTCCTCCTCAGGACCTCCGAGATAAGGATAGCAGGGTCTTCCTCCTTCAATAAACTCCGGTTCCTGGGGACACAATGACAACTTCTATTTACGAGTACTTACTCTGTCCCAGGCAGTGTTCTATGTCTTTGAATACATTATCTCATTTAGTCCTCCCAATAATCTTAGGAGGTGGATGCTATTATAATCCTTTCTTATAGAGAAGGAAACTGAAGCACAGGAAGTTTATAAAATTTCACTAGTGTCCAAAGTCACTAGTCACTAAGTCAGTAAGGAGCAAATTCAAAGTCGAAACCAAGCTAACTGGTTGCAGATTTCATTTCTTAACTAGAATACTGTACTATTTTCTGAAATGGTCTATGAAATGTGGGAAAAGGACCATCAACCAGTTAGGTGGTCTGTGAGGGCTTAGCTTTTGCTCCTCTACCTTCTGGTGCTATTCTTAGTAGCGTTTCCCCAGGTCAACAGGGCAAGTCATTAATGACTCGGTTATTTATTAGAACCTTTATTAGTTTTGGGAAAAAGGTGAGCTGAGGATTTCCTATTATCCTGTCTCCCCATCAGGGAAAACAGATTTTTTTTTTAAATTGTGGAAAGATTAACCCTGGGTAATTTTAAAGAAGAAAGATATTTACCCTCTTAAGTTTCTAAGTGTACAGTACATTATTGTTGACTATAGGTATGATGTCACTTTAAAAAATGGATTTAAAACATTAAATAACTTTTTTTAAGCCTTTTGACCCCCCCTTCATATATTTCTCATATCTCTCACTGCCCATTTCTGGCAACCACCAGTTATCTGTACCAATGAGCTTTTTTTTTTTTTTTTAAGATTCCACATTTAAGATTATATGGTATTTGTCTTTGACTTACTTCACTTAGCATCCTGCCCTCAAGGTCCACCCACTGTTGTCACAAATAGCAATATTTCATTCTTTTTTATGAGTGAATAATATTCTGTTGCATAGATACCCCACATCTTCTTTATCCATTCATCTACTGATGAACACTTCGGTTGTTTCCCTATCTTGGCTACTGTAAATAGTGTTGCAGTGAATGTGGGAGTGCAGATAATTTTCCAAGTTAGTGTTGTTATTTTTGGATAAATATCCTGAGGTGGAATTGCTGGATTATATGGTAATTCTATTTTTAATTTTTTGAGGAACCTCTACTAGTAGTTTTTCATAGTGGCCACAACCAGTTTACATTCCACCAAGAGTACACAAGGGTTCCCTTTTCTCCATATCCTTGCCAGCTTTTTTCTTGTCTTTTTGATAACAGCTATTTTAACAGGTATGAGGTGATGTTTCATAGTAGTTTTCATTTGCATTTCCCTGATTAGTGTTGTTGATCTTTTCATGTTGTCTGTTGGCCATCTGTATGTCTTTGGAAAAATGTCTATTCAGATCTGCCCTTTTTTTGTGTGTGTGTGTGTGTGTGTGTTTGTTCATTTATTTTTCATTTATCTACCTACCTATCTATCTATCTATCTATCTATCTATCTATCTATCTATCTATCTATCTATTTATTTATTTTTAGAGGGCATCTCTCATATTTATTGATCAAATGGTTGTTAACAACAATAAAATTCTGTATAGGGGACTCAATGCACAATCATTAATCAACCCCAAGCCTAGTTCTCAACAGTCTCCAATTTTCTGAAACATAACGAACAAGTTCTTACATGGTGAACAGTGCAAGGACAGTCATCACAGAAACTTTCGGTTTTGATCACGCATTATGAACTATAAACAATCAGGTCAAATATGAATATTCGTTTGATTTTTATACTTGATTTATATGTGAATCCCACATTTCTCCCTTATTATTATTGTTATTATTATTATTATTTTTAATAAAATGCTGATGTGGTAGGTAGATGCAAGATAAAGGTAGAAAACATAGTTTAGTGCTGTAAGAGGGTAAATGTAGATGATCAGGTGTGTGCCTCTAGACTAAGTATTAATCCAGGCTAGACAAGGGCAGCAAAACATCCACGGATGCAGAAGATTTCTCTCAAAACAGGGGGGGTGGGGTTCTAAGCCTCACTTCTGTTGATCCCCAATTTCTCACCTGATGGCCCCCCCTGCGACTGTGCCTGTCTTAGGTTGTTCCTCCCTTGAGGTATCTTACCCGTCTCTGGCTAACCAGTCATCTTCTGGGGCCATACAGGGAAATGTAAAGTTGGTAAGTGAGAGAGAAGCAATATTCTTTGAAAAGGTTAGCTTTTTACTTCTTTGCAGATTTATGCCCTGTGGCTTTTATGCCCAGCATTTGTCTTGAGGTATCATTACCTCTTAGAAGAATTATGATACTCGGTAATTTCGTTATGAGGCACGAATTCTACTTAAGGGTTGTAATTAGGAAGGAAGAAGAAAAGCTATAGAAGTAGCAGAAGAAAACAGGAAGATTGATTATTTCTTTAACATATCTTCTTGTAGAGTAACATAAGCATGTATAGGTTTTAAACTACTAATTAAATTGCACACACACATTAACATAATAGGAATACAGCTACATAACCAAAGCAGACCTACAATTACCAGCCATCTCCAGTGAAACCAAGAAAACCAGTTAGGCACCCTAGGTATTTGCGAAAACTTATCAATGATATGATGTATATTGTCTAACTGAATTTGAATAGTTTGAGAAAAAATCAGACAAATTAAAACAACACATTCCTGGGAACTGTTCACATCCCATATTTTCTTTTAACAGTAGATAGTCTGTAGTTGCAAGATTTTGGAGTGCTGCAACTTGCACTTCTCCTAATTCTTGGTTGGGTTCCGACACTACAGATCCAGTTAAATTTGTTGTTTTACTGTATGCACAGGCCAGCTTAGATATCTCCTTCATTCCAATGGCAAGTCCAGGAACTGGTGGGATGAATGCAGCTACAACTGCAACAGCGCCAGGATCTTTGTTGAAGTTTTTTGATGTTCATCTTCTGGTATGAGTCTTCCAGAGAATGTTGATGTTGGAAGTTCTTCTTCATATTGTATCTTAATTCGTTTTCTGGGTAGCCAAATTAGGCTTTGATCCTCTGTATAAACACAAACAAACCCTTTGCCCACACTTTGATATGCCCTTTATATCATCGTGAAGAACTTACTGGAGATCACCATACAGGAACTGCTTTTTTTTTTTTTTAGAAAGGAATATTATCAGAAAAATGTACTTCCATAGCTGATCATCTGACACCCTTTAAATGATCAAAATTAAGGATATTTAAAGCATGCTTTAATCGTTGATTTACAGTTAGTTTTATCCTATCAGGGAGTAATCCCCCTTCTTTCCTTTTTTTTTTTGTTATCATTAATCTACAATTACATGAAGAATATTATGTTTACTAGGCTCTCCCCTATACCAGGTCCCCCCAACAAACCCCTTTACAGTCACTGTCCATCAGCATAGCAAAATGTAGAATCACTACTTGTCTTCTCTGTGTTGTACAGCCCTCCCCTTTCTCCCACCCCCCCCATTATGCATGCTAATCATAACACCCCCTTTCTTCTTCCCTCTTATCCCTCCCTACCCACCCATCCTCCCCAGTCCCTTTCCCTTTCTGTGATTCTGCTGCTGTTTTGTTCCTTCAGTTTTTCCTTTGTTCTTATACTCCACAGATGAGTGAAATAATTTGGTATTTCTCTTTCTCCGCTTGGCTTATTTCACTGAGCATAATACCCTCTAGCTCCATCCATGTTGTTGCAAATGGTAGGATTTGTTTTATTCTTATGGCTGAGTAATATTCCATTGTGTATATGTACCACCTCTTCTTTATCCATTCATCTACTGATGGACACTTAGGTTGCTTCCAATTCTTGGCTATTGTAAATAGTGCTGCGATAAACATAGGGGTGCATCTGTCTTTTTCAAACTTGAGTGTTGCGTTCTTAGGGTAAATTCCTAGGAGTGGTATTCCTGGGTCAAATGGTAAGTCTATTTTGAGTATTTTGAGAACCTCCATACTGCTTTCCACAATGGTTGAACTAATTTACATTCCCAGCAGCAGTGTAGGAGGGTTCCCCTTTCTCCACAACCTCGCCAACATTTGTTGTTGGTTGTCTTGGATGGCAGCCATCCTTACTGGTGTGAGGTGATATCTCATTGTGGTTTTAATTTGCATTTCTCTGATAATTAGCGATATGGAGCATCTTTTCACATCGCTAATTATTATTTTTTTTGGAGAACTGTCTGTTCAGTTCCTCTGCCCATTTTTTAATTGGATTATTTGTTTTTTGTTTGTTGAGGTGTGTGAGCTCTTTATGTATTTTGGACGTCAAGCCTTTATCGGATCTGTCATTTACAAATATATTCTCCCATACTGTAGGGCACCTTTTTGTTCTATTGATGGTGTCTTTTGCTGTACAAAAGTTTTTCAGCTTAATATAGTCCCACTTGTTCATTTTTGCTGTTGTTTTCCTTGCCCGGGGAGATATGTTCAAGAAGAGGTCACTATGTTTATGTCTAAGAGGTTTTTGCCTATGTTTTTTTCTAAGAGTTTTATGGTTTCATGACTTACATTCAGGTCTTTGATCCATTTTGAATTTACTTTTGTGTATGGGGTTAGACAATGGTCCAGTTTCATTCTCCTACATTTAGCTGTCCAATTTTGCCAGCACCATCTGTTGAAGAGACTGTCATTTAGCCATTGTATGTCCATGGCTCCTTTATCAAATATTAATTGACCATATATGTTTGGGTTAATATCTGGAGTCTCTAATCTGTTCCACTGGTCTGTGGCTCTGTTCTTGTGCCAGTACCAAATGGTCTTGATTACTATGGCTTTGTAGTAGAGCTTGAAGTTGGGGAGTGAGATCCGCCATACTTTATTCTTCTTTCTCAGGATTGCTTTGGCTTATTCAGGGTCTTTGGTGTTTCCATATGAATTTTTAAATTATTTGTTCCAGTTCATTGAAGAATGTTGCTGGTAATTTGATAGGGATTGCATCAAATCTGTATATTGCTTTGGGAAGGATGGTCATTTTGACGATATTAATTCTTCCTAGCCACGAGCATGGGATGAGTTTCCATTTGTTAGTGTCCCCTTTAATTTCTCTTAAGAGTGACTTGTAGTTTTCAGGGTATAGGTCTTTCACTTCCTTGGTTAGGTTTATTCGTAGGTATTTTATTCTTTTTGATGCAGTTGTGAATGGAATTGTTTTCCTGATTTCTCTTTCTATTGGTTCATTGTTAGTATATAGGAAAGCCACAGATTTCTGTGTGTTAATTTTGTATCCTGCAACTTTGCTGTATTCCGATATCAGTTCTAGTAGTTTTGGAGTGGAGTCTTTAGGGTTTTTTATGTACAATATCATGTCATCTGCAAATAGTGACAGTTTAACTTCCTCTTTACCAATCTGGATTCCTTGTATTTCTTTGTTTTGTCTGATTGCCGTGGCTAGGACCTCCAGTACTCTGTTAAATAACAGTGGGGAGAGTGGGCATCCCTGTCTGGTTCCCGATCTCAGAGGAAAAGCTTTCAGCTTCTCGCTGTTCAGTATAATGTTGGCTGTGGGTTTATCATATATGGCCTTTATTATGTTGAGGTACTTGCCCTCTATACCCATTTTGCTGACAGTTTTTATCATGAATGGATGTTGAATTTTGTCAAATGCTTTTTCAGCATCTATGGAGATGATCATGTGGTTTTTGTCTTTCTTTTTGTTGTGGATGATGTTGATGGATTTTCGAATGTTGTACCATCCTTGCATCCCTGGGATGAATCCCACTTGGTCATGGTGTATGATCCTTTTGATGTATTTTTGAATTCGGTTTGCTAATATTTTGTTGAGTATTTTTGCATCTACGTTCATCAGGGATATTGGTCTGTAGTTTCCTTTTTTGGTGGGGTCTTTGCCTGGTTTTGGTATTAGGGTGATGTTGGCTTCAAAGAATGAGTTTGGGAGTATTCCCTCCTCTTCTATTTTTTGGAAAACTTTAAGGAGAATGGGTATTATGTCTTCTCTGTGTGTCTGATAAAATTCCGAGGTAAATCCGTCCAGCCCGGGGGTTTTGTTCTTGGGTAGTTTTTTGATTACCGTTTCAATTTCTTTGCTCGTAATTGGTTTAACTTTTGTGTTTCTTCCTTGGTCAGTCTTGGAAGGTTGTATTTTTCTAGGAAGTTGTCCATTTCTTCTAGGTTTTCCAGCTTGTTGGCATATAGGTTTTCATAGTAGTCTTTAATAATTCTTTGTATTTCTGTGGAGTCTGTCGTGATTTTTCCGTTCTCATTTCTGATTCTGTTGATTTGTGTTGATTCTCTTTTTCTCTTAATAAGTTTGGCTAGAGGCTTATCTATTTTGTTTATTTTCTCAAAGAACCAGCTCTTGGTTTCATTGAGTTTTGCTCTTGTTTTATTCTTCTCAATTTTATTTATTTTTTCTCTGATCTTTATTATGTCCCTCCTTCTGTTGACTTTAGGCCTCATTTGTTCTTCTTTTTCCAGTTGCGATAACTGTGATGTTAGACTATTCATTTGGGATTGTTCTTCCTTCTTCAAGTGTGCCTGGATCGCTATATACTTTCCTCTTAAGACTGCTTTTGCTGCGTCCCACAGAAGTTGGGGCTTTGTGTTGTTGTTGTCATTTGTTTCCATATATTCCTTGATCTCTATTTTAATTTGTTCATTGATCCATTGATTATTTAGGATCATGTTGTTAAGCCTCCATGTGTTTGTGAACCTTTTTGTTTTCTTTGTAGAATTTATTTCTAGTTTTATTACCTTTGGTCTGAAAAACTGGTTGGTAGAATTTCAATATTTTGGAATTTACTGAGGCTCTTTTTGTGAGCTAGTATGTGGTCTATTCTGGAGAATGTTCCATGTGCACTTGAGAAGAATGTATATCCTGTTGCTTTTGGATGTAGAGTTCTATAGACGTTGTCTATTAGGTCCATCTGTTCTACTGTGTTGTTCAGTGCTTCCGTGTCCTTATTTTCTGCCCAGTGGATGTATCCTTTGGGGTGAGTGGTGTGTTGAAGTCTCCTAAAATGAATGCATTGCAGTCTATTTCCCCCTTTAGTTCTGTTAGTATTTGTTTCACATATGCTGGTGCTCCTGTGTTGGGTGCATATATATTTAGAATGGTTATATCCTCTTGTTGGACTGAGCCCTTTATCATTATGTAGTGTCCTTCTTTATCTCTTGTTACTTTCTTTGTTTTGAAGTCTATTTTGTCTGATATTAGTACTGCAACCCCTGGTTTCTTCTTGCTGTTGTTTGCCTGAAATATGTTTTTCCATTCCTTGACTTTTAGTCTGTGCATGTCTTTGGGTTTGAGGTGAGTTTCTTGTAAGCAGCATATAGATGGGTCTTGCTTTTTTATCCATTCTATTACTCTGTGTCTTTTGATAGGTGCATTAAGTCCATTTACATTTAGCGTGACTATTGAAAGATATGTACTTATTACCATTGCAGGCTTTAGATTTGTGGTTACCAAAGGTTCAAGGTTAGCCTCTTTAGTATCTTACTGCCTAACTTAGCTAGCTTATTGAGCTGTTATATACACTGTCTGGAGATTCTTTTCTTCTCTCCCTTCTTATTCCTCCTCCTCCATTCTTCATATGTTGGGTGTTTTGTTCTGTGCTCTTTTTAGGAGTGCTCCCATCTAGAGCAGTCCCTGTAAGATGCCCTGTAGAGGTGTTTTGTGGGAGGTAAATTCCCTCAGCTTTTGCTTGTCTGGGAATTGTTTAATCCCTCCATCATATTTAAATGATAATCGTGCTGGATACAGTATCCTTGATTCAAGGCCCTTCCGTTTCATTGCATTAAATATATCATGCCATTCTCTTCTGGCCTGTAAGGTTTCTGTCGAGAAGTCTGATGATAGCCTGATGGGTTTTCCTTTATAGGTGACCTTTTTCTCTCTAGCTGCCTTTAAAACTCTTTCCTTGTCCTTGATCTTTGCCATTTTAATTATTATGTGTCTTGGTGTTGTTGTCCTTGGGTCCTTTCTGTTGGGAGTTCTGTGTATTTCTGTGGTCTGTTCAATTATTTCCTCCCCCAGTTTGGGGAAGTTTTCAGCAATTATTTCTTCAAAGACACTTTCTATCCCTTTTTCTCTCTTCTTCTGGTATCCCTATAATACGGATATTGTTCCTTTTGGATTGGTCACACAGTTCTCTTAATATTGTTTCATTCCTGGAGATCCTTTTATCTCTCTCTATGTCAGCTTCTATGCGTTCTTATTCTCTGGTTTCTATTCCATCAATGGCCTCTTGCATCTTATCCATTCTGCTTATAAATCCTTCCAGAGTTTGTTTCACTTCTGTAATCTCTTTCCTGGCATCTGTGATCTCCCTCCGGACTTCATCCCATTGCTCTTGCATATTTCTCTGCATCTCCGTCAGCATGTTTATGATTTTTATTTTGAATTCTTTTTCAGGAAGACTGGTTAGGTCTGTCTCCTTCTCTGGTGTTGTCTCTGTGATCTTGGTTTGCCTGTAACTTTGCCTTTTCATGGTGATAGAAATAGTTTGCAGAGCTGGGATGAGTGATGGCTGGAAGAATTTCCCTTCTTGTTGGTTTGTGGCCTTCCTCTCCTGTGAGAACTGCGACCTCTAGTGGCTTCTGCTGGGCAGCTGCACGCAGACAGGGCTTCTGATTCCTGCCCGGCTGCTATGGAGTTTATCTCCACTGTTCCTGTGGGCGTAGCCTGGCTCAGGCTGCTGCTCCAAAGTGGAGCTGCATTGGACGGGGAGCAGAGGGGAGGCTATTTATCTCCGTGAGGGGCCTCCATGCTCCCTGCTGCCCAGGGGGTTAGAGTGCCCAGAGGTCCCCAGATTCCCTGCCTCTGGACTAAGTGTGTCGCCCTGTCTCTTTAAGACTTCCAAAAAGCACTCACCAAAACAAAACAACAACAAAAAATAATTAAATAAATAAATATAAATAAGTAAGTAAATAAATAAAGCCGCTCGCTTTTCTTTGTCCTCAGGTGCCGGCCTCAGGGACCCGCTCACTGATCTTGCTGCCCTGTTTCCCTAGTATCCAGCACCTCCGGCATGCACTGTGTCTGCGCTCTGGTCCAGATGGCTGGGGCTGGGTGTTCAGCAGTCCTGGGCTCCGTCTCCCTCCCTGTTCCAACTCCTCTCCTCCAGCCGGAAGCTGGGGGGAGGGGCGCTCGGGTCCCACCGGGCTGGGGCTTGTATCTTACCCCCTTCGCGAGGTGCTGGGTTCTCACAGGTGTGGATGTGGTCTGGATGTTGTCCTGTGTCCTCTGGTCTCTATTCTAGGAAGATTTGTCTTACTTATATTTTCATAAATATATGTGGTTTTGGGAGGAGATTTCCGCTGCTCTACTCACGCCGCCATCTTGGCTCCGCCCCTAGATCTGCCCATTTTTTAACTGGATTGTTTTTGTTTGCTACTGAGTTGTGTGAATTCTTTACATATTTTAGATCTTAACCCCCTTATCATATATATGATTTGCAAATATATTCTCTCATTCAGTAGGTTGCCTTTTATGTTTTGTTGATGGTTCCCTTTAATGTACAGAAGCCTTTTAGTTTGAAATAGTCCCAGTTGTTATTTTTGCTTTTGTTACCATTGCCTTTGGAGTCAGAGCCAAAAAAATGTTGCCAAGAGCAATGTGAAGGAGATTACTGTTTTCTTTTGGGAGTTTTGTGGTTTCAAGTCTTTAATCCAATTTGAGTTAATTTTCATGTATGGTGTAAGATAGTGGTCAAGTTTCATTCTTTTGCATGTGGCTGTCCAGCTTGCCCAACACCATTTGTTGAAGAGACTATCCTTTCCTGATTCTATAGTCTTGCCTCCTTTCATAAATTAATTGACAATATATGCATGAGTTTATTTCTGGGCTCTTTATTCCATTCCACTTCACTGATTTTTGTTTCTGTGCCAGTACCATACTGTTAATTCGTATAGCTTTGTAACAGAGTTTTAAAAACTAAGTATAATACCTCTTTGTTTTCTCAAAATTGCTGTGGCTTTTTGGGGTCTTCTGTGGTCCTGTACAAATTTTAGGATTGTCCTATTTCTGTGAAAAATGCCACTGGTATTTTGGTAGGGATTGCACTGAATCTGTACATTGCTTTGGGTAGTATGGCATTTTAACAATATTCTTCCAGTCCATAAGCATGGAATATCTTTTCATTTATTTGTGTCGCCTTCAATTTCTTTAATGTCTTGTAGTTTTCAGTGTACAGGATTTCTACCTCTTTGGTTAAGTTTATTCCTCGGGGTATTTTATTCTTTTTTGATGCAGTGGATTATTTTCTTAATTTGTCTTTCTGATAGCTCACTATTATTGGCATAGAAACTCAACAGATTTTTATGTATTGATTTTGTATCCTGCAGTATTACTAAATTTATTAGTTCTAACAGTTTTTGATGGAGTGTTAACGGTTTTCTCTACATGTCGTCTGCAAATAGTGACACTTTTACTTCTTCCTTACCAATCTGGATGCCTTTTCTTGTCTGACTGCTGTGACTAGGAATTCCAGTACTATGCTGAATAACAATGATGAGAGTGGACATTCTTGTCTTGTTCCTGCTCTTAGAAGAAAAGTTTCAGCTTTTCACCACTGTGTATGATGTTAGTTGTGGGTTTGTCATGCATGGACTTTATGTTGAGGTATGTTCCCTCTATACCCACTTAGTTGTTTCTTTTTATTATGAATGGATGTTGAGTCTGTCACATGCTTTTTCTGTATTTATTGAGATGGTTGTATGGTTTTAGCCTTTCTTTGTAAATACTGAACCATTCTTACATCTGGAATAAATCCCACTTGGTCACAATGAATAAATTTTTTTGATTTATAAGTTTTGTTTGCAAATATTTTGTATATTTTTGCACATTATGTTCATCAGGGATATTGGTCTGTTTATTTTTTTTGTAGTGTCTTTGGTTTTGGTATCAGGGTAATGCTAGCCTTACAGAATGGATTTGGAGGCATTCCTTCCTCTTACATTTTTTGCCTCTCATTTTATATGAGAAGGATAGTTATTAGCTCTGTTTGGTAGAATTCACCCTGTGAAGCTATCAGTTCTGAATTTTTGTTGGAAGTCTTTTAATGACCAATTCAATTTTGTTACTAGTATTTTTTGTTCTCAGAGTTTTAATTTCTTCCTGGTTCATTCTTGGAAGATTGTATGTTTCTAGGAATTATCCATTTATTCTAGGTTATCCAGTTTGTTGGCATATAATTTTTTCCTAGTAATCTCTTATAACCATTTGTATTTCTGTGGTGTCAGTTTTAACTTCTCTTTCATTTCTGATTTTATTTGAGTCCTATTTTTTTTTTTCTTGATGAATCTGGCTACAAGTTTATCAATTTTATCTTTTCAAAGAACCAGTTTGGTTTCATTCTTTCTTTTTATTTTTTAGTTTCTTTCATTTATTTCTGCTCTGATCTTTATTATTTCCTTCCTTCTACTCATTTGGACTTTGTTGTTCTTTTTCTAGTTCCCTTAGTCATAAGGTTAGATTAAGATTTTTTTTGTTTCTTAACATAGGCCTGTACTGTTATAAACTTCCCTCTTAGAATTGTTTTTGCTGTGTCCCAAAGATTTTTAACTGTTGTGTTTCTTTTTTTATTAATTTAGATATTTTTTTATTTTCTTTGATTTCTTCATTGACCAATTGGTGGTTAAGTAGCATGTTGTTTAGCCTCCATGTATTTGTGCTTACTCTTTTTCTTGTAGTTGACTCCACTTTAATACCATTGTGGCAGGGAAGATGCTTGATATGATTTCAATTGTATTAAATTTAGACTTATTTTGTGCCCAGTATCATCTACCTGGAGGATGTTCTATATGTACTTGAATGTGTATTCTGTATTTTTTGGATGAAATGTCCTGTAAATATCTGTTACAGTCATATACTATTACTGTATTACTGTCAATTTGTCCCTTTATGTCTGTTAATATTTGCTTTATGTACTTAGATGCTCCTGTGTTGGGTGCATATTTACAATTGTATCTTCTTGCTGGATTAAACCCTTTATATAATGCCTTTTGTCTTTTTTTGATTTAAAAAGAGAAAACTTTGTTTTAAAGTCTGTTTTGTCTGATATGAGTATTGCTGCTCCAACTTTCATTTCTATTTACATGGAATATCTTTTTCTATCCCTTAACTTTCATTCTGTGTATGTCTTTAGGTCTGAAGTGAGTCTTCTGTAGGCAGTATACAGATGGGTCTTTTTTTTTTTTTAATCCATCCTTGTTTGGGGCTCTGTGTCTTTTGATTGGAACATTTCAATTACATAGAAATTATATTCATTTATAGTAATTATAGATAGGTTTGTACTCATTGCCATTTTGTTAATTGTTTTCTGGTTATTTTGTAGTTCTCTATTCCTTCTTGTCTTGTTCTCTTGGGAGTGATGACTTTCTTTAGTGTTATGCTAGGTTCTTTTTATGTTTACCTACTATAGGTTTTTGGTTTATGGTTACCATGTGGTTCATATATGACCTTTTAAGTATACAGCAGTCTATATTAAGGTGATGGTCACTTAAGTTCAAACACATTCTAATATTTCTCATCTGTTTACATTGTGATTCTCTTACCTAATCTTTTTAGATTTAATTGACAACTGTCTTTTAACTGTACTAGCTTTTAAATAATTGATCTACCTTTTCTAGGTGTTACTGTTACCAGTGAAGATTTTTCTTTTCAGAATTTTCCTCTAGTTATGGCCTTTTTTTTTTCCTTTTAAAGAAGTCCCTTTAACATTTCTTAAAAGGCTGGTTTAGTGGTGGTGAACTCCTTTAACTTCTGTTTTTCTGGTGAACTCTTTAATTCTTCAATTACCTTGCCAGGTAGAGCATTTTTGGTTGTAGATTTTTTTTGCCTTTCAGTACTTGACTATATCATGCTATTCCCTTCTGGCCTATAAATTTCTGTTGAAAAATCAGCTGATAACCTTGTGGGGTTAAAAATCAGCTGATAACCTTGTGGGGTTTCCCTTGTATGTAACTATTTGTTTTTCTCTTGCTGCTTTTAAGAGTCTCTCTTTATCTTTAATCTTTGACATTTTTATTATTATATATCTTGATGTGGCCCTCCATGGGTTCTTGTTTGGGGCTCTGTTCTTCCTGGACCTGGATATGTTTTCTTCTCCAGGTAAGTTTTCCATCCCTTTCTCTCTCTCTTCTTCTGCGACTCCTGTAATGTGAATGTCAGTACATTTGACATTGTCCCAAAGGTCCCTTACCCTATCCTCACTTTTTAAAATTATCTTTTTCAGTTTGAGTGCTTTTCATTACTCTGCCTTCCAGATCACTGACATGTTCTTACGTATCCTCTGATCTGCTGTTGATTCCCTCTAGTAGTATATTTTTCATTTCACTTACTTGAATTCTTCAACTCTGGTTCTTTTTTGTATTTTCTATCTCCTTGTTAAACTTCTCACTGAGTTCTGCACTCTTCTCTTAAGTCCAGTGTCTTTATAGCCATTATTTTGAACTTTTTATCAGGTAAGATTGCTCAACTCCATTTCATTTAGTTCTTTTTCTGAAGTTTCGTCTTGTTAGTTCATTTGGAGCATTCCTCTGTCTCATTTAGTTTGACTTTGTTGTTCATTTCTATAAATTAGGTGAAATTGCTACCTCTCCCAGTCTTGAAGGAGTGGCCTTGTGTAGCGACATCCTCTGGGTAGACTGTGTGTGGCTGGCTGGCTGGTGGAAGGCCAAGCCAGGGCAGGCTGGGGGGCCCTGGGTTGCTCTGTGCATGGGTTGCCCTGGTGGGTCTGCTGGAGGCCTAGTGTGTGCAAGCTGGGGGTGTCCCATTGTGTGTTGCAGTGGTGCCACCTTGGTGAGACTGCCAGACTTTGGTGACGGGTTCTGGTGCTTGTGAGGGGAGAGGTAGGTAGGGGGAAGTCTGGAGCTGGTGTGCACTAGGGGCCCAGGACCTGCTAAGGTGGCAGGCCACCTAGCGTGCCTGGACCCTTTTCCTGTCCACACTGTCAAGGCAGAGGAACATAATGGTGGTAGTGTTGTTCACTAGCACTTTCTATCCTGGAGTTCGAGCAGTGCCCCCACTGCTTGGCAGATTGGTTAGTGTTAGTATAATGGGCTTCATTCACTTATAGTCTAGCTGCTCTTTTAAACTGGATTTCTTTTTTTTCTGTGCTCCAGGCCAGGCGAATCTGCACACAGGTGATATCCCTCCCTCATGCAGGTTGTGGTACTGGGGGTAGGATTTCCAATGTTACTGTGTCTACATCTCTCCTGCCATTTTCTAGCCTTTGTTGTGCAGCTGTTCACTCAGCCCTCAGTAGTTCTTCAGGCAGAACTGTTCTCTATGTAGGTGTAGATTCAGTGTGTGCTGAATTCAGAGGGAGGAGATGAGTTCAGGTTCTTCCTATGCTGCCAGCTTGGATCTCTCCCTCTGTTCTTCTCTTGCTTGCTTCCTGTGGGGGTGGATGACTTTCTTTGGTGGTGTATTTATCTCTCTTTACATTTTGTGTATTTATTATAGGTTTTTGCTTTGTGGTTACCATAAGGCTTACATATATATAACAACTTGTAAAAGTTTATTTTAAGCTGATAAGTTTGGTCACATTGTAAAGCTCAACATTTTTACTACCCCACACCTGTATTTTATGTTTTTGATGTCACATTTTACATCTTTTTATCATGTGTATCCCTTAACTAATTATTGTAATCATATTTGTTGTTACTACTTTTCTTAACCTTCATATTAGCTTTATAAGAGGAATTGATTTACTATATAGTTACTTTTACAGAGACACTCTTTCATGTTTTCTTTTTTTTTTGATTAGTGCCCTTTTTACCATAAAAAGGTGTCTTTAACATTTCTTTTAAGGCAGGTTTAGTGGCGATGAATTCCTTTAGGTTTTGCTTATCTAGAAAACTTCTATTCCTCCTTCAGTTCTGAATGATGACTTACTAGGTGGAGTGTGGAGTATTCTTTGTTGGAAGATTTTCCTTGAATTTATGGTGTCGCTCCCTTCCAGCCTGCAAAGTTTCTGCTGAACAATGTGCTGACCATCTAATGGGGGTTCCCTTCCATGTAACATGTTTTTCTCTTTCTGTTTTTAGGGTCTCTTTGGTTCTTTCTATTTGGAACTCTCTGGACTTTCTGGATCTGGATGTCTGTTTCCTTCCCCAGGTCAGGGAATTTTTCAGCCATTATTTCTCTAAATAAGATTTCTGCCCCTTTCTTTCTCTCTTCTCCTTCTAGGAGACCTGTAATGTGAGTTAGTATGTTTGATGTTGTCTTGAAGGCCCTTAAGTTATTTTCAATCTTTTTTTCTATTCGCTACTCTGCTATATGCCTTGTCTTCAAGTTCACTGATTCTTCTCTTTTATCTAGTTTGATGTTGAACCCCTCTCATATTTTTCAGTGCAGTTACTGTATTCTTCAGCTGGCTGACTTCTGTTTTGTACTTCCTTATATTTTCCATCTCAAACTTTTAAGTTTTGTGTTCATTCATTCTCCCCAGTTCGGGGAGCATCTTTATGACATTACCTTTTACTTAATCAGGTAAATTACTTATCTCCATTTTATTAAAGTTTTTGTTTTCCTGAGGTTTTTATAAGAGATCTAGAATTCCCCGTAAAACATACACATAAGGGACCCATTAGAACAAAACCAAGTCTAGTTTGTGGAAGGGTCAAATTACCTGATACATCATAAAAGGGTATTCTAGATACCTGGAAAATAGTTGCTTGAAATTCTAGTGAACTTACATATATCCCATGAAGGCATTTTACTGGTCATTAGGCTAGATATAAGGGCCAAGATCAATCTGTCTCATTTCTGGACCTTTGCTGATAGGGCTACTTTCCCATTTTTAGTCATCAATCCTGTTGCTGTTAACAAGGGAGAAAAGATCCCAGGACATAATTGAGAGGAGGGTCTTGGATCTAATACAGTGCAGGAGGCAAGTAAAGGAAAGTTTGAGTCAATCTATAAAACATTGGCCAGAATAAAAAGGGTCAGGCCAGCCTAAAAGCCACAGCAGCTGAATTTGGGGATGCAGGAGACCAAAGAACTGAGGGTCACCATGACCAAACTGGCTACGGCCAGAGAAGGAAGATAAGTGACTTCCCTAAAGGATCAAGCTCCAGGAGAATGAGGGAGTCACTCAGCCTTATCTATATTTTAGAGTGAAAGTGCACTAGAGACAGAAAAGAGATCAATCCCAGCACAAGGTGAATAACCTTCACTTGAATGGGAATATCATTAACTCAGGAAAGCCTTACCTCCCAGCCCCCAAAATAGTTTTTTAATTTGCATTAATAAATATTGTACACCCTTGCCTCTGGCCTTTGGGGTCTGGATGTTGAACTAAAACATTTCAGTGCCCAGAAACTGGATAAACTCCTCTGGTGCATGTAGGTGCTCATACCACACTTGGAGAAACACTGCAAGGTTCTTCCTGCAGCTGGAGCTCTGGGCTTCTCTGCTAGGTACTTCCCAAATTCCCTCACACTCCCATCAGAAACACCTAGAGCTCCACTCCTTAAGGGTTCTGCTTTGGTAAGTTCAAGGTGCATGTTTAACAAAGCTGAGCAACTCTGGTGGACAGCCAGGTTTAGAAACTACCTATGAGTCTCAAATGCTGTTCTCAAATCTGTCAATTTGTAGGGTTGGTTTGCATAATGAGACCACTGCATTTTAAGGCAGAAACTCCCAATTTTATGAAATTCTCCTTCCACCAAAAACACTCTACCAATCTGAGATACTAATTATTATGCAACCTCACTTTGAAGAGTAGTAGGCATAGGGACACTTGTATGAAAATGGAAATGGTGAAGCCCCTCCCCAGGGAACAGAAGTTGAATTAGAAAAGCCTTCCTGTAAAATCTCCACTAGTCTAACCATTTGTTTGGGTTAGACTATCCCAACCATACGTAACATGTTAATGTGTTCTCAAACTGGGGCCCCAGGTAGTCAGCAAGCTTTGTGACTGAATTAACAACACATGGCTACTACTGAGCACTTACATATGTAAATGCCTTCTATTAGATCACCGGCCATAGGCAGTAACTGTAAACATCATTATCAGATACTCACAGATCTTGGCTCTGTTTCATCCGGTGAAAGTCCTTCAGGATTCCCATCATATCTGCAAAACTGCTGGCCTTGGACAGAGAGACGCAGTCATCCTCTTCAGACGAGCTGCAGGTAGCTTTGTGTTCTGGTTTACAACATTCAGGGCTGGCAGAACAAAGCAGGGGGACTGATGGAAGCTCAGGTACCTCTACCTCGGTTTCCTCGGTGATGTCACTAATGACAAAGGAAGTTGTAGAGTGGAATGAGGATCCAAAACAAGGTAAGGGAGAAGAGACATTTGAACTTCCTGGAGATAAGAAATCTGGCGTTAATGAAGCCGAAGCTGAAAGAGAAAACAATAGGCATGGATGGACACTGGGGCTAGAATATAGCAGTAATATCTTCTCCCCACAAGCACTGCCTATCAAACACTCACTTCTTAGGATGACACCATGACATCCTGGGAGAGCCAGGATGGTATCTGTAAGCAAATAGAAGGTCCTCACTACCCTCCTCTCTCCGGATCTCAAGATTATAGAAGTACTGGACTCTTCCGGTATTCCAGGAAGGCAAAAAAATCTACCCCATTAAAGGCTTTGGCTCCTAAAAGCTTCCACAGTGGGCTATGGAGTGACAGCCTGTTTAGACTGAAGCAACAGTACCAGAACCAAAGCATGAATTTGTCCTTTCCTCTAACTGGACTCTGCTTCTGACTGTGCTCCTGTGAGTGCTGCTAGCTGGGACTGGAAGAAGTGTTCTGCAGTAAAAACAGAATGGTAACAGTCCTGGTTTCCCAGATTTTAATAGAGAGAATTTCCTCAATTTCTAAGTTTCTAAGAAACACTGATTTTTCATTATTACTTCAGTTTGTCTACTGGATGACAAAAAAGTAGCCAACAAATACAAATGGAAAATTCAAGTGCAAGTCCTCTATAAAACTGCCATAAGGAAATTTTTTTCAAAATTTCAAAGAGAACACCATGATTTTCATGTGTTCTACCAACTGGTAAGGTTTGGGAGCTGTGACTTTGAGTTACTTAGGAGCAAAAAATGAAGATGAGAGGAGTATCAGGACACACCCTGAGCATCTTGGGAGAGATCCACCTGTTGCTGTTTCATGCTGCTGGTCAAGGCAGGCTCCTATCCACTTCCAGTAGCTCTGCCTTAACTGCAGACAGAAAGGTGGAAGGG
Source organism: Manis javanica (assembly GCF_040802235.1). Taxonomy (NCBI): domain Eukaryota; kingdom Metazoa; phylum Chordata; class Mammalia; order Pholidota; family Manidae; genus Manis; species Manis javanica. The sequence continues at coordinate 19,191,237 of NC_133159.1, read as the reverse complement.
TGGAGGAGAGTGGTCTCTGGTAGAAAGGACAAGGAAAGGGAGTAACTTAGTGGTGGGGAACGCTTCTTTCTCATATTGAAGAGGAAAGCCACGGAGGGTTCCTGGAAGATGTGATCTTAAAGACACTTGGAAGACAAGGGTGTTGGTTTTTGTGGCCAAGGGAGGGAAGCTGCCTGAGGTCACAGGTTAAATGAAGATTTTCTCCTAACCAAACTAGTCTGCCCAAAATGGCTGATAAAACCATTCAAGGAGTATTATATAGGCTAGCCAGGCCTCAGGGTAGTTCCAGAGCCCTGGGCCTGAGTTCCCCTGAACCAGGAATCATCATCTTCCTTATCTCTATCCTGTCCAAAAGCCAAGGGAAAAGGAACAGCCTACTTACAGTCTGGTCCTGCATCAGGGACTCCTACCTGCATCAGCTGCCACTATTTTAGCAATCTGGCTGCGCAGGTGGCTCAGCTCATCCTGCAGCTCTGTGGTACGGCTTAGGGCTGGCAGGGCTGGCTTCTTCAAGGCTAGGAGCCTCTCCTCAGACCCACGCAGGTTGGGCACTGAAGCATTGCGTTGCATGACAATCAGAGGGCTGGGCTTCCAGGTATGCCTCAGGGGGCGTGTATCACTCCTAGACCAGGGGAAGATGAGTATGTCAGAGATAGCTGGCCACTGCACCCCTTCCAAATTTCCTTCACCCACTCCTATAGGAGTAATACAGCCAGGTTCTACTCTCACTCTGAGCCCATAGCTCTCCTTTGCCCTCAGCTTCTCACAAGCACTCTCCCTGCTGCCTGCCACCTTATCTGGGAACAAACTCCCCAATTCCCAGCAGACCTGCTACTGCCTTAGTTACCTGACCCGGGCATATGTCTCCTCTTCATCTGCAGCAATCCAGGCAATGTCAGCCAGAGTAGGGACTGGGGGCACATCCCTCAGATACAGGTCGGAGATGTTAGGCAAAGTCTACAGGGAAACAAAATTCATGAACAAACATTTACTGACACCGTGATGAGATAGTCAGAGACGGCGAATTAGAATAGGAAGGATGCCTGATCTAGTACTGGGTGTCAGGAAGGCTTCCTAGAGGAGCAGAGGCAGTTTCCTGGTTGGAAACAGCTTGAATAGAGGTCAAAAATAAGAGTTTGTGAGGTTACAAATAGTTCAGCATGGCTGGAACAAATATGATTAGGGTGTTGCAAGAAGTTGGAAAGTCACTTAAAAGCTTTCATTCTAAGACCAATAATAGCCACTGGAAAATTTAAAGTACAGACAGATTTTAGGTTTTAAAAGATTACTCTGGCTGCCATGTGGAAAATGGATGGGAGGGTGAAGAAGCCAGTTATGAGGCTATTGCATCCTCCAAGCAAGACATGGTGCCCCAGGGCAGGGAAGGGGCCTGTTTTTATATATAATGTACTGTCTGCAGTTGCTTTTAAGCTACAACTGCAGAAAATGAATAGCTGTAATAGTTATGGTCCACAGCCTAATATATTTACTATCTGGCCCTTTAAAGAAAAAGTTTGCTGGGCCCTGGCTAGAGCAAAAGAAGGAGTCTTCAGTGTGACAGGCCGGTGTAATCTTTGAACAGAGATGGCTACTGTGTTAAGAGTGTCTTGCCCACTGGCTGTAATACAGGTGTGAGGACACCAACAATCTGCCATATCAACAGGGAGTTTTCCTGACTAGCTCTTTACAACACTTTTGTGGTGACCTGGGATCTGTTCTGTTAGAGCAACATTGGGTTAAGCCAACTTGATAATCTGAATATTTAGAGTTCAATAAAAAGAAATGATTATACAAAAGAGATCACAATAGGAGTCCTTAAAATAGTCCCTTAACCCAAGTAAAGAACAACCAGAGAATAGAGTCTGAGTGACAGACACTAGGTTAAATGAAAAAATTAGGATTCAATCATATGTTAACTATGATTACAACAAAGTGAAAAACATGCACCTAGAAAAAGGTGGAAAATAACTACACCAAAACATTAACAGTTATTGTGTCATGTTACATGTAACTTTTCTTCCTTTCTCCTTTTTTATGTTCCATCATTTAATATTTTTATATGGATACATTTTAAAAATAAATTAATCAAGATTCGATCAAGTAACATTCAAGGTAATTAATTTACAACAGAAATCCAGGGATATCTAAAAACCCCATCTATATAGGAGTTAAATTGAGATGCTCTTGCTACAAATTGTTTGGTAGGTGGATCAGGAATTGATACGGCTCTGGCTTTTAGAAAGGGAACCTGGGTCTCACAAGACTGAATTGATGCTCTAATGTTACACAAAGGACTTGTACTTACCCAGGAGCTACTGCTAAGATTGGCCACTTAGGGGGGAGCTTCCCTTTGCTTTTCTTGATTAGCCAGAGTCTGCCTCTGCTACTGGCAATTACATGAGTTAACATATATGAAGTACTTAGCACAGTACCCAGAACATGGTTATGTGCGCAGTAAATGTTAGCTAGTATTACTAATATTATTCACATGTACTCCTGCTCTGTGGGAGCCTGTCCCCTGATCTTTGCCCAGCAGCATCTGGCCAAAGGACTGGAGAGGTTAGAGACAAATGTGGGAGCAACCTCCAGAGTCCCTTGCATTCCTTAGCTATACCTCCCTTCGTTTCTGATGCTTTAGGCAAAGGCCACATCCTGCCCATGCCCTGTAGGCAATTCTAGACAACTGGCAATCTGGGTCACAGGACAGCCCCCCACCCCATGCATTTCCAGCCCCATTCTTAACACTGATAACATTTCTGACTCCAGACTCAGTTCCTCCAGACTTTGCACCCCACATCTCATATACAAATGTAGCTCCTTTGTTTCCACCTGGGCCTCTGGCTTTTCCAGCATATATTTCTGTCTCCTTTGTGTAGGCAGAAAGCTGAAGTAGTTCTTGTTGTGTCCCAGCTCCCCAAATGCACACAACGTAAGCATTTAGCCTAGAGGTGGTGCTTAACCATTAGTTCTAAGAGGAAGGCAGCTGGGACTCATAAATGCTTTTTAGCTTTCCACTGCAGAAAGGAGGTCTCAGACACATGGGCCAGGCAAGAATCTCTGCTGCAGAGTGGGTGCTCAGGGCCCCTGAACACAGGTGAGACTGAAGGGGCCCAGTAAAGGAGTGGCCAGACTTGGCCAGAAGGAGAGTGGGGAATTATGGCCTCAGGGAAATATTAATAAGTGGCGAAGTGGCCAAATGTTAGGGCTGAAGAAGAGCAGGGTTCAACTCAGTCACACAAAGCACACAGTGTCACATGTGGGAACCTGTCTGGGGTGCTGGCAAGCACCTCAGAGCACAGGCATGGCTCGTCTAAAGATCTGGTTCAGCCTTTGGCCTGCTGTGAAGGACTGGACTGCTGGAGCCTGATGAAATCTGAGTCACTCAGGAAGGGCATCAAAGATGAAAGATAATTCACTTATGAGCACATTGGAAGTCTAACTGTTGTGGTCCCAGGTTTGTGTGCAATCAGGAAGGCACAGTGACCAGGAACCATTATAAGCACTTAGTATTTTTCTTTCTTTTCAAACATTGTTTAGGATAATAAATGAATGTAACACCCATCTCTGAAATACATGAGGGCTTTCAGTAGGCTTAAAAAATATTTCTTGACCAAATGAAAAAGTAACCAGGAACACAACCTGCCTGGGCACCACCAAGGAATCTGGGCACAGAAGCAGCACCATCTCCCATACTCTGAGCCTCTTTTCTCCCCACCCATGCAGCACACTCACCTCAAAGGACGCCCGGGGACACGGCTTCAGGGGCAGATTGGTCCCGATTCTTCTCACTACACTGCGAGCAGCCCCATGTGGCTTGTTTTGCCAGATTGGGATGGTCTAGAGAAGAGACACAGGGACAGCCACAACCTCAGAGACAAGTCCACCTACTGAGCTGCCCCGCAGCCTCTCCCCTCCCCTTTAGCAGGGAGACCGAATTCCCCAAACCCAGGGACAGGGCACTCTGGGGCGTGACTAAAGTCTCAGTTATGAGTGAGGGCAGGTTTCCCAGTTGCTAGTGTTCCAGTTGGCGGGCCACCTAAGGACAGACACCTGCTGCCACCAAGGCACAGTCCATTCTGGAGGCCTAATAAAGGGGTGAGGAATTGGTTAAGGGAAGGAATCATCAGGCTTCCCTCTCTCTGCAGTAGATACACACTGACTCCTTAAGTGCCCCCAAATCAAAGCTAGTTCTGCCTGGGGGGTGGGGGTGGAAGGGTGGCCTCCCTCCAATATTAGGCCTCCAGGGGAAAGGAAGCATTAACCAGAGAGTCTCAGAACTTCCTACAGAACTTCAGCAGGCCCAATGTTCTATGGTCCCTGCCACGCCCCTTGGCCAACTTGGGAGCCCTCCTGGGTCCCAGGGTTTCCTGAGGCAAAACTTCTAAAGTTATAAATAGAACACTTTAGTGCTTAAAAAGCTCGCTGGGAATGTGCCTTACCACACTGGCTTCCATTCTCGACATTTCAACCAGCTCCTGCACTTGAAGAACAAGGCAGCCACACAGCAGCTCTGGGTGCTCGGGGAGGCTGGAGGCGTGACTCCTTCATATCAGGCCATCCTAAGGAACACCGGACTTCTCTTCCTGTGAAACAACCCCCACGGTGGGGACTCAGTGGCCACCACACAAACTTCACAAAAGTAGGCTCTGCGGAGCCAGCACTAACACCAAGGTTTCTCAGACATTGCACAGGGGAGAAAACCGGCCCGAGGCTGCCCCACCCGACGATGGCTTCTCCAAATCCAGACCCTTGAAGGTTCTGTTCCAGACTTGCTCTGTGAGCCTGGCCAACTTAGGAGCCTTCCTTAGCCCTTGGCTTTCCTGAGGCAAAACTTCTTAAGATATAAATAGAACCCTTTAGTAGTTAAAATCCCCCCAGAAAAGCCAAATTGTAGGTACCATCCAAGCCCAGCATTCATTCTTGGAGATGAGATGTGAAGCCCCAACATGAGCCCCCCAGTAGGGAAAACAGAGAGTGGAAGAATGAACATCCAGCTCTTGCAAATTTCAGACTAATGGGCTACAGAAAAGAGCCAAAAATTTTTATCCTGGCTCCATCTACTGGCTTTGTAGCCTTAGGTAAGTTCCTTAACGTTTCTGAATGTTGGTTTCTCCACCTGTGAAAAGAGGACAAGAAGAGTTGCCCTGTAGGTTACCTTAAGGATCAATCAGTGAAATAGCTTAATGAACTGTGAAAACATGACACAGATGGCTGGGGTCACTCCTGACTGGATTCCTCACAGCCACCCCTGCAGGGTAAGCACATGCGGTCAGTGAACTCATTCATCCCTGTTCATCAAACACTGACCATACCCACTCTGTGCCAGTGGGCACTGCAGGGGCTATGCAAGGAGTACGACACGGCCATGCTCTCAAGGAGCCCACAATCTACAAGAGTAATTAGGACCTGAAATACGAAATTCTAGCAGAGGCTGAGTATCACTGCACACTAAAAAAGGTGGCCAGGTGAGTTCAGCCTCCTGGTTCCAAGGCCCCATTGGTGAATTCAGAGAGCTAGGAAGGGCAGAAAACAGCAATAATAGCAAAGGTCCAGAACAGAAAGGTGAGAGAGGCAGAAAGAGGAGCAGAGTATACGGTAAGGTGTAAAGATACACTGGGGTCATCATGAGGGCTGGGAATGCCCAGAGGGGGAATTGCTGGGGAGCCAAGGGCAGGCTCTGAACAAGGGACAGTCTGGAATGACCTAATAAGCAGCTCTTTCTGGAAACCTCCCTTGCAGGGTCTCTCACCTCTGGGATGGGAGTTACCACTCTCTTTATGATAGGCACTGGGAAAGGAAGCTGAGAGAGGGAGGCACTCAGATCTGAGGTCACTAGTGGTCATGCCAGTAGAAAGCACTTCCCAAGTCTGGTCCAGATCCTGATGCCTCCTACATGGGCTTAACTCTGTGCAGTTCAAGCCTTTTATCAAAGCTCCCCTGTGCGCAGGCTCTGTGCTGAGTGTCAGTGTCTGCATAACAGTGCTTCCCTTCATGTCCCACTTTAGTCATCAGCCACTTCCTCTCCGAACTTCCCTCCAAAGACTCAGGCCTAACTCACACACAACATCCAGCGGGATCTTTCTAGAACACACTGCTAAACTGCACTGTTAACCCCCACTACAGAGCCAACAGGATAAAACCTAGCCAGCATGGTCTGCAGGGTCCTCCACAATCAGGCCCAATCTCACTATGGCCCTGCACACTACACAGCCACACCTCCCACGTTCCCCTTGCCCTTCTGCCACATTGGCCAGCCCCCCAGTACAGCCCCTCTGAGCCCTTGTCCATACTACTCCCTTCACTTGAAACACCAGTACCCTCATCACCAAGCTCATTCTTCAGAGCTGAGTTCAAGCACCATCTCCCCTTCCCTGACAGGTCCTTAACTGACCACCCCACAGCACCCTGCATTTCCTTGGAGTCCTCATAAGAATAATCACGTACCTGTGTCATCTGCTGAGCCCCAAGGGCAGGGACTTCCCCAGGCACAGGAGTGCCTGCCTGGTACACAGTAGGCACTTAAAACATTTGTTCACTTAAGAAATGAATGAACCAGAACACCTACTTAGCCTTCAAACAACTCCCCACTCCCCTGTCAAGTGTCACTGGCCATAAGAATCTTCCTCTAGTTCGGCGTAAACGCTGGCTGGTTCGTACCACCTTTGCTCTCCCACAGCCTCCCTGTTCACACACGGTCTCCCGCACGGGCCCGGGAGCTCCTCCAGAGCAGGGCCTGGTCTCATCACCCGTGGGTCCCAGGTGCCCCAAGGAGGCCGCCGCGCTCGGGGCAACTTTCCCGAGCGGACAGCCTGCGTAGGCCCCGAGCGGCTGCTCCGGTGGCGGTTGGTGGGGGGTGGGGGGCGCGGTCTGCGGGGATCTTGCCCGGGACACGCCTCCTCTCCCCCGCCACAGCCCGATCCGATGGGGCCAAGGTCGGTCAAGTCCACGCCATGGACCAGACGGCCCCTGGACGTACAGGCCCGGGGTCGGACCCCAGAAGGGGCGAAGAGGAGCGCGGCCAAAAAGAGAAGCCTCTGGCGTAGCTGGGCCACCCGAAGCTGGGTGGCTAGGCGGGCAACTATCCCTCGGGAACTCAGTTTTCCCCCACCCTCAGTCAAACGAGGCTGACAACACCGGCTCCCGCGAGAACTGGCGCGGGAACAGGAGCCGAGGGCTGCACAGCGCCCGGTGCCAGACAGCCTCGACATCCCGGCCGGGAGGTCGCGCTCCCGCCGCCGGGGCGGCACTCGGACCTAGTCTCACCTCAGACTGCTGCTCCGGGACTCACTCGCCTCCCGGCCCCTCCTACCACAGCCGGCGGCCCAGCCTCAACCGCCCTCACTTCCGCTGGCCCGCCCCCCGGAAGCGATCCTCCGCAGCTGCGCACCGAGCCGCGCCCGCGAGCACCCTGGAAGGCCCGCCAGGCTCGGGGCGGGGCGAGCGCCGCTTCTGCGTGGGCGGGCGGAGGGCGCTGCACGGGCCTCCGGAGGGGACACGCCCGTCCCCCGAGGCCACGCCCGCGCCAGTCGGAGCTCCGGGGAGGCTGCGCTTGGGGATCCCGGAGGCCTGATCGGTCCCATCCAGGCTGGTCTCCGCCTCCTTGCTGATCTCCACGTTTAGTCCCCCTCGGACGTCTGAAAGCTGAGGTGTGTGTTGCCGCTTAGCTAGCCCCCAAATTGTGCGGTGTCTGCTGTCTCCACCGCTACTGAAAACTTGAGAATCGTCACCCTGTTGGTCCAGGCCCTCCGGACCTAGCGCTTGCGTTGTGTCATCTCTCACGGGTCCCCTTCACAGTGTTCTTGCTTCCCAGCCAAGACCCTCTAGTCTCTCCAGCAAGAATGTGCCTCTGACTCCTACCCTCCAGCGCTTTGTGGCTCTGGTCTCCAAGGCATCCTGGCCTGGGTCACATGTCCTCCTCTACCTCAGCAGGTGGTTGTGCCCGGCTCCGGGGCGGCAGTTCTTTGGTCTCAAAGCCTGCAGGTCCTAGCTGCCAGGGACAGACAGGCCAGCCACATGGGTGGACAAGTTGTGCTGTCACACAGTGCCTCATGTTCAGAACTCTACTTTAATACTCTGCTATTGCCTTCTTGAAACAAATACACGTTTTGAAGAGGGGCCCTGCATTTTAATTTTGCACTGGATCCTGCAAATTACGTAGCTAGTCCTGGTCAGAGACTTCAGAGGTTGTCCATCCTGATGCCTACCATATTTCCACCATATTTCAAATGATGAAGTTTGACTTTCAGATCCTGCCCTCTTTCCAGGTTGGCAAATTGTTGCTTTAATCATTTGGTTCTCTCTCCTGGGCAATGGCAGATCTTGCAAATCCCCTGTATACAGCTGTCTCTCCTGGGGTGGTAGATGCTGTGGGTGCTCCCGCCCATATCTCCTTTACCCTGCCAGTGAATCCGTCCTCCAGCTACTGCGCTGGCTGCTCATAGCTGCCCCCTTCTCTTGGAAATTGCTCTTGCAGGAGGGAGAACCGAGGCCCTAAACTGGCAAGTTACTCCATTCAAGTCAATGACTAATAGAGGCTCCAAAAGGCCAGTTCAACTGTGTGGTGTGGTGTGGTTTACGCTTCACAGCCCGTTCTGTGTGATGAGGCCAAGGCTAGGCTTTCAGACTTTGTCCCTGCTCAGCATTTTTCCTTTCCCGATTCTGTTTCACTCCTTCTTTTGTAGGGTTTCCTGAAGTGCACTTCCTCAAAAAAAAAAAAATTCCTGATTCCCAAGGCTCTGCTTCCAAGATGGTGGGTTTAACTTCACCATCTTTCTCAACACAGCATCAAATTCTGAAATTAGTAAGCCCTACTACTAGTAGCAGTATTAGCTACTATTAGTAGCTGGGCAGGGAGGTTGAGTCTCTGCTGACACTGGGTGGCTCATGGCAGGAGCTACTGCCACCCAATGCCTGGAAGCACTGAGCCAGGCATAGGTGCCCTCCCTGCCTGGAAGAGGCACAGAAGCACTGCCTCCCTGAAGGTCACAACTTGGCTGAGCTTGCTGGCTCATGTCCTATTTGTGCTGGAGATGAGAGGGGAATGTTACATCCTATCACAAATGTATTTTTTTATTAAGGTATCATTGATACACAATCTTATGAAGGCTTCACATGAACATTGTGGTTACTACATTCACCCATATTATCAAGTCCCCTACGACACCCCATTGCAGTCACTGCCCATCAGCGTAGTAAGATGCTATTGAGTCACTAGTTGTCTTCTCTGTGCTGTACTGCCTTCCCCGTGACCCCCCTACATTATGTGTGCTGATCATAATGCCCTTTAATCCCCTTCTCCCTCCCTCCCCACCCATCCTCCCCAGTCCTTCCCCTTTGGTAACTGCCATTCCCTTCTTGGAGTCTGTGAGTCTGCTGTTCTGTTACTTCAGTTTTGCTTTGTTGTTATATTCCACAAATGAGTGAAATCATTTGGTATTTGTCTTTCTATGCCTGGCTTATTTCACTGAGCATAATACCCTCTAGCTCCATCCATGTTGTTGCAAGTGGTAGGATTTGTTTTCTTGTTATGGCTCAATAATAGCTCATTGTATCACAAATGTATTTTTAAAAAGTTACTTGAACCTTCTGGTGACAGAAAAGATAGTTCCCAAATGCATTCCAGCCACACACCTCTTGCCCATGTGCCAAGCCAGTCCCACAGAGGAGTCAGTCCAGGGCCAGAACTGAACATCTCCCACTCAGAGGAAAGACATTTAAGAACCACCCGAGTCTCTCCAATTTTATTATAGGATATGCTGGGGACAGGGGAGGGCAGTGGCAGGGGGGTGACGAGGGCAGCTGGGGGCCCTCCCCCATCTGCTCATGGCTGCTTTGGCATCTGATGCAGGTGCAAAAAGTCCAAGCAGTCAGTGCCTTGCAGGGGACAAGGATGACTCAATGTGGAGCTAGCCCTCCTGGACCAGCATGAGGGGAAGAGCTTGCTGGGTAGGGAGGCTGGCTCTCTGCTGACATTGGGTGGCTCATGGCAGGAGCTACTGCCACCCAATGCCTGGAAGCACTGAGCCAGGCATAGGTGCCCTCCCTGCCTGGAAGAGGCACAGAAGCACTGCCTCCCTGAAGGTCACAACTTGGCTGAGCTTGCTGGCTCATGTCCCATTTGGGCTGGAGATCAGAGGGGAATGTTACGTCCTGGTTCCAAAGGCTTTCTTTCTCACCTCAGTGAAAACAGGCAGTGCAGAGGTGGGGTGCAGTGCAAAACAAAAACTCCAAAATCAAGACACAAGCTGAATCTCAAGGCTACCACTGAGTGACCATGGGTTAGTCACTTCACCGCCCTGAGATTTAGTTTCTTCAACTGCAAAATGGGGACACTTAATATCCACCTCACAGGCTTCTTGTGAGGCTTAAATGAGAAAATACTTGTAATCCTAGCAGAGTGCCTCAGGTAGAGAAGGCTCAGCATGGACACTCCAGTGGCAGGCAGGGCCACTCAGCAGACGGGAGGCCTGGGAGTGTGTCTCAGGAAACATCTGCCTTCCTTCCTCTCCCTGGTTTAAGGGCGAGCCCCGGTGGGGTGAGGGCGGGAGCAGGCTCGGCTCCAAGCGTTAATGAAAACCCAAGCAGCTATCATGGGCCTGCATGGAGGACAAGGATAGAGTTGGGGGTACGCTGACCCTCTGAGAACTGTTTTTAAAAAATCAAGGGGAGAACAGAAAGAGGACTATTTCTTCCCACAGATGCAACTGCAAAGACATCAAGCTGGACCCATCTAGGATTTCAGATCCAGCCATCATGGGGCTGCTGCTGGGGGAAGCCATTGTCCCTTCTTTCTCCTCAGCCCTAGGATTACCGAAAATACCAAAAACTCTTGAGAAAGTTCGCATAAAAACACTTTCTGCAAGTATAAAAAAGAGACTGGCTGTAGTCAGTGGCTTGGGGCCTAAGATTGGCCAATGAGAGACAACAGCCACTCAGTGGTTGACAGACTGGTCTGGGGTCCCTGACAGCTGGGACAGCTCTGGCTCTGGGGTGGCTGCATTCTTTGGCTCGGCTACACTTCTATGGGGCTGAAGTCTGAGGGGCTGGAAGCATTATGGGGGCACTGGCTCTAGCAGTCCTACTGTGGCCCTGTGTAGGGCTAGCAGTGGGGGTGCTATGGGCTTGAGCCTCAGGTAGCCCTCAGCAGACCCCATGCTAAGGGCAGAAGCCTACTTCACAACAAAGCTCCCGGACAGCCTCCACAAATCCTGACATAGCTTCTGGGGTCCCATCACAGGTCAGACTGAGTGTTCTGGGGAGCTAAGGTCTGGGGCACAGTATGATTGCCCCTTCTGAAGAAGGGTTCTTCCCAGAGCCCCCAGAAGGCTATCTCAAGCTGAGGCCGACCCCACAGGGACAGCAGGCGTGTGAGGGCAGCCAAGGCCAGGAAGAAGTTTCCAGGCAAATAATACGTCTCTGATAACCCCTCACCCCTAGGGCTTGATTTTTTTTTGGTAGGGGGTGAAACTAAGGAGAGAGGGGTGACCCTGTCTTCCTAGCACCCACTCCTCCCTATTCTCTACTCTACAAGGAGCCTATGTGCCTGAGTGTGTGAGGCCCACCGAGATGACCCCAGGCCCCATTTTGGGTGTCAAAAGCAGCTTCTAGAGCCATGTAGGTAGTAGTAAAGGGCCAATGGTGGCAGCTAGAGCTAGAGGTTCACCCGTCCAGTCAGCCCTGGCACCTCCTGGTCTACCCCATCACTGAGGCAAAGCTAGGGTGGCCACCCTTCGTAGACCTCCACCCCACAGGCAGCTTGGGAGTGGTGGGGGTGGGGGGAGCTCTGCAATGGTGAGGATCACCCTGGATCTGGGGTCCCGGGCCTGGAGGCCTTTCCTCCCCACTCCCTCAGCCAGCCTGGCTTCTCACGGCCCAGCTGGCACACTAGGGCTGGAGGAGGGGCAGGCCCCGCCGGAGACCCTCCTTCAGGAACTGCATGTAGGTGGCTGTAGATGGGTCTTCGAAGGTGGACGAGAAGCTGAAGACCTTTTCCACGTCCTCAGGCTTCATGGAGGTGATGTCCAGGAAGTAGTTGGCGTTGATATGCTGGACCTGAGGGAAGGGCTGGCTGAGGAGGGCAGGCCCCGGGCTCAGCCTGGGCGCCCGCTCTCCTCTGCTTCCAGTTTGCTCAGGCTCACTGGAGAAAAGCAGTCACTCTCAGGGCTTGACTATCCCGCTCTGAGGCGGATGGCAGACGGGCAGGACTCCCTGAGCCCTTCACAGCACCTGCCTGGGGCCAGGCTGGACCCCTCTTGCCTCTTTTCACACTAGGCCCCCTCCTCCACACCTTGTCCACTAGGTGGCAGCCGGACACCTTCCCCTCACCCTCACCCCAGCACCCGCTTCTCTGTTCCTGGGACCCTGGATGTCCACAACCACCCGTCAAAATGCCCACCCATATGTGGACCTCCTTCCCATCTGCCTCTCACTCCAGCTAGTGAGCTCCTTAAGGTCAGGTGCCCCGTGAACAGCAGAGCGAACAAACATCAGTAAGTGAGCGGGAGAATGTACGCCAGGCCCCAGCAGGGCTGCTGGCCCAGCTTCGTGACTCCAGGGCCCCGCCTGGCCTAGCTCCACCTGGTGAGCTCCCGCGGATGAGTGCGTGCTGGCTCCCAGCACCACCGGGGCCCACTCCCGTCACTGTAAGCCCCGGACAGCAGACGCCTCCAGACAGCGGTACCCTCTTCCAGGCCAGCCCCAGATCCTGCCCCAGTGTTGCTCCCCACCTTGAGAGGCTGGGAGAGAGGGCCCCTCTCCCGCAGCCTCAGTCCCCACTAACCATCCCTTGGGACTTAAAGGATAAAGGGCAGCTTTGATCAGAACAGGAGATTCTGAAGTGCACAGGCGGGCTTGGTTTCAAAACTAGCTTTACTTCTTAACTGCAACTTTTGCCAAGTTTCTGGACCTTTCTGAGCCTCAGTTTTGTTGTTTGTGATCATCTACCACCCAAAGTTGTGAGAATCCAACAGGAGGACATGTGTAAGTCACTGTAAGGTACAGGGACAGGTAGGGTCTTGAAGCTTGGCTTATCCTGGGGTCTCCCCTGGTCCTCATTCTCTGGCACAAGGCCTGGCCCCTCCCTCCTGTCCCAAAGATCCAAGGTGAGCCCTCCCTTCTAGGCCAGGTTCCTGACCACTCTGCTGCTAGGCTGTGCCCACTGCTGCCTGGTCCCCAAAGTGTGGTTGAGGTCCTCTGTCTTGCAGAAGTGTCCTGACACCTGCATGAGGAATAGCAATTCCTATTACAGATGGGGGTAACCAAGGTTCCAGGGGGCTAAGAAACCAGCCAGGAAGTAGTGGAGGCAGACCCGAAGCCTGAGGAGGTCTGCAAGTTCATGCCCGATACTCGCTGCTTCCTCTGCCCCACAGGGCCTGGCCTGGGCTGGGTACAGGTGGTGGGGTTGCCTACCACAGTGCCATTGGGCAGGCAGATCATCATCTCCACGGGGAAGCTGTACTTCTCCAGGTGCAGGTCAGCCAGCTTCTGATGGGAGGCGTTCTCCTGGTTGTTCTATGGGGACAGTTGGGCACATACCTGATGGCTCAGCCCTCAACATTGTCCCAGGGACTCCCATAGGGCTGTTCTCACCCACCTGCCACTCACCTGCAGGTCCTCCAGCTCCCTCACCAGGGACCAGGTGCTGATAAAGCTCTCATTGAGGAGGGCAAGAATGGGCGGACTTTCCAGGACCGTCTCCCGGAGAGTCCGCCCTGAACCTGTTTAGAGAGGGACAAAGCCAGAAAACTGAGGCATCTGCACATGTCTTACTGGGTTTTCTATTGGAGATAAACCTTACGGACTATAGAATGGTCTCTGCATCCAGGTGAAATAACATATTCAAAGAGCCTGCCACAGAGTAGGTGCTGAATAAATGGTAGCTGTAATTAATATCAATAACATACTGCATTTTGGGCTGAGATTTGGGGTGGGGGAGGGGATGTCTACCTGGCCTAAAGACTTGGAGACAGTGCCAGCTGCTTATATCCACTAAATTCTGTGCCCCAGGGCCTTTGCACAGATGGCCACCTAAAACACTCTTTCTCCTGTTTGTGGACAAACTCCTACTCACCCTTCAAAGTCTCAGCTAAAATGTCACTTTCTCTAAGAAGCCTTTCCTACCTCTGCCCAGCCCCCACCTCAGTTATACGCTCCTGTGTCACTCTGGACCTTGCCTGTGTAACATTCACCACACTTGTATTTATTCATTCAATGTCTGACCTCTGCACACACTGTGTGCTCCCTGAGGACAGGGACCACTTCTGACCTCTTCATGGCAAAATTCCCGGCCCCTAGCATATGGCTTGGTGCAGGAGGTGCCCAGGATGTATACTGATTGGCTGGATGAGGTCAGGGACATTGTTTTACTTATTTGAACCCACTGTCATACAACCAAAGAACTTTGTGCCCAGCAGGTCTTCAGTGAACTTTCTTGATAAGTGAACACATACCCAGCCTGTGACACTATTTTTCTCACTGTGTGTAACACTTTACAGAACACTGGCACTTTCACATCCATTTCACAACTCTGGGAAGGAAGTATGCTACCCCTCTTTTATTGTTGAGAAAAATGGAGGCTCAAGGAGGGGAAGTCCCTTGGCCAAGGTCTCCATGCTGCAAATGGCTGAGCAGGGCTCTTTCTTCTGAGTCCAGTAGCTTCCTCTGAGCTCAGCACAAAACACCCAAGCCCTCCCTCCCGGCTCCTGCCCTGGGTAGCCCCGACCCCACCATGCTCCAGCAGGAGAATCCACTGGTCTCACGGTCTCCTGCATCCCAGGAAGTGTGGAGTCTCCCGCATCCTCCCCTCAGACTGGCAGGGGCTCCCTCACCTCAGCAGGACTGGTCGTCCAGGGCCCCCCACAACAGGATTGAGTGCACCAGCTTGTTCTTGGCCTTGGCTTGGTTGAAGGCCTCGGTGAATGGCAGGTAGGTGACCTGAAGCCAAGCCGAGACAGAGAGAAGCTACTTTGTGCAGCCAGACTCCTGCTCGGGGGCTGTGTCTGTGAGTGCGCCCGTGTGCACTTGCGTGCAGGAGTGCTGCTGAGCCAGGGGATGCCTCCTCCCACTTCTGATGGCAAAGGGAGGCTCCACTGGCACTGGCTGGGCCTGCAGGGAGGCAGCTCCGCTGGGAGCCTCGTACCCAGCTCAGCACTCTGTGTCCACCTGCTGTGCCCCCGACCCTGGCGCCATGGAGCCTGACCCTGGCTCTCACACCCGCCTGGACTCACCTTCTTGAAGGGGTACATGGCCACCTCCAGGCGCTGGGCAGCTTCCTCCCAGTTCAGCTCCTGCTGCCAATTGATCTCTTCAAACACAAACTGGAGGGGCTCCCCTGAGGGCAGGTGGCTGTCAATCATGTTGCCATCCTCGTCCAGGATCACAGAGGGCACTGAGGGGCCTGTGGCCTCCAGCTCCATCTGGGCCGGAGGTCAGTGAGGGGTGTTTCAGAGATGGGCAAGAATCCTTAAGGGGCCCTAGGGGACCCTCAAGGACCCCCTCCACTCATTGCAGAGGTGGGGAGACTGAAGCCCAGGGAAAGGTAGCCTGATCAAGGCTATGCAGTGAGTCCAGCACAGAGCCAGTGCCCAGCCAGGGCTCCTTCCACTGCATGAGGCCATCTGAGGGCCCAAGGCAGACGCTGGACTCTGTGTGCAGGAATAGGTGGCGTCCTAGAATCCTCCTTTGGCCTCAGCCTCCCAAGCTCTGTCCTTTACCCCAGAATGTCTGAGGCTCCTAGTCGGCTGGGCCCTCCCTGCAGCCAGGTTGAGAGGCCCTGTGGCAGGGCCCTGCAGCTGAGCCCTGCCTCCCTCCATGGGTGGGGACAGCCTGGGCACTCACCTGGGGTATGTAGCCAATGTCCACCTCCATGCTGCTGCTCTCACTGGCTCCGTACAGCCACTCCATGTCCACATTCAGAGACCTGGGGATGGGTGAAAGGACGGCCAGGGCAGAACACCACTGTCACCAAGGCCCATTAACCACATGTCAGACTGTATCTCGCTGACAGCAATACAGCTGATACCATTTTACAGATGGGGACACTGAAGCTTGGCGCAGTGAGCCCGAGGGCCCAGAGCCGCTGGGATTTAACTGCAGGGCTGAGTCGTTTCCTCTCCTTGGGCTGCCCATCGCCTGCAACCATACCACCCTCCACTGGCCCGGCCATTTACACATCACATCCATGTCTCATGTCCTGCCCATGAGCCTTCCAGACAGAGTGATCATTAGTGCCTTCCCCAGGGCACAGAGAGGACAGGGGTAAAAACCTGAAAACCTGGTACCTCCCTGCACGACTACTCCCTCTCCAGCAGGTCTGGCCCGATCATGTGCCATCTGAAGATATGCCACATGGGGGCGCCCCAGGACTGACAACCAACTGCACTGGGCAGAGAGCTGGGTGCCCTGGGAGGGGGTCAGCAGTCCCTGGGGCCTGGTCCTAAGACACAGGCCCAGGAACAGCTGGTCCTGGGACTAGTTGTTTGCCCCTCTCCTGTCTCGTCCAGTCCAGGACCCCCACTTTCAACCCTGCGGTGGAGGTCCGTGTGCCCTGGACTGGGCCAGGGGTGGCACAGGGGCTTGTTTGCTGAGGGCAGAGGGCAGGAACACTCATCCTTCTTCCTCAGTGTCCCGTGGCCTGGGAAGCCCCCTCCCTCTGGGAGCTGAGAAGCCACTCCTGCCCCTGGAGGCCGCCTTCTCTTCCCAGGCTGCCCCGACTATCTGCTCACTGCTGTCAGGAGCCAGCCTCCCACCTGCCAGAGGAGGAAACTAAATCTTGGAGGCCAGGACACAGCCACACAGCCCACCAGGGCATGGCTGAGACTTAACTACGAGCTTCCTGGCTCCCAGCCCAGGTCTCGTCCTTATACTGAGTCACTCAGACCCACCAGGTGGCCACTGGCTATCAGGAAGGACTCTGGACAGACTTGAAACCACGGCCTCATGCTTCCCAGACAAGAGGCTGACCCTGAGACGAGAAACTGACAGGCAGGCTCCAGCTCCGGGGAGGGTCTATTGGCGCTGTACTGGGTCCCTGGCAGAGTGGGTGGGCCAGACCCATGTAGCACCTGGAACATGCTGTCAGATGATGGAATGACCCCCCTCAGCCCACCACAGGCTGCCTCCTCCTGGGTCAGCTCGAGGTCCCTCCCAAGGGAAGTGGCTCTGGGGAGTGAAGGAGGGGCAGGGACTGAGGGTGCCTCTAGGCCTCTGCATCTGAGCTCCTGAGGCCGGGAAGTGGGGTGGCAAATGCAGCAAGGGGCCAGGCTAGGCCAGGGACAGGGCCAAGGCTCCCACCTGTGGTTGGGCACAAAGAGCCGGAAGTCGCGGATGTGAGTGGCATCTTTGGAGAGGATGATGTGGCCGGTGAACTGGCCGGGCGAGAACCAGAAGGGGAAGTCGGGCGGTTCGCTGAGCTGGAACTCGGCGTGGATCCTGGCGGGAAGGAGCCTGGCTGGCAGCGGCCCCTGCTGAGCTGGGGCCTCCCCTCCCACTCCTGCCCCAGAGCCTGGGGCCTATTAGCCAGACTCTTGTGCGGAGGAGAGGGCTGGGCAGGAGAGGAAGGAGAATGCGTGGGGAGGGGGAGGACGCCAGGCCTTCCAGCTGCTGCCCACCTCAGGGCCCAGGACACGTGTTGCCTTCTCTGGAAGCCTCACTGGCTCTGTCTGAGCTGTCACAGCCTCTGAAGGTGTGTGTACCCCGGTGCCACAGCTCTTATACACCCCCCACCTCTGTACAGATAACAATCACGGCCACCAGCCTCATGCTATGCAGGCTCCACACCTCCTATCCTCCTCCGAGGAAGTCCCCACCGCTATGACCCACAGGCTGAGAGCCAAGGCTGCTCACCAGAGACCGTGGGGTGGGAGGTGGTAAAGCAGGGGGCTTCCCGTCAGCCCCTGCCCTCCCGCGCTGCTCCCTTCCCAACTGCCCTGCAGTCTCAGGCCCCGGGGTGGTGGTGGTGGGGAGGTATGGGCCACAAGGTCCACCCACCGGAACAGCACAGTGTAGTAAAAGTCGCTGATGGCGGTCAGGCAGGCGACGGCCCCCTGGGGGGCAAAGCGGGTCTTCACAAAGGGCCGAGGGTGGAACATGCTCAGGAGCCGGTGGATGATGACCTGGAGGGAGGGCGGTGGAGACCCCACACTGGCCTGCTGGGCCCTGCTCCCCGGGTGACTGTCAGCTCTGGGCCTGCAGGCTCAGCACACAGGCTGGGGGTCGTCCAGAGGGAGGCAGGAGGGCAGGTGGGGCACCCAGCACTGGGGGTCCGCGTGCAGACAGGGAGCGGCCGTGCCTGGGCTGCGGTGGAGGGCCCCAGGCTCACCATCGTCGGCACTCACTTCTTTGCCCTTGGGTGGCGGTGGGTAGAAGCGGTTGTTGGACAAGTAGCCAGTGAAGACACTCAGCTCGCCGGGGATGATCCACCAGGGCTCGCCCAGCTCTGCGTGGCCCGGAGGTGGGAGGAAGGGCCGGAAGTGGCGGGCAGCAAACACTGCGCTCGGAGAGGCTGCAGTCGTCCAGTTACGGAGGCCGGTCAAGGCCAGGCGGGAGACCTGGAGCAGGGGGCGCCGAAGCTCTGGGGCTCTGAGAAACCCACCACTGGGGTTCCCTGTTCCATGTATGAGTGGAGGCCTCCCCAGAGCCCTGAGCTACACACAGGCCAAGGGAGCAGAGGGTTGGTGAGGCTTCTGTGCGGGTGATGCTGCCGGCCCGGCACCCGCCTGGCAGAGCTGAGGCTCCTTTCACCCTCCCGGGCCAGCCGGACAGGCTGTGGTGCTGCGGCCCCTTCAGGCCCAGCCCAGGCCAAAGCAGCTTGCTCGGGGCAGGGGAGTTGAGGGTGCTGGGGGGCCACCCTGGACTGGAGCAGGGGGCTCTGTGCCAGGGTTCTGCCTCTACTGTCCCTCACGGAGCCCCAGTCAGACAGCCCCAGTCCTCACAGGGTCCTGCCTTCCTCCTCTGCACAAGCTGGTGACCCTGAGTGCCACAGCCCTCCCTCGTGGCCCCAGCTCCCACCGCCCAGCCTT
This sequence comes from Manis javanica, assembly GCF_040802235.1. NCBI lineage: Eukaryota > Metazoa > Chordata > Mammalia > Pholidota > Manidae > Manis > Manis javanica. The sequence goes on along the minus strand of NC_133159.1, from coordinate 19,172,221 downwards.
GCTCTCTGTTCCCAAATGTTCTCCGCACGTCACCTCCCTGCGGCTGATGTCCCACTGATGAGGTCAGTGGGCTCGGAGCTATGCCTGAGGACAGGGATGGGAATTACTTTTTGGGTGAAATGCCTTTGACTTTTAGGGTCAAGAGCAGCATGAGCCCACAGAGAAGGGAAGGAAGGCCAGCCCCCGAGAGCACTCAGCCTCTGGTATAGCCTGCACCATGCTGGCTGGCACCCCAGACAAATGGGCATCCCTCAGCCATTTCCTCAGCAGGAAACATCGTTTCTGTCTGATGAGCTGATGGGCAGGAGAGAATGAGGCTCAGAGACTGCATAGGCCTGTCTGCACACCCACCTGGAGCATGGAGGGGGAACCCTGGGGCAGGCAGGTCCTCTGGGAAAAGCTCCACCTTCTGGGCTGCAGGCAGGAGTCCCACTGAGGCAGCAGTCAGCCACCATGACGGTGAAGGCCTGGTACCCCTCAGGGGCGCTAAGCCACCAGGGAGCTGCCCCAGCCTGATGGCAGCAGGTTCCCTCTCCCTTCCCCATCGCCACAGCATGGGAGGGAAAAGGTGCGGAGAGCTCTCCCCCCGAGGGATCTAACAGGCAGGGCTGGCTGTACAGGGCCAGGCAGGACCCACCCACCTGCCAGGTCCTGACGCCAGGCTGGCCTGCCCCTGCAGGAGAGCTGCCCACAAAGAGGGCCAGGGCTGGGGGCACTGCTCCTGACCCAGCTCCCTTATAAGTGTAGGTATGCCCCCCAAACCTGCTGCACCCTCTTCTCACTGCTCTGCTGGGGACTCCTATGTAGGACGGCTTCAAACACCACTCCGGGTCCATCACTGCCAGACCCACCTCCACCCAGACCTTTCTGTGGGAGGCCAAACCACTTATGGGACTCTCCCCCTGGGTACCATCCAGACTGACTTCATTCCCTCCTCTAGACCTGCTCCCCTCCTCTAGTCCTCAGGGGGGCACAATGGCCCGCCATGTACCCGGTCACCAGCCAGAGTCTCAGTCACCCCTTCCCGCCTTCACGCCCATCAGCAGCCACGCCCCTTCTGCCTTGCCTCTGGACTGTATTTCCTCTCCATCATCCCTGCCACCTCCTCCTCCCTCCTGAGAACTGGTCTTGCCTCCCATTTCTCCCCAGCTGCCAGCCTGGAAAGCATTGAACTGATGAGGGAACAGTTCTATTTCAGAACCTGCTATGGTAATTTGCTACTGCAGGACGGAAGCCAAAGTCAGGCAGCTGGGACCTGCTGCAGTCTGGCGACTTCCTTTCCAGCCCCTCTGACCTGGATACCCCTCCCGTGTCCCATGTGTCCAGGGTCCAGCCACATCAGCTCCTTGACCTTGGTGGGCCGGCCTGGCATGTTCTGCCTTTGTTCATGTCAAAGTGACATTTCAGTTGAGATGTAAAGACTCAGTGGGCTGGGCAAAGAGAAAAAGTTGTTCCTGATGAGGGAACAGCATATGAGATGGCACATAGCCGGAAAAAAGGCCTGACGTCTGGAGTGGTTGGAATATAGAAAGCCGAGAGGGGAGGGCAGGCGAGAGGGTAGGGGAGGCAGGCAGGATCTGGGGATGCCTAGGTGATGGGCTTGACACCTGTCCAAGGGCCTGGGGCCAGGGCAGGGCCAGTTAGGATAGCCTTTGTCCTGTACCTTCCCTACCCCATGACCTCCTGCCAGGGGCCAAACCTCAGGTCTGGTTCACTAGAGTTCAACAGAGCACCTGCCAGGTGCCAGGGGCCTGGGGATGCACAAATATGTGAGTCACAAGCCTTGCCCTCAAGAATGTCATAGTCTGAGGGAAAAAAGACTGACCTGCAGAAAATAATGTGTGTACGTGAAGTGGCTGCATCCACACAGTCTCTGGTGCACTTGCAGTTCCTCCAAGATCTTTCCTATCCCTGCCACCAGCCAGCTAAGTCCTCCTCCTCCTATAGTTTGTCAGATGTCACTCCCTTCAGGAAGCCAAACCTGATCCCCCAGCTGGGTTAGAGGCTCACGCCTCTCCCTTCAGACTGAGTGCCTGGACTGCAGGGACAGTGCCGCACCCCACTTGGACCCCGGGGGTTGGCGCGGAGGGCAGTGATGAAGGAAGGAAGGTGAGCACAGGTCTATTCTTGGGTGGTGAGTGCCTACAGATGATCCTGCAGTCTGCTCCCACTGGTGGGGGCCTCCCGTGCCTTCCCCGCAAACTTACCCCCAGGAACCCGTCTTTGCTCTTGGTCATGGACTCCGGGAGCAGAGGCTGGAATCGGGCTTCTATGTTGAGCGTCTCCTCACTAGGGTCAGGCGGAAGCTCCTCCTCCTCGCTGGCTGCAGGGATTGACCCTATGAGACAGGAGTGCTGGGGAGGTCCTGCCCTTAGGCTGCAGGGCCTCACCTCTCTCAGGAAGTCCGCACCTTCAATGCTGGCAGATGAAGGGAGCCAGGCTGGGAGCTGGGTTCATAGTTAATTACCAAGTAACAACCAATATTGTCACATTTAGTTTCATAGTGGCCCTGTTGAAGTAGATTGGCAAAAATAACATTATTGCCAATTCCATTTTACAGATGAGAAAGTAGAGGCTCAGATCCCTGAAGTCACTTCCCCAAGGTCACATAGCTCAGTAGTGGGGAAGTCAGGATTCAAACCCAGGCCTGTTTTACTCTAAACACACAGTCACCCATGACCCTCTTCTGGGGGCATTAAGATCTCAGAGCCTTAGTTTCCTGAAAGGCTCAGGAAGCAGATGACCTGGGTTCAAATCCCAACCCCACCCCTCATCAGCTGTGTGATGGTTGCCCAGTGGCTTATGAGAATTAAATGAGATAATCCTCATAGTGTTAGCACAGGCCTGGTACAGAGCAAACCCATAATAAGCCTTAGCTCTTACTGTTACTGGAGGTTTCAGGGCTGGGGAGCCACAGAGCTGGGCCTCAAGCCTATTTCTCCCAACTCCCCCAGTGCGCTACCCACCAGGCCAGGCTGCTGCAGTCTCACTGTACCCCTTCCCTTAGCTCTCCAACCCAGTCTGAGATACCTTGGAGCTGGGCCCACCAGAGGCAGCACTGGGCAGGAGCTGTCCCTCTCAGCTGGATCCCAGCACCAAAGAGGGAAGTTACTGTCTGTGCCTTGGAGAGGACACACCAGCCAGGGCAGCAACGGCCTAGCTCCCTGTCAAGGTCAGCTCTGTTTCCTGGATGATTTCGGGCAAATCAGCCCGTCTGGCTTTCCTATGTGAGAAATAGAGACCATGTTGCCATGCATGTCCCTCACAGGGATTCATGAAGAAACCGACACTGCTCAGAGAGGCACTCAGTGATTGAAAGCAAGCAACACAATCCGGCCATCTTTGGTGCCATAGGGCGCTGGGTCAGAAGGGAGGAGACCCCTTCTCCCTGATTTTCTGGGTGGCCTGTTTCCCCATCCATATAAGGAAAGACTGGACTGGCCATTGCTGCATTTGACTTCTCAGATTGCTTCCTGCTCAGAGATCTACCAAGTATGGAGGGCATCGTGATGAAGGCCTGAAGGAGTAATGAAGCCCATTTCAAAAGGGGTGACTAACAGAAGAGTAGCAATCCTGACCACCTAGGAAGGGACAAATCAGGGGTGGGTCTTGTGCTGAATGCTTCCCCAGGGCAGGTCTGTGGTACAGAGAACCTGCCTTGGCATTGCTGAGGACTGACAGACTGAACGGGTGCATTCGAAGCAATTCTTACCCAGGAATCATCAGAACCATCCAGAATGCCTTCTTAAACTACAGATGCCCAGAACCCTCCTCACATCTCCTGAGTCAGAATCTTCAGAAGCTAGCATCAGGAAACTATCCTTTTAATTAGCATCCCCCACGAGCTCCAGATGCAAACGTCTCTTCTAGAGAATCACCGCTGTTTCTGTACCTGTAAGCCAATGCAGCGAAACGTGCCAAACAGCGATCTGGAAACCTCGGAGGAGGGGAGCACTAGGAATGTGTACGGTTATCAGGGTGCCTAGCTTATTCAATTATTTTACTGTAATCACAGTTAATTATTAATAATAATGCCCAGCATGTTATGGCTCTTTGACATTTTTCATAAAAAGTTTTATTTCCTGACTTACAAGTAACATTTGCTCATTATGGACTATTTGTAAAACTTTTAAGGCAGAAAATTAAACATCCTCATAAGTGTATCCAGCAAGACAGTTTGCCTCTATTGTTTGCTTAGATTTGGTGTTTTGGGTTTCATTTTCTTCTTTTCTTTCCAAAACGTGTTCCAGTTTCACACTCACAATAGCCTAGGAGGTGATGGAAGGAGGGATTACTTCCCCCGACAGAGAAAAAGATTTACATGAAAAAAATCAAAAGTGCCCCCAAGCCCAGCAAGCTCGGCCAATGTCATTATGAGGGGACTCTCGCTCTCTGACCAGAAAAAAGGCCAAGGAGGTGGCTGTGTGGATGCTCAGAGAAGAGTGTGCAAAGTTAGCGGTCAAATCAAATCCACACGGGGCTGACCTGTTTACCTGCCCATCTGCTTTCACGACAGAACTGACAGCCACCAAGAGACACAGACACATCCCCTCCAGCAAACTCATATTTTTCATCTGAGCCTCCTCCTCTGCCAGTGATCATAGGTCCGCAGGCCAGCAAGTGGCTGACCTACCCTGCCCATCCTGAGACACAGAACACCCATCATACAGCCTTGGTGTTACTCAACCCCAGAGCCACTGGCATCTCTCTTGCTTTTCCCATCTACTGACCTAGTTACACCAGGCAATTTGGATAACAGGTAGGAACCGAGTATCCTAAATTCAGGAAATGTCACAAGAATTTGGAGGAAAATGGACACAGGTTGGGTGGAGGTGGGACGGTAAGAGAAGCATTTGATAAGTTACTAGGTTTCACCCCTCATCTTTATATATTAAAAAAAAACCCAAATCACTGCTTACAACTAGGCAAAAATGGAAGCAAGAGTGGGATGGGAACCTGATAGCACCTATGCAGAGCTGAATGTTTAGTAATAAGTCATAGGTCCTGCCTGCTGAATAGCCCAGTCCCTCTACTATTTGGCCCTGTCCCCATTTCACCCTCTTTTTTTCACCAGTTGTCACCTGGTCACCTGGCAAATGTCCTCTCAAATCCTCAAAGGGTGTGGAACCTGGAGCCAACGGCCCCAGTTCTAATCCTGGCCCTGCACCTTTCTAGCCTGGGCAAGTCAGTGAGCCATCCTATGCCTCAGTCTCCCAAACTACAACCACGAGGATCAGGACAGGGCATTGGGAAGGTTAAAAAGCTAATCCATGGCGTGCTTACAGTGACACTTGGCCCCGAGGAAGCATCAGGAAAGGTAACAAGCATTCCCATGTGGAGAACAGGCCGAGGCCTGACCAAGGCAGTTCACCCACACCCCCAGCTAGAAAGTGTCAGTGTGGGGAGGCCCAGGGCTGCCAGGCCCCACAGTGTTCCCCTACTCCAGGTGGTCTCCTGCTCAGAGAGACACAGAGGCCAAGAAGCTGAGGCCGGTGTCCTGGGCTCCTCCTCCCCAGTCCAGGCCACTCCTGGTACCTGTCAGCTTCTCAGCGATGGGCTTGAACTCCTCAGGGCTGATGTACATATCCTGGTCAGTGTCCAAGGAGGAAAAGAGAAAGAGGCCTTCTGTCCCCAGGGCCTTTAGTGCTGACTCCTGCTTGGGAGGAAGGGGCCACACTGAGCACCAGCTGGATACACAAACTGGTATCTCAGCAGCTCCCATCACCATCTTCCTGAGTTCTCACAACACCTCCCAGTCCATCTATCCAAGTATCATCTCTGCACCGGCCCAGAGCCCCAGTTCGCTTCCTGTGCCTCCTGGTCCCTGCTTCACTCTGCCTTCAGCCACTGTCCACTCTACCCCCGCCTGTCCCCATCTTCCCCAGTCCCCCTCCTGTTTGTCCCTGTCCCCATTTCACCCTCTTTTTTTCACCAGTTGTCCTCTCCTGATCCTCTCCCCACTGTCCCAGAACTTCCCAGTACCCCCTCCGGATCCCGTGGAACCCAGGTTCACTGCAAGCGGCCCACTGTCCAAGTCACCCATCCGGACTGGACCTTTCCAGTCCGTCCCAGTCCTGCCTCACACGGGGCCCGTGTTTTGACCGCTCCATCAGCCCTGCCAAGTCTGCCTCATCCCTGGTCCCCCCATCCCCTCCCTTTCCTACGGCCCTTCCCGCCCCCCGGTCGCCTCAGCTCAGGCCCTTTCGGGCGGGCGTACCTCCCATCCCGCCCCTCACCCCCCGGGCGGCCCGTCCCTCCCCGAGCCCGGCCGCCCCGGAGCCTTGGCCCCCGCCGGCCCCGCGCCCACGCCCTCCCCACCGGGCCGGACCTGCTGCGCGGTCGCCTGGGCCTCGGCATAGCGGGCGTAGGCCCGGGCAGCGGCGGCGGCGGCGGCGGCGGCCAGCAGGGCTCCGAGCAGCGCCAGGGCGCGGCGGGGCGCGGGCGGCGGCGCGGCGGGGCCGGGGCCGGGGCTGGGCGGTCGGCGCTCGCCCGGCCGGGCCCGGCCCATGGCGGCGGCCGCGCTGCGGTTCTCGGGCGCTGGGACGCGGACTGGCGGGGCCCGGGCGGCGGGGGCGGAGCTCTCAGGGGCCCAGGCGCCGGGCGGGACGCGGCGGAGGCGGGGCGGCCTCGGGCGGCGGGGCGGGGTCTTGCTGAGGCACAGGCGGCGGGGGCGGGGCGGGGCTGCGGGGCGGGGCGGGGGCGGGCACCGGCTGCGGGGCGTTTGGTGGCGGCCGCGCGGGTACGGCAGAGTCGGCTGGGGTGCACCAAGCAGTGAAGGGCTGAAGGGCTGCCAGGCCTCCCTGCGGCCCTGCCTCCCTCAGGGCCCTTCCATCTTGCCACCTCTGCGCTTCCTTCCCGCACTTCAGGTTCCTAAATCGACCCTGGCCGCCGCTCCCATCCTGCCTGGCGGAGCCCGAGCAATCGCAGGCTGAGGACCGGGAGACCGACGGGGCTGGGTGGGCGGGCGGCTCGCAAGCCCTCAAGCTCAGGGGGAGGGGCCCACGGGCCACCAGGCCTCATGTCCACTGTTGGCAGATTTGAGGGAGGCCAGAGGAGGGCAGTGACCATCCTCCAGCGGCCCAGAGGTACCTCACCCTCCACCCTTATCCCTCCTGCCTTCTAAAATGTCTTTGGTTATGTAGAAAAACAAATTACAAAGGAAGTCCAACTCCTATTTCACTCCCCGCATGGTCCAACTGAAAGGCCACCTATGCAGATTCGCCAGGTGTAAGAACTACCTTTCCAGACCACACACGGGTGGTGCGGAGCTGAAGCCCTCACCGGCCTGTGCCCAAAGTTCCTCACTCACAGGTGCTAAAAGACGCCCTCCCTGTGGATTGTGGTGAGGAGAAAATACCCCGTGGCGGGGCTGGCAGCCCCTTGCTGTGAGGTAAGGCCAGGCTGTGACTTACCAGCTATCCTGTCTTCTGCTGGCCCTGGCTGGGCCACAGGAGTGATTTTTCAGGACAATAGCGCTTGGCGTGCTCCGAGGAGGACATTGAGAATGGAGGCGGGTAGAGTTTGAGGGAATACTTTTGTATCTGTCACGTCTCCAGGAACCTTGGTTCTGCTGGGGCTCTCTTCTGTTGTATTAAGAGTGCCAGGAGCCCAGAGAATGAATGGCCCTGTCTGCACTTTCCCAGGAGGGGCAGCAGGTGCAGAGTCTAGATGGGAACCCTGAGCCCAGGGGGCAGCAGCCCCATCCTTGGAGATCACTGTCAACCGCAGGGCCTGTGCATCTGTCAGGTCCCGATGTTGGAGGAATTGAAGAGTCACTGAGCATGGTAGATGCTGGGCTTGAAGTAGGATGCTTTATGCTGTCTCATTTTATTCTCAAGCCACCCAGTGAGGTGAAAATGGTTTGCTGTGTCTTTAAGGAACCTGAGCTCAAGTTGCCCAGGTCTGAGTCCAAATCTCCTGCCATGCTCTCTCCCAGGGGATGGCCCAGCTGACTGATTGGAGGCAGGGGCTTGCCTCTACCACTTCTGTCCTTCATGGGTAACCAGCCATGACAGCACCGTGCAGGCACCTTCCCAGTGCCCACACAGGACTGGCACATGGTGGGCACTCCAGGGTCTTTTGGATGAATGGCTCCCAGGGAACAAGAGTTCCCTGGCCTTTCAAGGGCCCTGAAACAGCCCTTGTGCTCTGGCCCCGCATCTTCAGAGGGACCCACCAAGGGACAGACATCTGGTGTTGGCTTCGAAGGCTTCCAGCTGTGCCACTTCCAACTCATTACCGCTGATGTTTGGGGACACCCTGCGTACGACAGATGCTGTTAGAAAACCAAATTCCGTTCTATCAGGAAGCAAAACTAACAGAGCACAAAGCAGGTTAGGAGGGGAAGATTGATGAGCCAAGGCCCCTGGAAAATAAATGAGGTTTTTCTTTGCCGGATTACTTTTATTTATTATCACTTGCTTTTTGTTAAAGACACAGACGCCCCCTGGTCTCTATGGCCCAGGGCTGGAGAGATGGGGCCCAAGGGAGTGGGTTTATGAGACTTGATTCAAGTCAGTGAGCCTTTGGGAAAAGGATCAGTCTTCGGACCCAGGTCTGGGGAGACAGCTCTGGACCTTGGAAGTGGAGGATGGTTGGGTGTCCCATGGACAGGCACCCTTCCCGGGAGGGCTTGCCTCCAAACCAAGGAGCGGGGCAGGGCAAGGCCTTGGGAGGCTGGGCCAGTGGGGCCGCTGGCCAGGGGCAGCCCTGCAGCAGTTCTTTTGCACCTTGTTTCTGGTCCCTGAGTGGGCAGGGGAGCATGAAACTCAGTGGCATGTCCATGTCGTTGTGAGGATTTAGTCCAGCAGATTTCAGCAGGGCATGCTGCAGGGGAGTGCAAAGGGGGAGGAGGCAGCCAGGCAGGAAAGACAGGCTGAAAGAAACCTGAAGAAGGCAGTGGGCTAAGGAAAGGTTGGCGAGAGAGGGTGGGACGTCTTCATCAAGAATCTTGCAGTCTGTGGCAGCAAGTTTCATTTTGATGGGGACCATGGAAAGGTTTTAAGCAGGGGAGTGACGTGTGATTTGTTTTTGAAAAGACCATTCTACTAGCCAAAAAGGAGAAATGACCCAAGTGTCCACTGATGAATGGGTAAAGAAAATGGGGTATACCCATACAACAGACGTTACTGGCAAGAGAAAGGAGTGAGGCACACTAGCTACCTGCTACAGCATGGACAGACCTCCAAAGCGTCCTACTGAATGGGAGAAGCCAGACGCAAAGACCACACACTGTATGACTCCATTTATATGAAATGTCCAGAACAGGCTGTTCTACAGAGACAGAACGTAGATTAGAGGTTGCCTGGGACCAGAGGGTGGGAAGGGAGCAGAGAGGATGGGGAGAGCCTGCTAATGGGCAGAAGGCTTCTTTTGGGGGTTAAAATGTTCTAAAATTAGATTATCGTGATGGTTGTACCACTCTGTGAATATACTAAAAAAATATGATTTTTATGCTTTAAATGCTTGTATTTTATGGCATATAAATTATATCCCAATAAAGCTTTTCCTTTTCTAAAGATCCTTCTGGTTTCTGGGTGAAGAATAGACTGAGGGGCACAAAGGTGGGAGGAGGGGTACAGGGGGTGGGTTCAGTCTCTCAGGGGCTTGGGCTGGGCAGACACGCTGAGCTGGAGAACGGCTGGGAGATGCCAGGAATGCTGTGGACCCAGAGACGGGACTTGTGCTAGGTCAGAACAGGGTGGTGAGAGGAAAGACAAACACAGCGTCAGGCTCAAGCTGAGATGACCCCGAGCCACCCCAGGAGCGCCGGAAGGAAGGCAGCGTGGGTGGGAGCCTGCAGCTCTAAGCTATAGGGATGGCAATGCATGAGCTATAAATTTGGGAGTCACCAGCCTATAAATAACATTTAAAGCCACAGGATTCAATGAAACCATTGAAAGAGAGAGAAGAGACCTTTGACCTGTGTGGCCACAGTGGCTTCTGTGTGGCCGCAGATGTGCCGTGCTTTGGAGTGCTGAGTGGCTTTGGCTGGGTTCACAGGCACAGGGCTGAGGCTGTGATTAGCCAGAAAATAGATTAAACTGTAGGGGTCATGACAGCCCTTGGCTAGGCTCTCAGACTGCTCAGGCAGGGAGAGAGGTTTGGTTCCTGGGTCAGGAGAGGCCCCGAGGGCTGCCCACATGGATAGCTTTCTTCTCAGCTTCATGGACCCAGAGGCTCTGGGTCCGCGAAGCCTGGCTTCTGCCAGAGTTGCTGGCACCCTGGTGATTCCGACGCAAAATCAGGGTTGAGAATCACTGGGCTGCATGCAGTGAGCACTAGCTCTTCTCCTTGGTGGAGTGCTGAGTACTGAATGCCAAATCCAAAAGAAGTTTTCCTTTTCATACCCCTTCCCCTATACCCATCCTGTTGCTCATTCTGGACTAGAGGCTGAGACTTTCAAATGAAAAGATGGCTGAGTTCCATGCAGGTCACATAAAATGAATTTGATAACTGAGGGCCTTCAAATGGTTAGTGTCAGGCCCAGAAATATGGTTGCTGGATTAACAGGCCTGAATTCTGCTCTTCATGTCTGCTTTGAACTGTGGCCAGGGTCAGGGAGAGAAGGCGTTAGGGTGATCAACCTCTGGTTTGCCCAGGGCTGCTGGGTTTGGAGGACATGGGCTACTTAGAGTGAAAAGCAGCAAAGTTCTGGGCAAGCAGGGATGAGCTGGCCTCCCTGACAAGGGGGGGTCATGTGTCAGAGTGCCTCCGGGTGCTTAGCTGTGTATTTCCTAGGGTTTAACCACAGACGGGTAGAAAAGGGCTCTATGATGGCAAGACAAAAGCCCCAGGGGCCTTTATTATACAGGAGATAAGTCATAAGTTGTCTCCTATAACCGAGGCAGAGAAAATTCACTGGAATCTTTATAATCCAAGGACTAGGAAGGGAATTAAAAATTCTATGCCTGAAATTAGTCAGTGGTGGAAGAGGTCAGCAGAGGGGTCTCTCCAGGGCTGGCAGAGATGGGCAGGAAGCAGCAGTGGGTGCTAGGAACGTTCTCCATCTTGCTTGGGGGGGTTATACAGGTGTGTGCATAGGTCAACATCCTTGAGCTATACATTTAAGATCCGTGTCCTTTACACATTACTGTGTCTGCATTATATCTCCATCGTAAAGTTTTTTAAAAAGGTTCATGTAAAGACTCAAGGAGCAACAGGACTAATTTAAAACATTGGAGCCATGGAACCAGAGTAAGATGACAGGTTGAATGGAGCTGGAGGAAGGGAGGGATTTCTGTAAGAGAAAGGTTGAGCACCTGGAGACAGATTGAAAGGGAAGAGGAGGCGGACAGCTTCTGACCACTGGCGAGATGGGGGCTTGGAAATACTTGAATTGTTCCTCGATTGGAGGAATCCTGGAGAGATTTCATGGAGGGAGAGGCGAGATCTCAGAGGGCTGGTCAGATGTTTTCCCCAGGGAGCTGGGTCACGGCACCACTGGGAGGGCCCTTAAAGCTGCAGCGGGTGGCAGCAGTCAGTTTGGTGATCAAGGGAGCTTTGGACAGGAAAGGTGTCAGGGCCACATGATGATCACAGGTGGGGAGCCACTGTCAGAGGACAAAGCCCTGGAAATGTATGGTTCACCGAGGGCAACATAACAAAGGTGGCGTACAGCCAGGGGGAAGAAGGTGGATCCTGGCCTGTGAGGGACCCTCCATGGAACGTTATTCCTGGTTGGAATTACCCTTAGGGGAGGGGGTAAAGGTGGACAGAAAATTGTGTTTCAGACCCAGAACTCACTGACTTTGTACTTGCCACAAATCCAGAAGTTTCCAAAGGGAAGAGAGACGAAGGCCCTGGATCCTGCAAACAGCCTCGGCTCTGCGTGTTCTAGTGAAGATTCTGTTCCATCTTAGGCAACAGCTTCAAGGTCTTGCAAGCACAGCTGGGCCTGCTTGAAAGGAGCGAGGGAGGCCGAGGGGAGCGGCAGCTGCAGGAGCAAGGCCTACACAAAGGCTCTGGGGCCTTGTTCTCTCCCAGCCTCCTCAGGACTGAGCAGAGGCAGGAACATGGGACAGAGGGCACTGGGTTCTTGCCACACTCAGGAGGGGCACCAGCTTTAGAAGCTTCTGCTTAGGAACCCATGAATAATTTCCCAGTGAGAAAGATGTAAGGGGAAAAAAGAATTTGTAGACCTGAAACCTGAAAAAATGTAAAATGGGTCATCTTACGCCCCTGCTTTAACCCCTTCCTAGCTTCTTGCTGTTCTCAGATGAAAATCAAACTCTTCCTGGCCCTCAAAGGCTTGGCAGGATAGGCCAGCTCGCTGCCTTCCCATCTCTCAGATGCACCAACACTTTCTACCTCTGAGCCTCTGTACTTGCTGTTCCCTTTGCCTGAAATGTGCTGTCACAACTGTCAGCCCCTGGGGGCCATCCCTGACTGCCCCATCTCCAGTGCCCTCCCCAAGTGACTCTCATCTGTTCCCCATCTGTGACCTCCCAAGCACTCACTTCTGTCTGCACTCACCTTAGCGATGTGTTTGCATTTCTGTCCCCGCCTCCCACCCTGTCACTCACCTAAGGTTCCCATGAGGACAGAAACCTTGTTTGTCTTGTTGACAGCTGCAGTTTCAGCACCTAGATAATTAATGGCTACTTGTTGAATTACAAAGCTTGGGGGGTTCCAGGATGGTGGCCTGGGCAGCAGCCCCATAACCCGACCTCAAGGACTTGCTGGATGGAGAAAAGCAACAGGCTGGTGGGGAATGGGCTATTACACACGTGGGGTGCCTGCTCAGAAGAGGGATGGAGGCTGGGACCCTAGATAGGGCCCACGCTCCAATCACCACCAGGGTGCTGGGAACCAGGTACAAAGGGACCTGGACACTAGACATTCAGGGAATCGGTGCCTGGAGGGGAAGATGGCCCATGCAGGTCCTCTGATGCACCACACAGTTGAGACCGGAGGAATATGAGAGGAGAGAGACCAGAAGTTTTGCATTGGGTGCAGGGTGGCCTTGGAGATCATCAACTGTATCTGTTCTCCTACTTTGGCCTTGTCAGGATTACCTGAGGGTTTGTTTAAAACACAGACCTCTCCCCCACCCCCCCATCCCACCCAGAGCTGCTAATTCAATGGGTCCAGAATGAGGCCTGAGAATATGCATGTCTAATAAGTTTCCAGCTGCTGGTGCTGCAACCTGGGCTCCACACTCTGAGAATTCCTGATCTAATGACTGTCCTAAGTCACTCTGGGCCAAAGCAGAGCCTCCTACCCCAGGTCTCAGGTGAGCCCCCACAGGAATGATGACTGGTGGTGAGGGGCTCCTGAGGGTCAGGGCGGGATTGCCCAGGTATCTCTCCCAGAGGGACCACCACGGTCCTTGCCTGCAAGGTTGGTCAGTACATCCAAAGGCTTAGGAGAGGGAGGGAAGGTGAGGTGTGTGTGCCTGGGTGGATGTGCATGTGCACGCATGGTGCAGTGTGTGCGCGTGTGTTTGCATGCATGCACATGACGCAGTATGTGTAACCTTTCCCACCACTCTGCACATTCTCATCTCAGCCCCTGGACTGGGGACGTCCCCATTTGGACAGTGATAATCAGGTCTGGCCTGCCTCTCCACGGGATGAGGGGTGGACTCATCAACCTGGTGAACAGGGTGAGCCTGACACTCCCATCATTTTAGCCAGGGGAGGGGTCACTGCACTGACAAGAGGGCCCCTGGACTCATAATCTTGTACTCCATCTTTCTGGGACCTTCCTGTGCCTAAGTGGAAAGAGCTTCCCCTCTCCCCTTGTACACACTTTCTGGAATCTGCAGTCAGTCCACAGACTAGGACAGCCTCCAGAGACCCTGCAATAAAACAGATTATCGTTTTCCCCACCTGGTTCCTTGTGTGCATTCTCAACCGGCTGGAACTTGTGGGAGGCAAGTGGATGATTAATCCCTGAACATCCAACACATGTATTGTGGTGTATGATGTGTTGGGGACACAAAGGTGAGGATAAGTCACTGTGATCTTGGAGCCCTCAGTCTAGTGTGGAGAGGGTCATGCAAATCTGTGTCTGCCCCAAGCATGGTGGGAGTCCAGGAAAAGGAATTTTAAGCCTGTGTCAAGGGAGTGGCAGGAAGAGGTCAGGGAAGGCTTCCTGGAAGAGGTGACATTGAGAGCTGCCTTGAAGAAGAAAAGGAGTTTGGTAGGCACACCTGGGAAGCAGAGACCAGACAAGAAGCATAGGTTTAGAAAGGCACAGAAGTATGTGAGAACATAGGCAGTTTTGTTTTTTAAAGGAAAGAATCTCTGGGCTATTTGCATGTTTCTATGGATTGGGTTTTACTATTCTCCAAAATACTGAAGGCTCTGGGAGAAGGATCTGACATCACTCTTTTCACTTAGACCAGGAAGGGCACATAATTTGTTATCCAAAGTGGGATAGTTTTGAGAGCAGAGGGGGTAGTGCTTGCTAATGGATATGCTGGAACCACTGGTTAAGGACTAAGCTGTCATGGGCACATGTGAGAGGATGAGGGTCGCCCTAGACCTGGGGTCATTTGCGTGAGGATGGGGGAGCTGAAGGGAGTGGGGAATGGTGGGGAGACCACTGTGGGCCTCCACAGGGCCACCCAGAGGCTGGGAACAGCTGTCAGACCTGAGCAGGCCTCTATGGGCCTCAGCTTCCTCCTCTGTAAATATATTCACCTCCCTTCCAAAATTGTAGCAAGGATTCCTTAGGGACTTCATGAAGAGAAGAGAAGAATCGGACCTCAGTCATCCCCCAAAGCAGAGTCAGATTCCTGGGAAAGCCCTCAACATCTTCCTCCAGCCCTCCACCCTGCCTAAGCAGCCCCCTCAACCAGGAAGCCTCTGGAATCCCCTGGACAGCCAATGAATCTTCAACCCAATTTCCCAATTTAGTAGATTCAGGGCTAACGGCAAAATGCTTGCTCAATGCGAAAAGCAGAAAATGTTCAGATTTATTGCTTTGAGAGTTTGCTCTGTCTCCTGGGCCTGGTTGATGTAGTTTCCTCCAAGTTTCAGAGCATTTTGTTTAAAAAAAAAAGAATTTTTGACAGCAGTGTTTTGCCTCACGTTTATGCAAGTTTTTATAGTTTACAAAGGGCTTCACATGATAACGATAACAATCATCACTGTATGTATTGTATTCCTACACTGGGGAGCTCGATTAACTCTTGAAATCACCCTCCCTTTCCATAGATGGAAACGCAGGCAGGCAATGTTCAGAGAGGTTAGGGTGCTTGTCCAAGGTCGCACAGCTCAGGGAAAAGGGCAGAGCATAGTGGAACCCAGGTCCATGGGTTTCAGTCTGTGCTTATCATCTCCTGTCCTGTCACTCTGCCTTTCTTATCTTCTGCAGATAACAGAACAAAACAAAACAAAATAAAAAACACAGGATTTCACAGAAAACAGAGGCTGGAATGAGTATAAAAATAACCAGGTATGTTCAAGGGACTCCTCAAGTCCCCAAACAATATGTTTTGTGCTAAGATTACTTTTGTAATAATGCAGGTGGTAGAGGGTCCAGGTGGCAGGGAGTCAGTGAGCAGAGGACTGGCTTTCTAAATTCTAAGACTACACTGTTCAAAATGGCAGCCAGTAACCACATAGGGCTATTCACATTTAATTACAATGAAAAAAATTACAAACTTAGTTCCTCAGCTGCACTTGCTGCATTTTAAGTGCTCAAGCATCCACATGTGGCTACTCAACTGGAGAGAGAGCACAGAGTGGAACACTTCCATCATTGCACAAAGTTCTACTGGACAGCATTGTTCTAAGCCCTCTGAGAGCTGCTCCTGTCTTATCCTGACTGCCCTGGAAGGGGGGCGAGCTGCTGATGCAGGTGATAGACACACCTGTTCTGAGGTAGCTTTGTCTGCAGCCAAGGTATCTATAGATGCCATCCCAACACCTGAGCCCCTTTGCTGTACGCTGGAGAGGTTACAACTCCAGGGAAGCAAATAAAGGGTAGAACCCAAGGGAGTGGCCATTAACTGAGGCCTTGCTACTCAAAGTGAGGTCTGAGGACCGGCAGCATCGGCGTCTCCTGGGAGCTTGTTAGAAACACCAGGCTTACTGAATACGACCCTGTGCTTCAACAAGATCTCCAGGTGATTCAGGTGCACGTTTGAGAAGCTCTGACTAAGAGACAGACTGAGCAGGATCAAAATATTGTTCTAAATATAGGGAACCAAACAAATATTTTTAGATACAAAAAAATAGCATCAGCATCCCGTCCCCCCAGTAGTGTGTGATTAAGCGTTAGTCACAGAGGGCTGTGTCTCTGTGCCACATGATCAATGAGCATGTTTCCAAGGGCAGACCCCCTGTGGGTAGCTGGGAGCAGCTGGCCTGTGCCCAGCACCAGCACCTCAAAGCATGATGAGGTCGCCTCCCCAAAGCAAAGGGAACAGAACTGAGAGTCATCTTGGATTTCACAGATGCTGCCTTTAAATCAGATTTTCTGTTTCTGTTTTTTTCTCTCCAGTGTATTTGGTTTTTGAACTTTACAAATTGCTAAAGACACATTGTGATGCAGAAAGTCAGCCTGAACAAGCATACGGTGGTTTAAAGTAGACATCCTGGAAAGGACTATGTCCCCCTTCCACAGGGTGGGCTGCTTCGCAGGCCTCGGTGCCTGGAGTCAGGTGCTGATGAAGCGCTCTGGGAAGGAACCAGCATCAAGCGCATCTGTGAAGAAAACGGGTGTAAAGGGTGGTTCCGTCCGCAGCCAGGAAAAGCGCGAGGTTAACGGTGATACTGGCAGCATGTGGGACCCCTGGCTGGGGAGTGAGGGGTTTGTTTGCTTCAGGGAATGGGTGGGAGCTTAGATGCTGTGGCTCCTCCTTCAGGGAGGATGACTCGTCTCTTAATTTCTTCTCCTCTCAGCCCCTCTTGGGGCTTATTTTTATCCCTGGAATGGAGTTAAGTTGCCAAAAGGATGATATTCTTCACTTGCAAGGACCCTCCTGGAGGACGAATTTTAAAATACTTTACAACTTGCTCCCAGTGATAATGCAGAAGACAAGAATGCCAGGGGGAGAGGAGGGGACAGTGACACGGGCCCAGCAGGGAGCCCAGGGCCTTGGGGAACTGCCAGGTGGCTCTGCAGTGGGGAGACTTTCCAAGAGTTGACTCGAAGGACTTGGACAAGAGGGAAAGGAGGGGCCGTCAAGTACGCGTCCGTGTCCCTCCTTATAATAGCAGAGAAAGTCAAAGCAAAACCTGCAAACAGTCCCGCTGCCTTTGGCTAGCCAGCACACAGTTCCATTATTTTGGGAGCAAACCTCATCTTTTCTCCAGGGAACAGCCTGTCATTGCCCTTAGTATAGTCTTGGTGGCTCTGTCAGTCAAGATGTCCCGCCCCCACTTGGCAGCACGTGACCCAGGCAAGCCCAATTAGCTCCTCACTTCCTTGACGGGAGACAAAGTAGGATCTGGAAAACTTGTATTCATTCACCCGTCCTGTTGGTGGTCCCTGGGAGGCTGCTCCCTGGGTCTTGTAGCCTGGATCCCTGGCCAAATCCTCTTCCTAATCCTTCATGACGTCCGGCTGTTCACTCTCCTGAGATTCCATGTCCCCTCCCAGGTATTTCAATACATTTTTTAATGCATGTGTGTGTGTTAAGCAGTTTCTATTACTTGTAAGTAAGACCTCAAACTGACACAAACCCAGGTGCCCAGCAAGAAGGCTTAGATCCAGAAAGCATGAATAGCATACACAACCAGGCACAGCGATGAGGTCGACGTGCATTTGTTGAAAGATGTTCTGTGTAGAGCTAAGTGCAAAAGCAGATTATAACAAAACAATGCAGAGCATGATACCATGTTTGCAAAATAAATTTATTCAGTACATTGATAGAAAAAGAGCTAGGAGAAAATATAACAGTATCCTTTCTGGAGGGTAGCATGGTGAATGATTTTTTTCTGCTTAGCATAAAGATTGTACCTAACCTTTTATAATGTTGGTGTACTGGGTTCTTCTTCTCTTTAAATGAATTGGCACAGGCAGGTGGCTGAAGCTGCACTTTCCTGGTGCTTGTCAAGAGTGAAGTGATGTGCTGGGTTCAGGTAATGACTTTTTCACCAAACACCAGGGCCCCTGCTACATGGACAGCTCACCTATAGTTCTGCTTAAGAAGATGCTGGAAGCATCTGAATTTCCAGAACACTTCCCACACCACTAGAGCATGAGCAGCATCTCATTTATTCTCACAGCAACCTTGTTAGGTGGGGGTTCCACCCTCTGCCTGATGGAAAAGAGTGACCCTGAGAGGTGAGGTGACCTGTCCAGGTTGACACGGTGGGGACTGAAAGCCAGGACACTTGCCTAGGGCCTCAACACCCCAGGAGCTATTTAAGTTTATGACAGAGTCAAAGTGAAGCTGTGGAGCCTGGGGAAGGCCTCAAAATTGTCCTGTGAAGCCAGCTGTGTGGACAAGCTGCAGAGGGCTGAGGTGGGAGGGGAGGAAAGCTCTCACTTCACTGCTAGGACCTGAACTTGCTCTGCAGAATGGCCTCCTCCCTGGGAAGCAGGTGACGGTCACCTTAGAGAGTGGATCTGTGGGATATTCTTCCTACTTTTCTTTCTTATCTTCTAGGTCCCAGCTTGAAAATCATCTGTTGGAGAGGCTCTCCTTGGTCCCCTAAGATAGGTCCCAGCCATGAGCACCCTGGCCCTGCTTGTCTCCTTCGTAGCCTCTCACATAACTTGTGGCCACGGTACTGAGCTGTCGGTTTACTTTAGGGTCTGTCTCTCCCCTTGACTGTATGCTCCCCGAGGGCCTGCCTCATGACTGTTGCACTCACAGCTGGGTCCCAGGATCTAGCTCTGGTCTGCTCCCTGGCAGGCACCACCCAGTACGTGCAGCGCAAACACAGGATGGGGGCGGGCTGGGCTCACCTCTGCTTTACTGGCTGTGACTTCAGGCAAGTTGCTGCCCCTCTCTGGGTCTCTTCCAAACCTCTGCCTAAGTATAAATATCCAATTTCAAGGATTGGCCTCACCCTTCCTGAATATATTAGGACCAATTTAAAGGAAGGTAATAGAAGTTCCTGGAGCCTTTACTGAATTATATCTGAAATCAACTACTGTTTGAATCTTCTTTCTGACGATGGCAATGATTTTTCCAGGAGTCACTGATGTGTAATGAACCCCATTGTATTTCTTATTCAATAACTCTTTTATTTGTAAGTTTACATATTTTTCCATTACAATAATGAAAACAACACCAGTGATTCATAACACTTAGGCCCAAATCAAAGGGAACCCCTCCGCAAATTATAAGGTAAATGACGTAGTTGAACATATAGTAAATGTTGGGTAAAAGGCATTTGAAATATGGAAAACGGGGTCCAGGTTTGTGGGTGTGTGCACATACTTTAGGGTTTAGTTTATCAGGATGACATAGTTTTTGAAAGCACATGATTTGGGAATTGTATTTCTAATTTGTGATAAAACACAAATGTAGAAAAAAGCAAAATCAAGCAAAAACAAAAACAATAAACAATGAAAAGAAGTGAATCAAATACCTGGGGTCAATATGCAAATCTCCAGTCATTTGGCCCTGGAATGGCAAGTGAGTGGGTTTCATAGAAATTCTCCATAGAAAGGAATGTGTGGGCCTGGTGTGACAGCGCTACGTCTCCATGTCCTGTCTCCTCACAGAGGAAAAGAAGTGGCTTGTCTGACACATCTGCCCTGGTTCTGCCTGGAATGGGGCCTACATTCCCAATCCCTTTGAGAACAGCCCCAAATCCTGAAAAGGCAAGGCAACGCTGCAGGGGCCCTGGACGCAGCAGGGAGACGGGTCAGAGCTGGCCCCCGGCCCTGCTGGAGCTGTCCGAGTGGTTCACGGGGAGCGGGTGGGCCTCTGTGTTGAACACCCAGTCTTCTAGGGAGAGCGTGTCATCTTCAGAGAACAGAAGATAGAGATACCTGTGCCCCAGGCAGGGGAGAAGCAAGACACAGCCTATCAGTGCTCTGGGGACCAGGGGTGCCTGGGAATGAGTCTGAGACCTCTGTGATGGGCTTGTGGCCAAGGATGCAGGGGGTCTGAGATCCCAGATCTCTTAGCGGGCTGGTCCTGGGGAGGAGCTGTGGGCTCTAAGAGCAGTGAGCTTTGGGGCAGACAGAACTAGTTCAGTCCTGGCTCTGCCCTCAGCCCTCACTCTGTTACCTCATCCCCCACCGGCCTCCCTCAGGTACTTGCCCCACCTGGCCTTGCATGTGAGCCCTGCTAAGACCCCTGTGGCCTAGGTTCTCCATTCTTTACAGGCTAGCCTGAGTACTGCACCAGCCCAAACTTTTGGGCTGCTCCCTTAAGTGCCCCCAGGAGACACGGTACTCAAGCAGATGTTAGAGCACTGAAGTGAACAGGGATCTGTGTCTCCACAACTCCAGCTTCCCAAGCCATGGGTTGTTTTTTTACTGGAAGGAGCAGAGCATTCTAATCCATCCTAAAGGGTTAAAGCATGCAGGGATTGCTTTGGGGAAGAGCAAGGAAATGGGGTGGCCAACCCCCACCCCAAGGAAGCGAGGGAGTGGCGCAGCCGCAAAACTACAGAGGGAGAGTTGGCAGCAGTGTCCGGCATGACATCATCGCCGCTATTCCTGCTTCACACAAGAGGACACGGTTTCAGAGAACTAAGTAACCTGAGGGGGCAGCTTAAAGACAAGAACTGATCATCAGCTAACATTCAGGTGGGCTCCAACCCAGCCTCGCCCTCTGAGGGCACACGCCCCAGACCCCAAGCCCCTCCCCACGCAGGGCCACCTGTGAAGGCAGAAGCTGGGCACTGGTGAAGGGCAGGGCTGCTGGCACCCCCTGCCCACTTCCCCATCTGAAAGAAGAGCCTGAGTTGCCTCTGCAAAGAACACTGGCCAGGCCCGACTCACTTTAGTGTCTCCGCCAGAAAGAACGTCTGCTGCTTGTTGTCGTGGTTGGGAATGCTGTTGTACACGTCCTGGATCCCGGAGAACCCGGCTTCCGTTCGGCAGTATTTCTCCAAGGCCTGAAGAAAAGGAAGGCAACCATGGTGTGGGGAGAGGGGAGGCCCCGCAAGACTGCCAGCTCGCCAACAGGCAGGCCCTGGAGCCCTCGGCTGGGGATCCCTGGCGTTTGTGGAAGCATGAGGCCAAATTATTATTTCAGGGGTCAGCTGCCCTACCACCAGGCTGGAGGGGCCGCACTCCCTGGGCCCTCCTCTGGGTGCTTAGTCCCCTTGGGCTGCCTGCCCTGAGCTCTTTTCCTGGGTTGAACTCAGAGGACCCTTCTTTTTGCCTTTCAGGGAACTAGACTGATCTGACAGACTTGCCACAGTGGTGGGCAGGCGGACGTGCTGCTGGACTGGGATTTGGAGACTAGGCTTGGCCTATGCAAGGGATTCCCTGTGGAGATGTGCTCCCTGGGCCAGAGAAGGGTGGGCCATGGGCTATCTGCCTTTGAATACAAATGCACTTTTTACCCACTGAGAAATCTGTGGGCTGGACCTGAGAGCACAGACCACTTGGCTTCAGTGGTCAAGAACCAGAGCCTTCTGGGATGTGCGGGGACTCTGACCACAGAACCACGTGCTCTGGGCGTGGCTCGCGCCGAGGCAGTCTGTGCCTCCGGAAGCAGTGGGTCCTCCGGAGAGTAATGGGGAAGAGGGAAGGAACAGAGAATGCTCAGCATCCATCAAAGAACCTTCTAGAGTCTCCATACCTGCTTTTGACACCACCCCAAAGAGGGCCATGTGATTTCCCACTAGGAGGTTGGGGACAAAGGACTAGTAGAGAGGATGGGGCTGCCCAGGGCTGGGCTGGCTTTGGTGAGAGGAGGGAGGTGAGCTGCTGGCCTGGCAGCCAGTTCCTGTCTGAGAAATCTAAAGCCATCTGTCTAGGCCTCAGGGTCAGGTAGTGACCCATGTGCTCTGGGCCTCCTCTGGCTGCTGCTCTGCCCTTGGCCCTGTAAGCTGGCTGGCACTGGGCCCAGGCCCCAAAGGCTAGGTGTTCTCAGAACCCTCTTTCCTGGCCTGCTTCTGCCCAGCTGGGGATCAGGGCTCTGCAACCACACCTCGACCCTTTGTATTCTGAACCTCAGTCAGACAACAGCCTGGCTTGACTGCCCTTAGTGCGTGAGCTGGGGGGTGGGAGGGGGTGTTGGATCCTGACTGAATTCTCAGGGGCACCTGCCATCCAGCTGATCCCCCACCTCCCCCCGGCCCACTCACCATCACCACTTCCCAGCCCCACTCCCTGTAGATGGGGTCGCGGGTCTGTCGCCACAAGTACATGTAGCTCTCCACCACCTCAGGCCGGAGGATATAGTAGCTCTCGCTCAGCTGCGTGGCCACTGCCTCTCTGCCAGAGTTAAACCAGAAGGCCTCAGGCCCCAGTTTGGTATCTGTGGGAATGACCAACCAGAGGGCCTGGGTCAGACCTCCTACCTCCTGCTGGTTAGGATCCACTTGCCCCAGGAGAGATCTTAGTTGCCTGGACACCCTGGCAGGATGGTGGCTGGTGATAAGACTGGTGTGGGGTAGGCCCTGTCTAGATTTCCCAATGAGGCTGAGCCTGGCAGATGCACAGCTCTCGTCTTGGCCTAGGCTGGCCAAAGCAAGACCTTGAGGCCTCAAAAATTTTGCAGTCTTAGATTCTGAAATTGAAATAAACTACCTGGGGTGACAATGATTTGGGTGTTGTTCCCCAACTGTGTATTTTGAGACATTAGCTCTAAGATGTTAACCAAAGCTCACCCAAGAAAGGGTTTCAGGTTTAAATGCATTTGGGGAACAGTGGGCTAAACAAAGGAAATAGTCTCCTGTCTGCAGGAGTTATCAGATCCTTTAAATGCCAATATGCAATAATACTTCTCCACAGACCCCCTTTCTTAGAGAACTGCTTGTACTGAAAGCAGGCTGGCTCTCAGAACCAGCCGTCCAGTGCTGACAGTTTGGGAGACAGCTGAGGGGGGATGAGGGGCACATACTTGGCGGGAGGCAGCTGACTAAAGGAAGCCTGAGGAGGTCTGGATTTTGTGGTTGTCATTGGTTTGTTTTTCTGTTTTTGGATAATTTGTTGCCTCCTATTTTCTATGTGAACACAATTTTAACCACCACTGCAGCCACCATTTATGATTTCAAGGCTGTGCTGGGTGCTTTATATACGTTGTTTCAATCATTAGAAAAAAATTTTTTTTCTTGGATAGATAGTATCCCTCTCTCATGCATCGGAAACTGAGGATCAGAGAGGCTAAGTAATGTGTCCAAGGTAACACAGTGAGCTGTGACTGAGCTGGGATGTGACCCTGGATCTGCCTGATGTCCTTTGTCTGGGCTGTGTGCTCTCTCCTTCCTGGATTTGACTCTCTGGGTCCAAAATATAGAGTGTAGGGGTCAGATCTTCCCCCTCTGATGCCTGAACATCCTGTCAAGGTCAGCTGCATGCCCAGTTCAGGTCCTAATGTGTCCCCTCTCTCCTCTCATTAGGGTTCAGGACCCTGAGAGGCCCTGGGTTGCTTTTCCTCGAGCAAGGAGATTTTCAGGACATCCTACTCTTCCACGGAGGGCTTCATGGAAGAGGAATCAGCTAGACTCCAGCCCCTCTGGTCTCCTCAAACGGTAAAGCTGCCCCTGGCCACCAGAAGCCCATGTTTTGCCAAGCTGCTAATGGGGCGAGGGCAAGAGCGACTGCTGCAGCCGTCCGCAGGCGAGCTGAGCTGGCTGGAACAATACGCTCTATTAAGCGGACTGTCTTTTATGGTCTGGGCTGATTGTCCCAGACAAATAGTAAGCTTTTGATTATTCCTGAGATTTCCTGTTTGTTTATAGCACTGGCAGAGAGAGCTCTCTGAAGGGAATTGAGGATCAGTTTTGAGGACCCATTGTGAATCACTGGCTTCCCGAGAACAGCTCCAGAAGATTCGACTGGGGTGGTCACAGACACGTTTTTGGTGGACTGCTAGCAAACGCCTCCCGTGCTGCTGGCTGAAGGCAGCTGGCATCACTCTGGGAGACCAGTGCTGTTCCCATTGAACAGATGACAAAACGGAGACCACCCAGCTGGTAAGTGGCAGAGTGGCACTTGAGCCAGGAATTTTTATTGCCAATCTTAGGTTCTCTCCTCCACCAAGACTGGGATTGGACCCTGAGCAGTGGGCACCGCCTGGGGCCTTGGGGGTTTTTCTGAGGGGCACTTTTAGAAAGGCAGCATGCGGTTGGAGCTAGGCGCCAGAGACCGAGGTCTGCCCTGGCTTAGCTCCTCACATGT
Organism: Manis javanica; assembly: GCF_040802235.1. Lineage (NCBI taxonomy): Eukaryota > Metazoa > Chordata > Mammalia > Pholidota > Manidae > Manis > Manis javanica. The sequence continues at coordinate 19,148,002 of NC_133159.1, read as the reverse complement.
CGTGTGACTTTGGCTGGGTCACTTCCCAGCTCTGGGCTTAGTTCCCTGTGTTTACCATGAGGAGTCGGGCTCATGTTCTCTCAGGCAACTTCTGACTCTAGCATCGGATGACTCTGCAGTGAGGTGGGGATGGTCCAGGAGCTCTCGAGCTTTCTGGTGGTCTTGGATCAAAGAGTGTGTAAATAGGGTGGTGCCAGGAGGTGGTGAGACCCCCTAAATAGTGGGTGCCAGGGAGGAAAGGCAGAGGCCTGTCTGGGGGCAGAGGCTCAGGGAGAAGGAATATGCCAGGCTTGGGAAGCCAAGTGCCTGCCTCGGGGGCTGGAGGAGCCTCCGCTCTGGGCTCCTCACCTGGGCCCTTGGCCACGTCATCTCTGAACCTCAGTTTCCTCATCTGTGTTGTGCGGTTCGGCGCTGATGTGTCAGGTGCTGGCCAACGCCTGGTACACACACAGTGCTCACTGCATCTTCACTCTTCCCTTTCCTCTAGGGCACCATTTCACCATGCAGACAGTACATTCTCTGTTCAAATTCTACCTAACTTCCACCGTGAGAAGGCCCTAAAAAAATATGTTCCTTTCACTCACTGCCATCTGTTGGGCTTTCCAGGTCTTCCTGGTGTCTAGCCTCAATCTCTCCTGCTTTCCCTTCCCCTTGCAGGGTTACCTGAGCGGGCGTACGATTCGTGGCACGTCTTGGTGATCTGGGCTGCGAGCTCTCTGTAGTGGGCCTTCTTTTCTTCCTTGGCATCCGCAGCGCCGAGGGCAATCATGCCCCCGGCGAAACAGGCCAGATGCCCCATCTTGTGGTCCAGAATCCCCCCTCGCCACTCAGCAATGTAGGTCAGCCCCCCAGGAGAGACATTCAGCAAGTGGGTCTCTATTGCCTGGGAGCAAAGTGGGAATTGGACAGGGAAAGGGGCGTGGGGGAGTACAGAGAAGGGAGGGGAAGAGGACAGACGATGAATATTTTGGAGATGGCAGCAAACGCAGCTCTGCTGCTCCTGCCGTCCAAAGGGAAAGGAGGCCCTTGACCTCGGCTGGCAGCCTTCTCTGATGGGGCCACTGGGAGGTTCTGCCTCTTGCCCAGCCCAGCTGAGGCTTGCTGCCTGCTGGGGGCTTGGACACAAGACAACTCCCCAGGCTGATTCCCTTATACAGACTTTTAAATCTCCTATATACAAAACTTAAAAATATATATATTAAAAAAAATTTCATCTTCCATTATATCCTCTGTCAGGGAATCTTAACCTGAAGCCAGTTGCCTGTGGATGGACCTCAGGCAGTCCAGAATACCCCTGAAATTGTATGTGATACCTTTGTGTATATGCATTTTCATGGGAAGAGGGTCCATATATTTGATCAGATTCTCAAAAAGGACCTGCAGAGAATGGAGTTGCTCTGTAAAGACCCTTATCACACACCTTCCCATTTAATGCTCACAACTAGCCAGGCCATCTACAGAAAGAGGGGTCGAAGGCTTGTCCCAGGCCACCCAGCCAACCAGGATTGGGACAAGGACCCCCGATGCCCAAGCACTGCTCTGACAGCTGCCCTTTGGTGGCAAGGGGCTTTGTGAGCTCTCCCCTGCTCCCTTGGGAGGTGATGCTGCTGGTAAAGACTCCCAGGATATTGGGCGTTGTAGATTTCAGGCCATCACACCACCAACTTCCTCTCAGTCCCTGGGAGCCCTGGAGACCAGGGAGATGGCAGCAGCCACCCACAGAGCTTGCAAGGCTGGATGGACTTGATGGTCCCATGGGTCCTGGTTTAGCTCTACCCATCTGTTCTCCAGGGGTCTCTGCACTCTGGACTATGAGCTGGACTGCGTCTCGTGCCTGCTCAACACCCTTCCAGGAGTTCCAAGTGCTCAGAGGCAAGTCCAGCAGGCCCTCTGAGACTCCCTGATCTGGACCTTGAGATGTAACCTGACAGCACAGACAGGGCTCCCGGGTGCAGACTCCTTGGCTTCAAACCCCATCTCCACCAGTCCCAAGCTGTGTAACACTGGGCAAGTTCTATGTTCTATCCGGGCCTCAACTGCCTCATGTACAAAATAGGGATAAGAGCATGAACCACTTCATAGGGTTGTGAGGATTAAATGAGATGTCTCTGCAGAGTTTAGCATTTTTCCCAGCCCAGACAGGGTCCTTGGTAGCTGCTGGCTTACAGCTCCTCTCCAGTCTGTCCCCTGCCCTCCCTCCTCATGCCCCTGCTGCAGCCACACCGGCCTCTTTTCATTCATGCACCCCTCCCCGCATCGCACATTTTGTGAGCCCCTCCTTGGTGCCAGCGCCACGCTTGGTGCAGGGAACACAGCCCCTGAAGATGTGCCAGGACCCTGCCTCGGGGAGCTCCCCCATTAGGGCAGACTTTCCAGCAAAATCAAAACATGCAAGAGCTATGATTTGTGATCAGCATTTCAAATGAAACAAATCGAGGGGATGAGACAGGAAAAAGCTTGGGGAGGGGAGTTCTACTTAGCACAGTAAGGTCAGAGCGGGTCTGCCCCCGTAACGTTCAGGAAGCTGCGTTTCTCCCCTCCTGCACTGACTGCCGCTTCTCCCTGCATGCTCCTGCCCCAGCTCTGCTCCTCCAGCTCGGCCTCTGGGCCTCCTCCAGGGTGCACTCCCTTGGAGAGGACACCCTAATAGCCACTGCCACCCCGCTACTCTACTACTGTTATCATGCTATGTGGTGCTATTCCCACTTTGTGTATATGGATTGGTGTATTTTCTGTGGAGTGTCTGCTTCCCTCCCAGGACTCTGAGTGCTGTGTGGCGGCAGAAGCCACCACCACTAATCTCCAGCCAGGGCCTGGCACACAGAAGGTGCCCAAACAACATCCACTCTTTAATCTGTTCTTTCCTTTCCTTCTCCTGTGTGGCCTGGGCTGGTGGGCTGTCTGCAGGAGCCTCGCAGAGCAGCAGGTGGGCAGCAGAGGCTGTGATGAGCCCCGGGCATCTGTTCCCTGTGGGCAGGAGCACTGAGGAGGCCTGGAGAGCTGCCCCCTGCTGGGCTGGGTCTGCTCTGGGCTGGGCCCTGGCCCTGGGTGGAGAGCAGGGTCTGTGGCAGCTGTTCGGTATCACTAGGCTGCAGGTGGGGGGCCAGGTGGCAGGGTTAGTCCAGTCGCAGAAATCTGGTTCGGTGACCTGTTGCCAACTCCTGGGAGGGAGCACAGGCCTCTGGGGCGGATCCCAGGGAGCCTTGTGCATAGCTGGAAATCTGCACCTTCAAGACTGCCTCTTATATTTCCCTCAGCGTTAACCCTAAGCTGAGTAATTGTGCTAAAGAGGAGATGATAGAGTATCTCTCTTTGAGAAAACAATTGACATAAGCAGATGCAAAGATAAAAAGGCAAGTTTTTCTAAAATCCTAAGCAAAATTCAAGACAGCATAGGCTGACAACCAACTGGTAAAAAGGCTTAAATCCTGGTGAGAGACAGGAAACAGCTGAGGGTAGAGCCAGAGACCTGGGTTTGAATCCCAGCTCTGCAATTTGAGGGCTGGTTGACTTGGGGCAAATGATTTCACTTTTCTGAAGATTCCCTTTCCTTATCTGTAAAATGGGAATAATTCCTGGGATGATTGTGAGGCTATTGGCCTCTGGCTCCCTTTGCCTCCCGAAGGGGACCCATCTGCGCACTCCCAAGAGGGGCTTCCAGGCTCTTCTGTGATTTGGCAGCTGGTAAGGTGAGGCCGGAGCACTGGATCTGGAGTCATCAGCCTGTGTTTGTGCCCTGGCTCTGACACCAGCTGCTGTGTGACCCCGGGCCTTTCTGAGCCTCAGTTTCATCACCCATAAGATGAAGGCTGTCAATGTGCCTGCTGGCAGAGGCCACAGTGACAGAGCCTCTCCTGTTCTTGTCCCGCTTCCCCTGACTCCCGTAAGTGTGCCCAATCAGCCTGTCTAAAGCCCCTGAGCCCACCCTGGCCGGATACTGGTCTAACCTCTACACTGGGACCGGGCAGGGTTCAAAGCCGTTCCCCAGGCCCAGCCTCGAGGTTCTGGGGCATTGGGATTTTATAGCTCTCCAGGTGATTCTGAACATGTGGACAAGGTTGAGAATCACCAGAACATTCTTCAAAGCCCCAAACTTGCCGGAAGCCCAGTCTTTACTCAGGCTCAGAGACACCCAGACTCTGCACTGGGGAGATCAAATGTGGGGAGCAAAGCCAAGTTCTCTCCTGTTCAATCGAGTGTTTTCCATAAAGCTCCCAGTTTGCTTAAATAATTCATGGCCATTTCTTCCCTTGAAGCCTCAACTATAGTGTGGCCTGAGGGCAGGGAGCCAGGCTGCTCATTAACTTAAGGTTTACTTTGCAAGGAAGGGCAGAAAGTTCAGAAAGGCCTCTCCAGGCAGCACACCCTGCCACTGGCTCAGCGCTAATCCTCCAGCAGGGGCCACAGCTGCGGCTTAAGCTCAGCTGAGGCTTGCAGGCCAGGGCAGAGGCTCAGACAGCTGGGACTGGAGTCCTTGTAGCTGCTTCCTGACTGAGGTCCCATGCCAGGCAGGGAAAACTCACCACTGCGCCCACAGTTTAAAGGAGCCACGGTTCTGGAGACCTGTTTTAATGTGCTTCCTTTAAGCACTACCATTCCTGGCCAGATTCATGTGATCAGAGGGTAGTTAGAGATCATTCATCCATCCCACCATCCATACCCATCCATTCACCCACATCTACCTACCCACTGGCCCATCCACCCATTCACTCATTCATCCTCCCATCCCTCCAATCCATCCTTTTAGCATTCATGCATTTATTTGCTTACAAAATAGGTAATGTATGCCTCCAACATACCAGGCACTGTTTTCAGTGGGAGGCATACAAGGTGAATAAGTAGACAAGGTCCTGGCTCCTAGATAGCTAGCTCACATTCTATTCAGAGAAGACAGAGAATGAACAAGTAAACAAGTATATGCACATGATAATTTTCCATGCTGATGAAAGGGAACATGAAAATAAGTCTGGGGTATGTGACAGAGAGGCTATGAAAGGCTGGTTTCAGTGGCATTTGAGTTGACCAGCGAGTGGGACCCAGCCCTTGGAGGGACAGTGCCCCAGGGAGAGAGGAGGAGTCAAAGCCCTGAGGTGGGGATGAGTCTGGCTTGTCTGAGGAAAGGTGGGACTGGAGCTGCGAGAGCAAAGGGGAGAGTTCAAGGTGACTGGCAGGTCTAGATCAAGTGGGGCCAGCGGGCAAAGGTGAGGAGTCTGGTTCATTCCAAATACTGAAGGAGCCAGTGAGGTGGGTGGGGCATGCATTTCCCGCTCCCCTGGCTGCTGAGGAACTGACTTAGAAGCGGTGAGGGGAAACAAGAAGTCCAGGTTAGAGGACTAAGGTGGTAGCTTAGCCCACGGGAGGCAGAGTAGATCCAATCTGCTCAACTTACTTTACTAGGGAAAGAGGCTCCGAGCCTGATCTGCGCCTTTTCCTTAGTTGGGCTCGAAGGTATCTACTGATGGACTGACAGATTCCATAACCCCTTCCCAACAGCTCAGGCTAACTGACTTCCACTTCTGTCCTAAAGTCTCCCACTCTTTGGAGGGACTCATCTCAGCCTACCCTTCCTTGTTCATTCCACGCCCCATGGACAGACCAGCAACGGGGAGGGACAGTGGGCACAACATTTGAGGCAGGCTTAGGAAGCCCGGTTGTAGCTCCAGCTCTGCTAGTTCTATGCTCTGTGGCTTTGAGCAAGTGCCTTCCCTTCTCTGGGCCTTGGTTTCCATCTGCATAAACAGGACCAGAGCTGGATGCTCCACTGAAGGAGGCCCCTCCTGGTTTAGACGTGCTCATTACGTCACCTCTGGGTCCCAGGGAGACGGCTCAGGGTCTTGCTTTGGCAGCCTCTTTCGGGGGCCCCCAGCCCACTGTCTGGCTGTATTCTGGGCTCTGACACAGTAAGTGCAGCACAGACATCATGGTTTTGAACAGACTGACTGCTGCTGCTTGTGAGACCTCAGACATGATTTCACCTCCGTGAGCGTGGGTTTTGAATCCATAAAGAGAGGATGCTAACACAGCCCTAATTTCAAGGTGCTCGAGATCAGTCATGAGGTGTGCTGAGCGACCGGCTGGGCAGGGGACTGTCTTGTTCTGGCCAGCTCACCACCCAGAGGAGGGAGCAAGCCTCCAGCACCCAGGGACAGTGGTGAATGACCAGCTTCCCGTGAAGACTCAGGCGCCTGTCTTACCTCCAAGGCTTCGTAGTACATATCTTTAGCTTCCATATCTGTCTTGGCTGACATCAACCAGGATTTGATCAAATATTCATAAAAACTGTCCCCGAGTCCTCCAACCGAGACGTGGTCTGTGAGGGGAAAGAGGACAGGAACATTATCTCTATCTGCTGAGGCCGCCGGCGGGTGGCGTGTGTAGATGGGAAGCGAGCACTTTATCAGCAGCCTCCGAGCCCCAGACAGGGGCTGAAAAGAAGACACAGCCTGTGACAAGGGGGAGACCAGGGCTGTCCTGAGCATGTTCATCTTGCGCCAGCAGGCACAGGCTCACGCACGTGTCACGAGTCGCAGTGCCTTAGCAGGCTGAGGATGGCAGGGCCTCTGCTTATTAAGTAAAGGAGTTGCGTTTGTTTATGAAGATAACCTGGTGGCGGGGAGTTCAGAGACTTTTACTACCCGGTGACAAGCATGGGAATTAATGCTGGGCAGGTTCATAAAAGGCCACGGAGTGGAGGAACAAGAGGCTTAGTTTAGTTGGTCAGAGCACTGTGCCACTTGGAAAACCAAGTTTAAATGTAGCCAGTTGGGATAAATGTATTTCAAAGCATCGGGAAGGGAAAAAATCAGGGTTGAAGACCCCCTTTCTTCCCTGGTGGCATCGTGGGGAGTTGCCTGGAGCAGGACATCCAGGTTGTGCCTGAATGAGGGGGTATCTCCCCCGGGGCTGCCCCAGGAGAAGGACGGGCTGACCAAGGAGCACTTGGGCACAGAACGTACTCCACTCACATGCTTTAAACATTAACAACAGGGGAACATAGGCATTTAAAGATATAACAAAGAGCAAACTTCAGTGGCCTGTTATGATGCACTTATGCAGAGAGACATATAGGAAGGAAAATGGGGCAAGGTTAATAAGGTGGGCTTGGGGGTGGGGGGAGTATTTCCTGCTCCTCTGGAAAAGGTAGGGGTAGCAAGAGAGAAGAGAAGGAAGATGGTGGAGAGGGGAGAAAGAAGCAGAGAATACACCAAACAGCCACCATTTGTTAAGGGTCTACTGTGGGCCAGGAACTTTACTGTCTGGTTTACAACAATCTTCCCAAGAACCCTGCAAGGGAAGCATTATGAGCCCCATCTGCCAGAAGGGAAAACCAAGAGCGAGGCTAACTAGCCCGCCCAAGGGCACCACGCTGGTAGAGCCCTGACGTCCTGCAGCTTTACAGTCAACCAGAGAACGCAAACAAAGAGATGGGGCAACAAAGGCCAAGTGCGCAGAGAGGGACAAAAGTGGAGGGTAAAGACAGGGGGCTGAGAGGAGGTTCTGGCAGGAAGCCAACCCTCCCGGCCCTTCCAGAAATAAATCCTGGCCTGCACAAGCCCTTGGAAAAATCGCAACAGACCAGATGAAGCCTGAGCCTTGGGGAGAAGTGGGAGGGACTTAGTGAGGGCTGGACTTTGCGTGTGCAGAGGGGCCACAGAGCCAGCATGGCGGACCCCTCACCCCTCACTCCTGGGCAAGCACAATGGGGGGCCAGGGATGTGCCAGGCCCTGTATGAGGATGGTGCATCCATGGCTGGATTAGGAGGTCTGTGCAGAGCGGGAGGGAGGGGGAACGTTGCAAGTCAAAACTGGGTCAGCTTCTGCTAAGAGCCTGCAACAGCCATGGCCCACAGAAGGGGGCCCTGGCCACAGGCACGCAGCTGGGGCACTGTCATCTCTGCACTCATCTCCTGGGCCTGCCTCCTTTCACCTCTGCCACCCCAGTCTCTCCCAGCTTCCGGCCTTCCCACATGGCTTCTTCCTGTGATGACCCCCACCAGGAATACCCTTCCCCCTTGCCTGGCTAATGTTTCCTCACTGCTACACCTCTGCTCAGGCATTCCCCTCCCCAGACAGGCTCTCTGCAATGTTCTCAAAAGGCTGCAACAGGCTCTCCCTGCGGGGTGATGATGAGCAGTGAGATAAGGCACACGCAGCGGCTGGCCCAGTGTGCTTCCCCGGGGGAAGCGCTGAGTGGCAGCCACCCCACCGCTGCCTCGCCACCGGCTGCTTGCAGCACTTGCTCTAAGTATCTGTTTCAGGGTCTGCCTAATGCACTAGGCTGTGAGCTACTTGTGGAGAGGGACCTTGTGTGATTCCCATTCCATACCCAGAACCTGTATGGCACCTAGCAGATGCCCAGTAAGTCCTAAACGAATGAAAGGAAGGTAGGTTTGAGCTGGGCCGGTAAGGGCCCCACATGCCCAGCCACAGAGTTTGGATTTCACGTGATTAGAGTGTGTGTGGGTGATGTGGCTGGGGCCTTCATCTACCAGGTGTGAGCAGGAGAGGGGACCCAGGTCACCAGGAGTTCCGTGAGTGTTTGAGACATGACAGCCTCTCAGGGAAATGTGCATGATTTCTGAGGGGCTCAGACTGAAGTGGCCAGTTCTTCTTTGGGGTCCCACAGCTTTCTTGCTAATGTGTGTGTGCTGTCTCCCCGGCCCCATGTGGAGCACAGAGAAGCACAGGAGTGGGACTGAGCCACTCAGTGGGTGAGCCAGACATGGGTCGGCCACTAGCTGGAGCAAGCCACTTCCCCTCTGGGCCTTTGTCTTCTGATGGATAAAATGTGAAAGAGGAGCATGAGTTGGCATCCATGAGCCTTAGAGCAGAGACAGTAGAGGCTGCAGATCCCTACCAGCTGGGGAGCTGGTCAGCAGGGAGGTAGCCCCAAGGCTGCCAGGCAGGGGTGATGGGCAGCTCACCCTCCTACACCCACTGGGGAGAACCTGGACTTCCCACTGAGGAAGGGTGTGGGATTCAGGTGGTGGGCGAGGAGGAGGAACCTCTCCAGGAGCCAAGCGGAGCGGCCGGCAGGTCTCTGGGCTCTCAGTGGCTCTGCCTGGGTTGGGCTCATCTGTGCTTGATGCCAGCAGTTCTGGCTGAGGAGTCCTAGTGGCAGGAGGGTCTTGGTCTCCCCTCTTATCCTGAAGCTCAGCTTCAAGCAGGAGTGAAAAGCAGGCAAGCACAGAGGCTTGGGACTGGGATGCAGCCCCAATTCCTCCTTCTCTCTATGCTGCAATTTCTGTGGTTGCAAATGGGCTAAACAGAAGATTCAAGGAGAGAAAAGAATGTGAACCCAACTAGCTTATGCAAGTCAGGAATGTTATCATCTGCTGGAAAAATACACAATTTCCAAAAAAGAAAAAAAAAAGAGAGAACCCAACAAAGCCCACAGAAAACCTGCGATGACCCCGGGTGCCAAAGCCAGGGGACGGGAAGGCAAGTGCCCCGATGGGCAGGGTTTCACATCCCTCTGCTCTTGAGCAGTCCCCGGACTCATGGTTTATTAATATGAAACAATTTTCCATATGTGACCAACTTTGCACAGCCCTGCGACCCTTGGCTCAGCCGGAAAAGAAAATTATGCTTCTCCGAGGGGGCTCTCCTGTAATTTGCCCCGGTAGCTGTTCAGACTGGGAAGCTATGCCCCTCTCCTTCTTCTTACGGGTTCTGTGGCCTTGTCCAAGAGCAGGCCAGCAGTGGGGCAGTTTATCTCTTTACCCAGGCAGGCCTTCCAGTTAAAAGCAGTAACAGTTATTGAACTGTCTCTTCCTGTGGCCATAATCTGTAATTCAAACCTTCATTTTCTCCAGGCACTTTTGGATTTGGCAGCGTGTTTTGGTTAAAGATACTTTGCATTTCTATCAGCGGTTTTTGCAGGAGGCCACTTGGGAGTGGGGTCATCACTGGGGAAAATTCCTGGATCGAATTTTCTGAGCCTCCTGGACCTGAGGATCATAGAGGCTCAGGGCTGGAAGGACAGGCCTCTGCAGTTTCTCCACAGTATCCTGCGGTATGCCAGCCCTCCAGGCCCTGCTTGCAAGCTTGTACTGATGGACGCACATTACCTTTTAGGACACCCATATGGTCTTTGGAAGATGAACTGAAATCTGCTTCCTACAGCTTCTGACCATTCCTCCCCCACCCCGCCACTGGTACATAAAGAACATATGCCCAGCTCTTCTCCCAATTTGCAGGAAAGGAAGACAAGGCTCAAAGAGACGAAGTGAACTCTTTCCCCTCTTGCAATAATTAGACTCATGTCTATTTGCCCCAGAGCCCTTGCTGATGCCATAGCAACTGGGGCTGGAGCTGGGGGAAAGGGAGAGGGATCCTTGTTTGGGCAGAGGCAGGGTCCACGGAACCTGTGACCACCCATTTGCACCGTGGCCACATGACCAGGGCCTTTGTCAGGAGGGCCAGGCAGAGGCAAGCTTCTGGACAGGGGAGCAACCCCTGGGCTCTGGGAGACTGAACATTCTCCCGCCTGAGCATCCCCCTAAATGCTTCAGTGGTAGAGCTGGGGGCTGTGATGAGGCTCCACGGGTCACTCACAACTGTATGATGGAGAAACAAGCCTCTGAACAGAGAACAGCAGGCAGTCCCCAGACTGATTCTTGCAGGTATAAGACACAGCAGCAAATTAATAATTTTTCTATGGCTGCATGGTTAGGCTTTGCCTAAAATTAAAAAAAAAAATAAAAAAGCTAAAGTTGGAGGTGAGGAACTAGATCAAAGGGGCTGGGGGAGAATGTGTGGCCTTTCTGGCAACCACCTCCAGAGTAGACTATTCTATCTGGAACATTTCTACAAGTTTGGGGATGATGGGGGCTTCAGGGGCACCCTAAAGATGGGAGGCTGGAGACAGCTAGTGTGGGGCGGTACACAGGGCAGGACCTTACTCCATGGCTGCCATCACACTAGTCACAACAGCAAGACAATAATGAAACTCCGCAGGCCTGGCAGGGTGGGCGGCAGCCAGGAGCCCTGGGTGAATGCCTCACGGGCAGGTGGCTCTGAAGAATGCATCCTTCCTCACTCAGCCCAGGTGCCTGGCCCAGGGCCGGGTCCAGGAGGGGCAGGAATCAGCTGACAAGGGGTAGCGGCCTCCTGTACTCACGTTGCATCCAGTTTCCGCTCACTGGGCTGAGGAAGTTGGGGTAGAGGCCGAAGGGCTTATCGATCTTCCTGAGGACCTTCCGGATGTTCCTGACCTGCCAAGAAATGGACACCAGGCACACTTCACTTCCTGAGCCAGCCAGCCAACTCCCAGCCCATCGGGGACTGAGGCAGCTGGCTCGGATCCAGAGGAGGCCTCCCCACGAGGCAGGCAGGGAGCACGCATGACCAACAGCCGGCTCCAGCCCGCGGTGGGGAGATGGCCTTGCCCTGGTGCCCACGCCCGGGGTGTGGCAGGCCATGGCCACGCGGGGGAGGGGGCCTGCCCCCCAACCTGTGCACTGATCGCTCTGCCTGGGGCCCTGCCAGGCCCCCTACTCCCAACCTCATTGTGAATTGCTTTGGAGGGTGTGTTCTTAGGATGGGGGTTCATTTAAGTGACAGTAGCTCACCTGTGACAGCTAGGTAAGATGGCCTTTTTAATAGGGCAGAAACGGCCAAATGTTGACAACTTCAGATGGTTCGAACTAGTAGTATGTTATTTTATTTGATGCCATAGGAACCATTCCAGAGGAGAGTCTGTGCTCTCCAATACCCCTGTCCCCTATTAGGGGTGCCTATCAGATGTCTATTAGCATCTCAGGGTTTTAGAAACAGCAACTACAAGAGCTGTTAACATTTCTCAGTTCCTCTGAGCCAGACCCATTATATACATAATCTCCAACCCTTAGAACAACCTATATAGTATCTCTGTTTAACAGATGAAAACCTGAAGCTCAGACAGGTTAGGTGACTTGCCTGTGGGCACCCAGGTGGTAAGTAGCACAGCCAGGACCCGAGTCAGCTGTTGTCTGACCACAGGGAGCAGCCTGGCTCCTACACAGATCAGGGAAGGGACCACAGGGATGTGCAGCACAGCCTGGGGCAAGAAGAGGCTGGATCTGCAACCTCGGGGGCTGTGAAGGGCAAGAAGCAGGACGGCTTGATCCCTCAGGGCCTGCTCTTTGGCACTACCCGAAAAGCTCCCAGGACAGAATCTGCCTGGACAGAAGGGCCCGCAGGGACCGTCCTGTATCCCACTCATAGACTGATCTGTAAGGGAGCAGGAAGAGCAGCCTTTTAGCCTTTTACCCTTTCTTTCCAGGGTCTGTGCTTTGGTTTGCCGCCTCAGATTTCAGCCATCGACACTGACGTAGTCCACTATCGGGGCAGGAATGCGCTGGTACCTGAGGTATTCCTAGCTGCCCTGGTGGTGAGCAACGAAGCAGGCTATATTAGCACCCCCCACCCCCCCAGGGTGCGGGTGCTTGTAGAATTTGGGCCAATTTGTTGACTGCCAATAATCGCCTCTGTGGGAGGCATGACTGGGGGATGAAAATAGCCAGAGAATGTAAATGTAGAAACAGAAAGAGGCAGATTGACTCCAGAGAAGAAGCCTGCAGTCCGCCATACTGATCTGTCCTGGAAGAGCAAGTGCGGGGCCTCAGAGCCAGGAGGTCCAAGGCCTGGCCCTGGCTCTCTCACCGAGGAGCTGGATGCCCTGGGATGAGTGATTTAACTTCTCTGGGCCTCAGTTTCCTCCTCTATAAAATGGAGATAACAGGAAGTCCTACCTCATAGAGTTGTCAGGAGGATCAGAGACACTATAAGGAACCCAGCACACAGTAGGTGCACAGGCAGTGGTAGCTGGTATCTCCTGGCTAGCTGGGGACCAGAGTGAGGCCCTTGTCCCAGGCCATTCGAGACCGTCAAGATCTTCCTAGAGGAGATCAGCCCAAAAGCAATAGAGGAAAAGAGGGCAGGGAGCGCTTGGACATGGGAAAAAGAATCAGAAAATAAGACCCATTTGGAAGTGGGATTAAATTTATTCCACAAACTTTCAAGAGGGTGTATAGCAGGGCAGCAGGTTCCTTGTAGTATAGGCACACCTTGGAGACATTGTGGGCTGGGTTCCAGACCGTCACAATAAAGCAAATACTGCGATAAAGCTGGTCAAAGGTATGTTCTGGTTTCCCTGTGCATATAGAGTTATGTTTACACTATACTGCAGTCTTTCAAGTATGCGATCAATAGTATCATGTCTAAAATATAGTGTAATGCCTTAATTAAAAGACTATTGCTAAAAATGCTAACCGTCAACTGAGCTTTTGGTGATCATTGATCACAGTTCACCATAACAAAATTATGACAAGGTTTGAAATACGGTGAGAATTACCAAAACGTGACACAGAGACACAAAATGAGCAAATGCCGTTGAAAAAATGGCGTCGATACCTTTTTGACACAAGGTTGCCAGAAACATTCGATTTGTAAAAAATGCAATACCTGCCGAGTGCAATAAAGTGAAGCTCGATAAAACTAGGTGTGCCTATGCAAGGGAAAAGCTGCTGAAGGCGACACCCTCTCAATGTCAGGAACAGCTTCTGGAGGAAGGTCTGATGTGACTGGCTGTTTAGGGTTTAATTGGCTGTTTAAGATCCCTAATGCAGAGGAAGTAATCAAGGGGTCGAAAAGCTCTTCTTCAGCTTCTCAAGAATGCCCAGGTGGATTCCCACACTGAATAAGCAGTAGTCCCAAATCAGGCATCAAAAAGCACATGAGTTTATTAAAAATGCAGACTTCTGAGTGATGCTCAGAGATCCGTTTCCTTACAGGTGCCAGGAGGCTGGCCTGCCCGCATGAGACAGGAGCCACAGGGTAGAGGTGTGGATCTGTGACCTCCCAGCTCCCTGCGCGTTCTAAGAGGCCAACATTTGGGGACGGGGGCGAGGGGAAGAGAAGGTGTGGGGGCCTCCAAAGGGTTCTTGCAGGGCAGGGCATCCCCCACCCAGGCAGGACTCAGCAAGGAACAATCGCTGGTGATCCTGAGAGCCACTAAGGGTGCTGCGTATGCGTCCATTCTCTGGGTTTACGGTTAGACCCACGGAGACACTTCCAGACAGTGTGATGGCCAAAGGCTGCCACACTGAGGAACTGCTCCTTCTGGGGGCCTTCACAGAGGGGAGGGACAGGCACCTGTCTGGGTGGACTATGGCCAGGATGCCAGCTCTCAGCACCCGTGGCCTTAGCCAGATGCTTGTCCCTGCTGTAGAGGGAAATGGCTTTGCCTGCCCAGTGACATGAGCTGGAGGGGCATCTGGAAGGGATGGCAGGCAGTCCTCACATGAGAAAGCTAATTGTCCCTGGAAGGGAGGCTTGTGCACCCCGTGGCCAGTTCTTGCCCAGGTGAGCAAGCAGGCGCCTGGATTTCAGGATTTCAGGATTTCAGTTGTTGCACTTTCTCCAGGTTTCCCATATGTGGGTTTCCCGTGGAGCTGATGTGCATACCAGTGAAAACCTCGCTAGCTGCCCTGCCCTCTGGGATCCTGATCGCCCCCTGGGCTCACCTTCCCTGCTCCCTGGCTTCTGGGACCAACACGTCTCCCAGAGTAACTTGTCTCCCAGAGTAACTTTGCTGCTGTATCAGTGGTGGCTGGAGGCCTTCTGAGTTCCCCACCCACCTACCCTCCCTCCCTGTGGCCTGTGATGGGCTGACAATCAGCCTCAGTTCTCCTGGGGGAGAAGAGGTCAGAGCTGTTTGGGGAGGGAGCCAGGAGAAGACTTGCCTTTTCTGCGAAGACCTGGTTGCCAGAGAGCTCGGTGAGGTGTAAGAACTCCAAGTGCAGGGACCCAAACTCCGCCAGGATGCTGCTGCTCCCAGCCACAGCCCAGCCCCAGCTTCTGTTGGAGCCACTGGAAGATAGAGGCAGCCCCAGTCAGCCCCCTGCCGGCTGGGCTGGCTCCCCTGCTGAGAGTAACAGTGACCGCTTCCTGGGGGAGCACTTACGATGTGTCAGGCACTGGAGCAGGAGCTTCCACGCACAATCTCACCTAATCCTCCCTGGGGGTGGGGCCTATGATAGCCCCGTTTTGCTGATGAGAATGGAGGTGCCTGGCTGGAGGGGACCTAACCCAGGTTTGTGTCTGATTTGCAGTACTCTTTGTTTCTGTTGTCAAGCGGCCCGCATAAGACGTGTGGGATTGAGTAGGTTAGTAGCAGAGCTGCCCTGGTGGCACACAAGTGATGCTAAATTTGCAGGTGATACGACCAGGCTGTCAGGGTCCACAAAGACCCCAGGAGCACTCTTCTCATCCCGGCTGAAGGCGACTCAGCTGCTTCACCATCAGTGGTGCTGTGTGCGGAGGGTAAATGGGGCTGCGGTGGGGGCCTGAACGGGACAGATGAACAGCAGGGTCCCCACCTGGCCCTTTCTCTCTCCCCACACTGTCAGTGCTGCCTGAGGACATACAATGGCCCCCACCTGCAATACTGTGTCACCCACACCTGACGGGCAGGTGGCTCTGACCACACACTCAGAGCTGCTGGTCCCTGGGGAAGCCCAAGGTTGGGGATAAAGGAAACGGGCTCTCAGAGCAAGTTTCCTCATGATCTTAGATAGCAGCATGGAAGAGTACAGACACAGGGTCTCAGGTAATGCTCCCAACTGCCCATTTTATAGATGAGGAAAATAAGGCACAGGACATGATGTCACCCACCCAAGATCACACAGCGGAGCACCTGGGACCCAAGGCTGGTGGGCTGCCAGGGCTGGTCCTGACCACTGCACAGCCTGCCTCTCTTCTACTTATACAACAATAAGCAAGGACACTGCCTTTCCAGATGCTGTCCCTTGAATTCCCCCGGGATCTGCAGCCAGGAGGCTCAGGTTCAAGGTTGTTAGCTGAGAGGCCTTGGGCAAACCATTTCCTCTTTGTGCATGGTAGTTATTGCATCCGGCAAACGGGGTAAGGGTAACTCGTTCCTGTCTCTGTTCCCAGGGCTTTGTAAGATTCAAGGAGAAAAGGAAGGTGCAGAATGGGGGTGGTCTTGGGAAAGCTGCTTCCCCTCCCCATGCCTCAGTTTCCTCATATGTATCATGATTATTTTTCCTGTGAAACATTTAGAACAATGAGGGGACAGGGGTCAACCTCCCTCTGCAAGGAGCTTGTGGGGGACAGAGGGTGGGGACAGAGCAGGGTGGAATGAGCACCCCCTATTTGTAGGGGCTCCAAGGTGTGGCTGGCGTGACAGGTGGAGGGGCTGGCTCTGCTGGGACCTCTAAAAGCCCCTCTGCTTCCTCACTGTGAGAGCTCTGACCATCCAGGAACTGGCCTCTGTCTGTCTGTTTCCCAAGATGGACTTGGGAAGGCAGGTGTGGGGGACGGACAGAGGGTCTGGGAGGTCATGCTTTGCCACCTGAGGGGTACCCCTTTTTCTGGGGTTGTCTGGGGCTCCCCTGAGGCTGCCCTTCTCTCTAAACTCCATTATCGGGCTTGCATGTAGTTTCTGGGGGAGTCGGGAAACTCATCAGTTTCTCAGCTGATTCCAGAGAGGGAGGGCTTGAATTTTAGGGTCTTTCAGAGCAGGTGACCTCAGTGAACTAAGATGACCACCGGCCCCTTCTTCCTGTCTCCCCTTCCCTGGCTGTTTCCCTGGCTGGGACAGGGGGCAGGTGGAGAGGGATGGGCGAAAGAGAGCAGAAAGTTCACTCCTGGGTAATAAATAAAACACCTTCTGTTTATCGAGCTGCAGCTGCAGATGCCGGGCACAGGGGCAAGTTGTCTGCATTGTGACTTCCCTTAAAGTCCACATGGTAAAGCATCATCAATCCCAGTACGCAAAGGAGGAAGCTGAGGCGGGGAGAGGGAAGTCAGCCGTCGGAGGTCAGAGCCCGTACACGTGGAGGTCTGCCACCTGGGAGGGCACTTCCCCAGGGGGCTCCCCACCCAGAGGGAAGCGGGAGTCCTTCCCCCAAGAGCCTCGTCCCCCAGGGCCAAGTGAGTCTTCTCTCTCCAGTTTGTGATCTCAGTGGGAGCTGCAGTACCCACATAGGGTTTCCTGAATAATTGATGCTTCCTGCCCTCACAAAGAAATTCAAGGTAAAAAAAAAAAAAAGCCACCAGCCACCCAGCTGCCTTTTGTTCTCATTTTTCCCACATTAGCCTCCCCTTCCTCTCCAGCTCTCCCAAGGCTCACCCTCCCAAGTGGGCTTCCTGTAGTGGGGCTGCCCTGGCAAACAGGCGCAGCCGGGGCTGGGCAGAGGCAGCCGGTGGGCAGCGCCCTCCTCTCTTCTGCCTGGTTACAAATGCTGGCTCCCCACTTCCCAGCTAGGTGACCTCAGGCAGATTGGTTAATTTCTCTAGACCTCAGTTTCCTCATCTGTTAAATGAGCACCCACACTTCAAAGAATCATTGTGGGGTATAAATTCTGCACATGATTACTGCCATTTTAAACATTATGTAATTATGTACATGAAATTACATATTGTTTTGAGTTTTTAAGTTCCCAATATGCACCAGG
This sequence comes from Manis javanica, assembly GCF_040802235.1. Taxonomy (NCBI): domain Eukaryota; kingdom Metazoa; phylum Chordata; class Mammalia; order Pholidota; family Manidae; genus Manis; species Manis javanica. The sequence continues at coordinate 19,130,540 of NC_133159.1, read as the reverse complement.
CAGCTGTGTTACCTTATCTTACCTTCACATCCAATTTCAGCGGTAGATACCATGGTTCTTATTTCATAGGTGAGGATACTCAGGCTCAGAGAGGAGGAGACACCATCCCAAGGTCACACGGTAAGTGACAGAGCTGGCAGAGCTGAATACAAATCCTAGGTACTTTTGTGCCCCAAATTCCTCTGTTCCAGGCAGCCTCCAGAGACCAGGAGGTCTTCTGAGCAGCCCCAAGAGGCAATGGGCTAACAGAAACTCTCCCTCTCCCCTCTTGGCCTTTTAAGCCTGCAAGTGGGCCTGAAGCCTGTGTTCTGTCCCCTGGCAGGAGAGGCTGCTCCAGAGTGTTCCCCCTCAGCCCAGTGGAAGCTTCTACTTGCGTGTACTCATTCATGTATATGCTGTAATTGCTAACTTTGGAGCCAGACAGACCTTGATTGTAATTCTAATTTTGCTCTGCTTCTGTGTGACCTTGGGTAAGTTACCTCACCTCTCTGAGTCTCAGGTTCTTCACTGGTAAAATGGGTTCCACGTGGTTGTTGTGAGGTTGAAAAGAGAATTCATATCACATGCTCACATCGTGCCTGGCACACAGTGAGCACTTTATAAATATTAATTATTGAGATGTTAGATCTGAGTATGGCCTGAGCATACATATGTAAATGCATATTTGTGTGTGAACATGGGCACATAGGTATGGGTGCAGGTGTGTGTGACAAAGTGATCTTGTGTGTATCTGAGCCTGTATGATTTGGATTGGGTGGCTGGAGAGAGAGAGAGAGAGAGAGAGAGAGAGAGAGAGAGAGAGAGAGAGTGTGTGTGTGTGTGTGTACCGGCCACAGCCACTCTGCCAGGTATGCCAGGTAGGCCAGGGCTCCTTGCAGGTCACAGGTCACGGCTGTCCCTGCCTCTGCCTCCAGAGCTGGCCTATGCAGACACACCTCCCCACTAGGGGACAGCAGTCACTCTTGCTTGAGGACCACCTCCCCTCCAGGGGCCTCCTCACCCAGCAGCTCAGGGCAGAGCCTAATTATGTACCCCTCCTGCTGGGACCCAGTCCTGCCCTTCCTCTTAGGGCTGCCACAGTGGGCCCTGTCTGGAGCAGGGGTGGCAGTGTGTGGCCCACCAGCAGGCCCTCTCCAAAGAGCAAACTTCACACCACATGGGCCCTACTGGAGCAGGGTGGCGTTTTTAGCAACAGACTCTCTTACCCAGAAAACGAAGGGGAGGTGTTGCCAGGAAATATGCATATACATACATATGTATACCGCACTGGCAGTGCGCAAGCAGCTTAAAAATAAATGCAGTTTCTTAATCAGAAATGTCAGGATCTGTGTCAGATCAGGTTTGGGCTATGAGGTCGTGGGTAAGGCAATAGCCGGGGTTGTGGTTTGATGGGCTTGGGGGCCGGCAGTGCCACGCACAGAGGAGGGCAGGATGCCTGAGCCAAGGTCCTCTCCTGGGCCCTGGGCAATGAGGCCAGAGGAGCTGGACTCGGGAGACGGAGCTGGGGAGGCAGTGTGTTGTGTCTGGGTTCCAAGAGAGATGGCTGTGTTTCTCTAGGGTCAGTGTTTATGGGAAAGGAATCTAGCAGAGATCCAAGTGTCCAGCTCTGAGGAGTCAACCCTGGCACTGAGAAGGGGACTCAACCAACCCTGAAGGTCTCTCTGTGGCCTACGGTGAGATTTAAGTGTGGTCACCTCCCAGGAATGCTGTCCAACCACAGGGACAGTAGGTGAAGATGCTGAGCAGGCCAAGTCCCCTCTTGTTTGCAAGGCCCAAGATGGGGTGGTGAAGCAATTGAGGTGGCCGAAAGAGTGGGACCTCCGCAGGACAGAGAGGGAACCACACTCCACAGAGCCCAGGGCTCCTGCCTCGCCTCCTGCAGCCTCCCTCCCTCCTGGGCAGCTGGCTGAAGCTATTGTTGAATTGAGAATTCTGAGAAAAGAAATCACTTCAGGCGATGGGACTGGGAAAGGGAAGTCCTGCAGTAGAAATATTACAGCCTTCCTCCCAGGTTTGGGCAGGTAGGAGGCCTCAGAGCTCCCCCTGGTTGCCCACTGCCATGGCTCCCAGGGCCTGCTCCACCACACAGCAGCAGCGGGGCTCCTGCCTGGGGGGTGGGGGTGCCAGGCAGGCAGTGAGAGCAGAGCTTTCAATCTGTCATGAAATGGGTTTAAACCTTCGTGCCATTACCTATTAGCTAAAAGATCCTGGGCAAGTTACTTTATCTCTCTGAGACTCCATTTGAGTAATGGGGATCTGATGAATACCTACCTTCAAAGGATTGGTGTGGGGGGTGCATCTGGGGAGGCCAAGTATGGAAACCCTTACTTAGCACAATGCCAGGCACACAGCATTGCTCAGTAAGTGGTAGATGGTAGAAACAGTGTCATTATTAAATCTTTTTTCTGAAGCGCAAATATTTGTTGAAGGGGTGAGCAAAGAATTCACATGGATCCTGCCCTTGAGAAGCTCCCAGCCTGAGGGAGAAGAATGTGAGTGTGAGTGTGAGGAGGCCATTGAGAGGCAGATGGAGTGCCTGGAGCCCAGGAGAGGCTGACATTTTTGGCTTAATGGCAAAGGTGGTACATGAACTGGGCTTTCAAGCCAAGGAAGCTGGGAGAAAAAGGCCATTGGTGGAAGAATGGAGTGAGGGGCGGTAACACGATGGCGCACATCTGGATCCCCAGGAGCAGCATTCATACTCCTCGACAGACCTGGGAGCCGGCCGGCCGTTAGTTCTCCTGACTCTGCCCTGTCCTTTCCCCTCTCAGTCGCCACATCTGGAAAATGAATGGACGGAAGTACACTGGAGCCCCATGAAGGGGAAGGAAGCAGCAAGGGAAGCTGGGGGCGCAGGGAAGCGCCCTGAGGGCCTGGAACTGGACAGAGCTGCGCCACCGGCTCCCCCTCCTCCAGCTGTGCTGCCCACGGTCCCTTCCATGCTGGCATTCTGTGACTTAGGGATGCCCAGAAAGACCCCCGTTCACACACGCAATTAACCAACAGATCAGGAGGGGTGACGATTGAAACGGCCAATAAAGTCAGGGCTTCAAAATGGAGCCCATAGAAAGAAACATCACCAGTGATTTCTTTGATTAGTGGAAACGTGATTTTTGGGGGTCTTATCCAACACTTTTGTTAAAAATCCACATTTTCTGCAATGAGAATGTAGTAGAGAGAGGAAAATTCCAATAAATATCATTATTAAAAATGGAGTTGGAAGTCCTGGGTTTGTGTCCTGGGAAGGTCAGTTACTGGCTTCTCTGACCTCTGCCAGGGCCTTTACTCCTCCAAGTCTGACCCTCTGTGGGCTGGATGCTCCCAGAAGTTCCTCTGGGTTCTGACACTGGGCTCCTGAGACCAAGCCCTGCTGGGAGTCGGCAGACTGGGAGTCCCACTACCCCGGGCCCCGAGACCCCCTTGCATCTTTAGGGACGTCCAGGTTGGGGCGTATCTGGAGGGCTGTGAGTCAGGGCAGTGCCGTGGGACAGTCACAGAGGAACAGCTGCCCCCTCCCCACCCTAGGAAGATCAGGCCCTGGGTATCCCAAACCCTGAGAACCAGGCTTGGTGTCAGACAGCAGCCCAGGAGGGCCCTTGGCTAAGGCTGGTGTTCCCTGTGCCCTGACTCTGTGACGGCCGAGGTGGGCAGTGAGCTCCCCCTGCGCCTCCTTGCAGAGGTGGCCAAGAGCAGGAGGGGATCGGAAGGCGCCCTACCTTTTGAAGTTCACAACGCCTTTTGGGATTCCTGTGGGGGTGTTGAAGGCTGGTAGGAGTTTCTCCCCAAGCTTGATGGCCTTGACTCGGAACACCTGTAAGAAAAGGGTCAGAGGGCACAGTGAGTCCAGGCTTGAGGGGTGTCATCGCCACAGGCTGCTCCTGCCACCATGGCGGGGCTCAGAGGGGGAGGGGGCACCACGGCAGGCCTGGATGTGAACTGGCTCCATGGTCTCAAGTAAGGCACCTCTCTCTGAGCCTTGACTCCTCCCTTGTTCATAAAACAAGGACAGTCTTGCCTTCTCAGGGCTCCTGGGAGTTGTGAAGTTGTAAAGCCCTTACCAGTGTCAGGACTGTGAGGGGGGTTCAGTGTTATAAGTGACTAGGGTGACCAGTGGGAAGATGAGGCAGCCCCTGCCCACCCACGGGATGTCACAGGCCAGGCACGTAGGAAACACATTTGGAGTGAGTACAAAGAGCACAGGTCTGGGAGCCCAGTCCCCACCCTGTCCTGACCCCAGAGCTTGGCTTCTGTGTGCTTCTCAGCAAACCACTGCCTTCCCTTGTGTAACCAGGGGAGCGGCCTTTCCCCTTTGACATTCTGATTTTGCACACTCTTCCCATTTCACAGATGTGAACAGAGAAGGTGAATGGCTACCCGACCGATAAGGCTGATGGTAAGGGAGGGAGCAGAAGGAGGTCCCAGGCCTCAGGGCCCCTGCCGGAGGCTCTGATCCCCTCAAACTGATCTTCTGACTCATTCAAGAGTGCCCATGACTTCTGACTCAGCAGTTTCCCTTCTAGGAATTTATTCTAAGGAAATAAATAATCAAGGATGTTGTAAAGATTTACCTCTACGGCTATTTATTCCAGCATTGTTTAGAATAGGGGAGAAATGGAAATACTCCAAATATCAAACAATAGGGAAGTGGTTAAATTATGGCTTATCCATGCAGTGGGTTAGCATGCGACCACTGAAATGATGCTGTAGAAGGTTATTTAATAGCAAAGGAAGGGCTTACAATCTGTTAAGAGGAAAATATTTCAAAATAGTGCGATTCAACTTTACGAAAAATTATATTCACGTGGACATGTGAGGATAGGTTTGGAAGGAAATATTAACAATGATTAATATTTCAGAATGTAATATTCCAAAATATTGTGTTCACAAATATATCACCAGAATATTAATAATGGTCTCCTTGGTGGGTAGGTTCTTTTCTTTTGGCTTTCTCTATTTTCTGTGCAAATTTTATAATAAAGACAAATCCACAATAAACATTATGTTTTAAAATGTGAGACTGCAAATCCCTAAGCAGCTGCTCCTGGGGGGAACAGCACACGGGTCCTTTACTTCTGGAGCTCAAGGGTGACCCAGTTTGCTGACCTCCTGTGCGTTGTTTCAAAACAAAGTCTTCCTGAGGTTCCCCATCCCAACACATGCTTGAAAAATGCCAAGGCAGCTGTTTGGGGAATGCAGTGAGGGAAGCATCCATGAACTCCCCTATGGGCTGTGGGTCAGCAGCCTGAGAGGCAGGTGTGGCTCCTGCTTAGGGAGGGAGGGAGAAGGGAACATGGGCCCCAGGGCCCCGCAGTGATGCGCGAGACAAGAAGGCAGCATCCAGTGCCAGAGACGGGACCCAGCCACGTCAGAACCTCTGGGGGAGCTTGTCTAGAATCAGATTCCAAAGCCTCGTGTCACCCCATAAGCCACTGGTTCAGCAACTACTAGGGGCTCCTGATATCTTCATGTGACTCCTAGGAAAGCTGAGCACAGAGGCACAAACTGGTCCTGAGCCACTGCTGAGGTCCCAGACAGCTGCCTGGCTGTCCTCTGCCCTGAGGACTCTGAGCTCACTCCTCTTAAATGTTCCTCTCAGCCAGCAAAACATGCCTCCGCCTTCAGAAGGCCCTGCTGCCAGCTGGCACTGCAGGGCCTCAGCCATCCCAGGGAGGATGCTGAGCAAGTGTGTGTGGACAAGGGAGGCACCCTGCACCAGAAGAACACTGGTCCTGCTTCTCATCTTGGAAGCGAGTGGGTGTGTGACGAGCTCTGGACCCGACTCCAGAGTGTGTGTGTGTGTGTGTGTGTGTGTGCACGCTTATCATCTTGGAAGCGAGTGGGTGTGTGACGAGCTCTGGACCCGACTCCAGTGTGTGTGTGTGTGTGTGTGTGTGTGTGTGTGTGTGTGTGTGTGCGCACGCACACGCTTATCATCTTGGAAGTGAGTGGGTGTGTAACGAGCTCTGGACCTAACTCCAGTGTGTGTGTGTGTGTGTGTGTGTGTGTTTATCATCTTGGAAGCTCTGGACCCAACTCCAGTGTGTGTGTTTTCCCCAAATCACCAGACAATTCTGATAAAAGCTGGGTGTCCTACAGTTAACTCAATTCTAAGACTATCTACCAGGAGATAGCACCAGATTCCACAGTTTAAGGATTCAGTCCTACAAGACTGTCCCTTCCACCCCTACCCCACCCCACACTTCTGATGACAGTCACAAGCCCAGGGTGTCACCTGGACTTCTGACCCACTGCCTATAAATCAGTTTTCTACAACCTCCTCCTTAGGTTCAATTAATTTGCTAGAGCAGCTCACAGAACTCAGAGAAACATTTTACTTGCTGGGTTACCAGTTTATTATAAAAGGATACCACTCAGGAACTGCCCGACAGAAGAGATGCACGGGGCAAGGTGTGGGGAAAGGGCAGGGAGCTTCCAAACCTCCTCCAAGGGTGCCATTCTCCCCAGATCTCCATGCACTCACCAACCTGGAAGCTCTCCAAACCCAGTCCTTTTGGGTCTTTTTTTGAGGATTCAATACATAGGCATGATTGATTAAATCTTTGCCCACTGGCTATTGATTCAAATTCCAGCCCCTCTCTCGTACTGCGGTCAGGGGACTGCGACTGACATTCCAACCTTCTAATCACAGGTGGTTCTTCTGGCAACGAGCCCCTACCGTGGGGTCCAAAAGACACAATGATCTGCTCTCACCACTTAGGAAATTTCAGTGGTTTTAGGAACTCTGTGCCAGAAATGGGATGAAACCAAATTTGTATTTCTTGTTATAAATCTCAGTATCAGTGCCACCTATATGATTTTCAATCCTTGTAACAACCTGTGAGGAAGGTATTGACCCACTTAGAGGATGACAAAACTGAGTCTCAGAGAAGCAATTTGCCCAAGGTTGTAGAGCTGTTAAATGGCTCTTTTTCTGGTACACCAAGCAGCTTTTCCAACAAAGATATGGCCTCAGACAGCCATGGTAAGCAACAGCCAGTGGCCCAGGGATTCTAGAACAGATGCAGAGAAACCAGCAGGAGTTACCATCTGTAGAGTGGAAAGGGCACTGGGCTGGGAGTCAGAGCCTAGGTTCAGATCTTCCCAATTAGCAGCTGTGTGATTTTGAGGGAGCCATGTACCATCTCTGAGCCTCAACTGCACAATGGAATGGTACATGTGCCATGGCTGCCTCACCAGGTTCTTCTAGAAGTCAGATGAGAGGATGTATGTAAGTGGCTGTGCTATATAAACTGTGCAGTGCCGTGCAAAGGTCGCCTGCTTGGCCGTGGGTATACCTGTCACTGTCATGGGAGTCTCAGCAAGGCTGGTTCCCTCTCAAGCAAAGAAAGGGCTCAGCCCAGGCAGAGGTTTAGGGTTTCCATCACCATTCATTCCACCAATATTTGTGGGAAATTTTAAGAATGGAAAGGCCTGCTCCTCAGGCACCCACTGTGTGTGAGATCGAGGACTGAGATAGGAGGGAGGCCTCAGTCTGGTGTGGCTGAACCCTGGTGACAAGCAGTGACACTGGGCCAGGCAGGATGAGGGCTACAACCCAGGCAGGTGGTGAAAAGGTCACAGGGTCAGGAGCCAACTCAACACAACCCTCAGACACTGGGACGCAGGAACCCCACAGGAAGGAGGGACAAGCATCAGTCTGAGGACTGCCAGCTCCTTCCTGTACTGCTGGCCCCCAAACTAACCCCTGTGAGCCCCGAGCTGCATTGCTCTTTCCCCTCTTCCCCAAACCCCACATCCACCTCCCACCACCTGGCCAGGAACCGAGCAATGCCTGGGAGAACACAGGGCCCTCTTCAACTCCATGTCAGTTTCCTGTCCTGGGGTTTTCAAATGAAATTCGGGCCTCGGGTGGCTCGAAGCTGAGGGCTCCCAACTACAATCATTCAGGGACAAATTGGTACAAGCAGTAATCTCTGCTGAGGAGATTAGCTTGATGGCGAGAGGCCTGGAGCAACCAGAGAGATAAAGGCAAGCCTGCAGCCTCGAAACCCTGGGCTTCAGCCTGCGCGGCCTTAGATTGAAGGGAAGCGGAAAGGCTTCGCAGACAATAGAGGTGGAGGTGAAGAGTTTTTCTGAGCACTGCTCAAGTCACTTCCATGGGCTCCCCCCGCTGTGATAATTATTTGTCTCCAGGTGGACAGAACGGGGGGCGGGCGGGGGGGAACGTGCAGGGAAAGGCGAGGACTGACCGCCAGCACAGCCCCTCCGGGAACGCAGCTGAAGATGTTGCATGACCCCGGAACTCGGCCAACCTCACCTCCAGCTACTCCTGCTGGGCTTTCACAGGAGTTAACAGGGAAGGAAGGCGCCTGGGCTCCACAGAGCTCTGTGGTCTTCAGAATTCCCTGGCAACGTGGAGACTGTGGGCTTTGGAGCCAGTCAGCCCTGGCGTCAGACCTGTTCCCTTTTGTCCCATTTCAAGAGAGCTCTTCGACCCAAGGGGCGTCAGGACCATTCCCATGGCCCAGGATGGGAGAAGGGGCTTGCTCAAGTTCACAGGCAGCTGTGGTGGGGGAAGAGGTCCAGAGGTCCAGGTTTGCCAGCTTGGGTTCAGGGCTCTGCCTTCTCCCTGCCCTTCACCGCCCTCCTTCTGGAGCCGACACAGCTCGTCTGCGGCCCAGGCGTTGCACTGACTGTATGTGTGTGACCAGCAGTGGCTACCCCATCTCCCCTTTGTCCCCTTCAGACCTGGAGCTGGTGTCTGGCTGGTGTCTGGCTCAGAGGGGAGAGCAAGGGGTGGCTGTGGAGTAGGACAAGACCCAGGGGTCTGGGGGCAGAAATAGAGAAACAATGGTCTTGGCTTTAGCAATCCCCAAAACCAACATTGTAAAAAACCAGTCCAGCAGCCTTACCAGCCCACACCGAGCCCAACTGGGGCTGGGTGCCGGGTAAGGAGCCGTGTGGATGGTGTGAGTAGACCTGGTTGTTGCCCTTAGAGAATTTACTACCAACTGCAGGAGCCAGCTGGGCTCACCCAGGTGGCAGAAAGGAAGCATCAGACCGAAGAGGAGGAGTCTATAGGTGGCACCAGGAAGTGGGGGGACGTGGTGGCCTTGGGCAAATTCCCCTTGGATCCTTGGTTTCTCATTGGTGAAATGAGCGGGTGGGACTGGGTGCTTTCTGAAGCCCCCTCCAGCCTGGACAGTCTAGGGGCCTCCAAGGGCCAGCTCACCTCTTCTCCGGTCAGGTAGAAGGCTGAGAGGAGTCCTCCAATGTACCGGATGTTCACCTCAAACAAGGATGCTTCTCCGCTCTGCAGGCAGAGAGAAGGGGGGAGGGCAGCGGGGACACTTGTGAGATGCCTGCAGGGCTCCCAGGGACAGCTGGGCCCTTGAGATGTGTCACCCGATTACTGCCTGCTGCCCTGGCCGATCTGGCCACACCTGTGCACCTGTGCTGGGCTCCAGGGCCACACCCCGCCCGCCACTCAGCGATGGTTTTCAGAGCAAAAGGCAGGAGGAACCAGCACCTGCTTGGCAGGCCACCACTGCACATTTACTGCCTTTCAAATAAACACTGAGCTTGGCTTTCTTCCCCAGCCCTTGCCCAAGGCCATCAGTGCAAAGTAACTCCTGGCGGCTCTCCAAGGAGCAAGAACCCAGTGGGGAGCTGCTGATTGAAGCTGACCTGGGAGGAGGCAAATCCTCTTCTAGCCCCCTTCCTCCCTTTCCCAAAGGACCCCTCTCGGCTTGGCAGGAGGATGGTATGGCCCCTCCTTGGTGTGGCAGGACGAGTGGAAGGTCGCAGAGGAGGCTCTGGGGCAAACAGGGCCAAGGCTGAGGGTAGGGTGCCTGGCAGGTGCTTGTAGGTGACCAGCGATTTCTCAGCCTCAGTCTGGAGCCTTCAGGGTTGCCCACACTGCCTTAATTACTGTTATTTTCTTTCTTAAGCCTGGACTGCAAGACAGGGGTGTTGGGGCATTGTGCCAAGGGTCAGATCTCAGTAAAAAATCCCACTGAGCCACTTACTTGGGTATTTTTTAGCCTTTCCCTGCCGGAGCTCCTTCATTCCAAACAGAGCGGATAGGAGACACTGAGTGGTTTAGGAGAGAGGCCTGCCCAAGGCTGAGCATGGCTTCCTAAAGGTGCCTGCAGGTACCGCCCCTGCCCCTGAGGGCTCCCCTCTGCAGGCTTTCCACACCAGGTCTCCTATGCTGATCACCACAAGGCCCATTCCTTCACCTGGGAGGGCTTCCGGTCCACAGAGCGCTCGCAAAGCCGCTCTTTTAGCCGCTCGTGACGCAAAGGTCACCGTCCGCATTTGTCAGATGAGAAAGCCCAGGCTTGAGACAGGGAGCACCTGTCTTGCTTTCTTAGAGAAGCCCCCTAACCTGCCGCAGCCTGATGAGTGTGCCCAGGCTCCCCTGGTCCTGCCACCCCCTGGCACCTTGCCCACAGCGGCCTGATGCCCACTCTCCACCCGCCATCAGGGTAGGGGACAAGGTGGGCCTATGGAAATGCTCCTGCTTTTCTCCTGGTTGATACAGGAGGAAACGGGAGGATTTTAAATTTCCCTGCCTCACCCAGACTGCCAGAAGGTGTAACAAGCCTCGAAATGACCAGAATGAGGATGACGACACCACTTTACGTCTGTGTTGGGCTGGAGAGTGTTTTTTACAACCCTCCTCGCACCCAGCCTGTGACTCAGCTGTGGTTCCCACCTTATCCATGGGGAGACCAAGGCTCAGGGAGGCTGATGGTTTTTCCTAGGGTATCTGAGCCAGGGGGCTCTCCTGGCATGACGTTTTCCCACTTTCCCAGTTGTCTCTCAGGCCTGCTCTGTGCTGACACCAGCCTCCCCAGGAAGCAGATGCCTCCGTCCTGCTGTGAGCTGCAGGAGCTGTCCCCATTCACACCAGGACCTGCCACTCACGGAGCCCTAGATGGAGCCCTATGGTGTGTTTTGATGTGACCCCCGCCTGCTTCCCATCTGTCTCCATTTCTTGCTCTCCAAATCCATCTAAACAGCCTCTCCCGGTGATGAGCTGAGACCTCCAGGACAGATCCATTACTCTAGTGGGGGTGCGCCTGGTAGGGGTTTTGTGCCATTCAGACTTATTACCCTCCTCTCCCCCAGGCCCTGGTCTCTGCTCAGGCACACCTGCGAGGCTGAAAGCCGAGATCATGGAGGGCCGTGGGCCTCCAACCAGACACCCCCCACCCCCCCTTACCTACCTCAAGAGGGCAGCCCGGGGGAGGGGGTCTCCAGGTCAGAGCAGCTCCAAGCAGATAAGCCACCTGTCCTGCCCACTGAGTCACCTCCCCTGCTGCTGCTCTTCGGTGACAGCCCCAGCCCCAGAAGGGGCTTCCTGGGTGTGAGCAATGTGCCTGGCACCCGAGAAGGGAAGCAACGCCGGCTGTCTTTCCTCCCAGGGAAGGAGAGCCTGGGACTCATGGGCTGGCCAGGGTTGGGGGTACCCCCCACCATAAGGCTGTCTGAGGGGAGGGGACTCACATGGAATGCGTGGAGCCCCAGCTCTAGGACTGCTTTGCTGCGCTGCCTGCGGCCAGAGCCTCGGCGTCTGTGGGTCTCAGAGATGACAGGGTGAAGCTGGCTGTGGGCCTCTTGGGCCCCTTTTGGCTCTAACACCTGAGGGTCTCAGACTCACCACATTCAAGTGGAAGCTCTCTTCAACCCAGGCCTTGGCTTCCTGGAACTCCTCCTTCAGTTCCATGAGGTAGAGGGTGTCGAGGGAGTCAATGACCGTCGCCCCGCTGAGGCCTCCTGTAGGCACAGAGACAGAAGGCGTGACCCAGGGTCATTCTTATCCTTCCCAGCCCAACCACACAGGCCCCCTTTCCCTGGGCGCCCTCTTAATGCCTGGGCAGGCTTTTAGCCAACATTGGCCCAGGTACGGTCTGGGGAACCTCCAGTGCCGCCAGCCTTCAAAGTGGCGTCTAGGACCCAGTGTCCCACCATCGACTGTTCCTCCTCAAGAGTAGCAAAGGGTGGGTGGCAGGCTAGGCACCTGAGTTCCCTGGGAAGTCTAGAGCTACTTCCCAGGCCTCGAACCACTCTCATATCAGTCAGCAAGTCAACAACGATCAGCCCCCGTTGGGGGTGCCCACCACTTTTCTGTGATGCTGTGGGGAGGGTGAACTTGCATTTGGCCTACAAAATCTTAATGAATGTGCCAGCCCTCTGACTCATCCATTTCATTCCTTATTCTATTCTAAGAAAAAAAAAATGTTCATAAATATTTATCCAGGAAGTAATTTATTGCAGTACCACAGATAGTGGGGAAAAGTTGGTTAAAAACTCCAGGTCCAACAACAGGGGATTAGTTAAATAAATTGTGGCTCAAATGTAAAAAAGGACATGATGCAGCCATTCACACAGGTGAGCCCGACCCGTGTTTTTTGGGGAGATACCCATGGGATCTGTAAAAGAAAGCAGGCTGCAAAAAAGCAGCGCGGTGTAAGTTCTTGCTGTGTGCCAGGTGGGTGAGCTGGTGAACTAAGTCGGACAGGACACAGCTCAGCGCTTTTCTCCGAGTGCTGGGACTGCTGGTGCTTTTTGATTTCTTCAGCTCATGGATTATTTTTAAAGCCAGAAACTTATTTCCATTAAAAAAAAAAAAGGAAAGAAAGTCTGGGCAACAAACAAACAAATCCACAAACCAAAGGTTTTGGAACCACTCTAGGACAGTGAGCACACACACAAGGCGTGAGGCCTGGCCCTTCCACTGGGCCTTAGGCTCTTGTTCTGGGAGTCAAGGTTGAGATAATTCTGCAAAACGAGCTTTGCAGACCATGGACTGGGCAGAAAAGAGCTGAGGAAGACCTCCCCACATGGTGACAACCAGAACTTGAGTTCAGAGGACTGTGAAGGGGGAAGGGAAGGAGAAAGAGCTGTGCCTAGTGCCATCTGGAGGGCTTCCTGGAAGAGGTGGCTGCCTCCCTTCAACCCCCTACAACTACAGTCATTATGGGTAGCAGCCATCTCCTTTAGGGACCAGAATGTAGCTTAAGAGAAGTAACTATTCCTTCAGCATCCTCCCCGCAGAGGCACAGAGGTGTGAGAATGACAGGCCCTGCCTTTCCCCAGCAGAGCCCTGGAGATCGCTGACAGCATGGAGCCCCACCTGAGTCTGCCGCAGGAGCCCAGCTTTGCAGGCACACCTGCACTCTGAGTTAGCGTCCAGTCTCCTTAACGAGTGCTCCCCTAACTGCTCCTTTGTGTGGACTTTGCAGGCAGAGAATCCTTCTGCATCTCAAACACTCACCTCTCCAGGCTGGGCGAGGTCAGATAAAGGGCACAATCTAGAATGGATGGGAGGGGGATGAGGGAGAGGTGGGAGAATGAAGGCTGGAGGTTGCAGAATCCACTTACAGAAAGGAGGGCATTTCAAGAGAGGAGGCCTGGGGATGCAGGGGCTTCCCAATACAGACTCATGCATCTGGGGATGGCTTTAATATTTGGGTTGAAGTGAATTTCCAAAATGTTCAATGCCCCCTACACTGAAGGATCAGTAGGAAAACATACCCCAAGCCAAACTAAGTTTATCTTTCCCTGGTTTATCCTGATGCGCCCCCGTAGGTACCAGAGGCTGCACATGGTTCGTGCGAACATGTGACCCTCCTGAGGTGTCAGGTGTGGGAATGCTGACGTCCCACAGACGCAGGGGCTGAGCTGAGCCTGCCCGGGAGCTCCAGCCTGCGTCCACGCTCTAGGCTCTGAAGCTGGGGCCCCTTCCATTGTAACACATGGTCTCAAACCTAAGGGTTAAGGACCTGGAGTGGTTTTCAAGATCCTGTTGCCCCACCCCTAGATCTCACAGACGGGATTGGGACACGGCCAAGATCAGACCAAAGGAGTGGTGGGACCCCAGATGTGTTTTCCATGACAAGAGTGGCCTCTCAGTGCCCTGTGAAAACAATTTCCAATCTGATGTCTAACCCCACCCACCCTTGAACGGGCAGGAGGCCGCTCTGACCAGGGAAAGCTTGACGAGAGGCCCAAGTTTCTTCAAGGCTAAGGGAGAGGCAGCCCAGGGTATCTGACTGCTGAATCCTGCCCTGGACTGGTTGGTGTTTTCTCCCCACGGGCCCTCATTCCTCTTGGCTGAGCTCGAGCCCAGAGACCCCAGGGCCTAAGGGCAGCAGGGGTTCCTGGAGGCCGCTCTCTTTTCCAAATGCTCCAGAGGCACCAACCGAGAAGGCAGCTTGCCAGAGACTTATTGGCGAGGTTCTGCCCTGGCTCTCAGGTTCCCGAACCCTTCTCTCAGTTGATCTTTCACCCCCACCTCCACCTTGCACACCGCTGGGCTGCAGGCCAGCAAGGCACTAGTGGAAAGCATCTCATTCGAGGCCAGAGGTCACCCAAAGGCCAGGCTGGGCAGGAGCGAAGGCTCTATCCTGAATTCAACTCTGTGTCTGCACCTGCAGTGGGCCTGGGGCAGCTCCCCTGGGAAAAAGCACTTGCCCAATTCAGAAAACAGGCCCACGATTTTATGCAGACGGCCAACAGGGCACAAAAAGTCAGGCAGCCAGCATGGAAGCTTCACTGGGCCTGGACCTGCGGCAGGTTCCAGGTTGGCCCACTCTCCCATCTCCAGCCGTGAACCCTTGCTGTTCACAGAGGATCCAGTCCCCCTCCTCTTTCTGCCAGGGCAGGAGGCAATATGAGGTATGTAAAAGGAACAGAGCCTTGCACTCAAATCCCAGCTTGGGCTCTAAGTGTCAAAGTTCTCATCTGTAAAGAGAGGTTAAGACCACTGGTCTACGTACTGGGGAGCCACTGCAGGTTTCTGAGCTGGGAAAGTGCATCATACACTTGCCTGCCCCAAATACATCTGATAAAGGCATCTGTGTGTGCCTGGCACAGAGTAAGTGCTTGATAGTTTACTGTTCTTATTTCTGGAGTTCCTTAGCTTACCTTGAAACACTGGTCTAGCCAGGAAGATGTGGATTCAAATCCTGCTTCCATCACACACTAGCTGTGTGCCAGGGCAGCTCTCTGTACCTTTCTGAGACACGTTCCTCCTCTGCAAAATGGGGATGGCAGTGGGGCCTACTTCATAAGGCTGCAGGGAGGGTAGAATGGGGCAGTGGATGGAAAGGAGTTGGCACGATGTTACTTGTGAGCTTACCATAAACAGAAGTGTGGCCCTCCTTGCCCCCCACTGGCCCTGGCCAGCACCTTCACAATTTCTGAGGTTACTGAGGCCTTGCGGTGCTCTTGCCTTCCTGGCCTCTCACTGCTCTGCAGGGCAGTGTGGGCATGAGACTGCAGCTTGCAAACCCTTGGCCCACTTAGAGGAAAACTGTCACACAGATCCCACCTGTGTCTGCTGCTGAAGCCTTCACTGCCCCTGACCTGGGTGTGCTCCTGCCTCAAAAGGGTCTTCTTACCTCCAGGACCCCTTCCCCTCCAATTCACCCTATACATTGTTGCCTAGCCCTGGCCCTAAAACCAGACCCAGTTGTGTCCCTCCCCAGCTCAGGAAGCTGCAGTGGCTGCCCAGGGCTCGTGCAATAAGGAGGGTGAAGCCTTTTTGGGTCTGACTCCAAAGATCTGGCTAATCTCGCTGCCCACCAAGTTCTGCTTCCTGGCCCCATGGTGCATGCTCTTGCCTCCATACCTCTGTGTGTGTGATCTCCTCTGCCAAGAAGCCCTCCCTGTGCATCTGGGCATACTCAAAGCACACACGTTCTTTCTTCATGGCAGACTTCCTGGCGGCCTCCCGGATTACACCCAACTGACCTCCTCCTGCCCAGAGGGCCCGTCTCTGGGCCTTGGTTCTTCTCCTCCTCACTCCTTTAGGGGTGCAATCCGGTCTCACGGCTTTAACTAGCATCCATATGCTGACGACGCCCAGATTTAACTTTCTAGGCAGGACCTGTCCTCCAGCCCGGGATGCACTATCCTCTCCTTGCTCACATTTCCACGTGGCGGTCCACAGGCATCCGGGTTTAACTTGCTCTTCTCTCCAAACCTGTTCCTTGTGGTCTTCCCACCTTGGTTAACGCCAAATCCCTCTTCCCAGGGCCAGTGGCCCCAACCCTGGACTCTCTGTCCCTTGCCCCCACATTGGTCCTGCAGAACATCTGGCGACTGTTCCTTCACAAGATTTCCAGGCCCTGCCCGTTTCTCCCATCCTCCAAGCTACCACTTGGTGCAGCCACCTTTTCTCAGAGTTATTCCAATACCCTCCTAATTACTCCCTGGCTTCTACCCTTGCCCCAACCTGTCTGTCCTCAACACAGCAGCTAGAAGGATCCGTTAAAAATATGAGTCATATGATGCCATGTCTCTGCCCAATAAGGCCAGTCACATGGCTGGACTCGGAGGCCTTGTGATCCGGCCCTGGCTTCCTCTCAGTCCCATGTCCCTCCCCCTGTGCCCAGCCTCTCTCCCTCCTCTCCTGCCGAATGCTGCCCCTGGAGCCCTCTAGGCTGCTCCCTGTTAGGCCCTGGCTTGTGATTGCTCAGCTGAAACAGCACCCCCATTGCTGGTCCCTTACCCTCTTTATTTTTCCTTTATCCCAGGATGTTCTGCATGGATCTGCTTCCCTGTTTACTGAACTCTCCTGCTGGAGAGGAGAGCTCTGTTTTGTTCACTGCTATCATCCACTTTTTAGAACATTTTTGTGGACATCACAGGTGCCCAGTAAGTATTTGGGAATAAAGAGCCCTCTCCTCCTAAGTGGGGAGGTTCTGGCGGGCAGGGTGTCGGGGGAGGGGCTGCAGCTCATGCTCATCTCTCTGTGCATGGCTACGGTCTGGCATCCAGAGACCTTAAAGCTAAATGTGCTGGGTTGAACAGACTGTGCCCACCATGTGGGTATCTGCAATGGCCAGATCTGGGCCAGTTAGCTGTCTACTCCAGGGCCTGGGGCCAATAGGCAGAGGAGACTCTCCCACCAGGCTACAGCCAGTGCGTCCATACCACTGCCCTAAAAGAAGCTACTTGTTGTGCGTGAGTTCTCCCTGGGGGCGCTTCCTGGCCAGGAACCATCCTGCCCTGCCGATCAGTTTGTATCCCCTCTTCTGACTCTGCCATATTAATGATGATGAAGTTTTTATGTAATGTTATATTAGCAAAGATAAATAGGTCAGGCTGGGCACCATAAGCTCCAGGAAGAACATTTAGAAGGGAAAAAAATCACCCAAGGCATAGCCTATTACTGCAATATCCCCAGAGACATATGCTAAGGGCTGCTTTTTAATTTGATGATATAACCCACAGACACTTTTCTTAATCTGTGAAGAAACAACACAAGAGTTTTTCTCAGCTTCTGAAGACACCGGTGCAGCTGTGTGGCCAGCTGTATTTCCTCCCAAACATGTATATCCCTGCACATCAGAGCACATCAGAGCAACTCCTCCCATAGCTCCTCTCCTTGAATCTGGGTGGACCTTTGCAACTACCTGGAACAAGAGGATAAAGCAGAAGGGATGATGTGCTAGTTTCCAGACCCAGAGCTTAAAAAACAGGCAGTTGCTACTTCCTGCCTCTTGCAATGCAGGCTCTTGGAACCAGCCACCATACTGTGAGCAAGCCCGAGGTAGCCCATGAGGAGAGAATACATGGAGAGGCCACGTGTATGTCCTCTGACCGACAGCCCCATCGGACCTGCCAGCCAACTGCCAGCATCGATTCCAGACTTGTGAATGAAAAAGCTTCCAGATGGTTCCAGCTGTCAAGGCACCCTCAGGCTTCAAGCCTGCCCAGCGGAGGGCCCATACAAGGTAGTAAAAAGACAAGCTGTCCCTGTTGTGTCCTTTCTGAATTCCTGACCCACTGAATCTGTGAGCATAAAATAATTGTTTTAAACCACTATGTTCTGGAGTAATTTGTTATGCAGCAGTAGCATCTAGAATGTTCTACTTTGTAAGTTTCTAGGAAAGGACATGACATCCCCAGTAGCCCAAAGCACATTGTTTAAAACCACATCATCTGCTATGGCGAGGTCTTCTGGCTGTGTGATATTCTTTCGGGGATTAGGATCTCTGCGTGTCTATCAGGTCTGGGTTTCTGGAATTTCGTTTTTCCTCTGGGAGGAATATTTTTCTTAAATCTGCCCACTGATGGCTATTTCCTGGGTCACAAAAAGTTGTATTCAGAGCAAAGGTATTTTAGAACCTCTGAAGGACTAAAGATATTTTTTAGGAACTATTTCTGGAATGCAATGGAATACTCTTACTAAAGGCAGATTAATAAAAGATGATCCGATCTGATCACGTCACTGCTCTTTTAAAAAGCCCTCAATGACCCTCGTTCTCCAAGTTCAAAATCCTGGGCACAGAGTGCAGGCTACCATGGTCCAGGCCTCAGTAACCTCTCCAGCTCACCTCTCTCTGCTCTCATTGCATGTGATGATCCAGCACCCCCAGACCACAGCACTCCCCAGATGCCCTGGGTGTCCACTGACTCAGGTCCCTGTGGTATCCTAAAAGGGATGCCTTCTTTTCCTGAGCTGGCTTGGGAAACACCCACTCGTCATTCTGGCCTTGGCTGAGCATTGAGTCTCAAGGCATTCCTGAGCTGCTCAGCAGACCTGGCCACTCCCTCCTTTGCAAGGCCACCTGGCTCTGCTGTAGGCGTCTCTGTCATGGCACTGCTCACGCTAGATTGTTCACCTTTGCTTACAAGCCTGTGACTCCCAGGGGCCATGGCTGGATCCAACTCTTCCCAGAGGCCCAGGCATTTATTCCCCAGGCCAGGCATAGAGAAGGTGAGAACATATGGCTGTTGAGTCAATGGACTGCTAGTGGAAATATTGACAGTGCTTTCTTGGGGATCTGCAAACTTTACAAGGCCTCTTGGCTTTGGAGAAAACACACCACATACAGCAGTGGCCAGCTATCCAAGAAAGACACTGTTAGAGGGACAAGATGGACAGCTGCAGACGTCAGAGTGCTGGTGGCAATCACAGCTTCCTCCACCCTTCCCAAACAGATGTCACACTCGGCTGCCACAGCTGACTGGGACATATTTGCGGACCACTGGATGAGGTTCAACGTGACAAATGGCCGGACATGGTTCACTGAACCAGTCTACCAGATAGTGCTCCTCACTGGAAAAACAAGGTGTACTTTCAGACTGTTAAAGTTTTATGTAGTTTTAAATAAGAGCTGAGGGTGCTGTTTGGCCTGGAAATTTGTATGTAAAAACTCCCTCTGACATGCTGCAGATCAAGCTCTAAACTGCCTTTATCTCAGAACACCTCTGGGAGAAGACAAGGCAGGTGGAGAAATTGGAGCCCAGGGTGCTGCAGTGATGTCTCCAAGTCACACAGCGGCCCAGCAGCTCAGGGCAGAGCTCTGACCAAACCCCACCTTCCAGACCACAGGACCCTGTAGGCTTGTTTCTAATCGCAGCTTAGTTCCTTATCAACCATGTGACCTTGGGCAACTGACCTGACCTCTCTGAACCTCATAAAAATGGGACAGTTAGATCCCCCTTTTAGAATGGCGTGATCAGTTCAGAAAAATGCCCAGAAAGAGCACTCAGCATGCACTCAACACAAGAGAATCTGAAATCACCAGTACTTAGCAGGTGCTCAGGGCAGGAGGCTGTCATCAGAAGGCGCAGTTCTAGCAGAGGAAGCCACGCTGGGGCTGGCAGAGCTAGGTTCCTTGGTCCAGTAGGAAAGGACGGCCTGGCCTTTGTGCCCAGCAGGCAGGAGGCGTGAGCCCTCAAGGAGATGGGACAGAGGCGGACAGGCACTGTGGCATTTAACATACTTCTTGCCTCAATGAAAAGAAGAGCAAAAGCCAGAGCCCTCAGCCGCTCACTCCAAGAGACATTAATGACCAGCTGCTGCTCTGGGCAAAGCCTGCGTACCTCCGTACTCTGGCTTCTACCTCCAAGGTAGGAGGTTGGGCAGCATACTCCCTCCACCAACGCCCGAGGGGTAAACATCCCATCATACCAACCTTGGTCTTGTCCTTCTAATTTGATTTGGCCCCATGGTGGGTAGAGAATTAACTCTGCCCTTGACTTTAAGTTTGGCTATGACACTTGCCAATGGGATTAGTGGACATAACTTGAGAAGAAGTTTGAAATAAGCTTACATATTCCAAGCTTGCCCTCCCACACTTCTGTCTTTCACCATGAGAAGAACAAATCTCAAATAGTTATTGGCCCAAGAAGGATGAGACATGGGTGGGGCAGACTGGCCCTGCTGAGCACAGCCTAGATAAACCAAACTCCAGCCTATCTGTAGCCACACGAATAAGAAATAAATGCTCATTGTCGTCTGCTACTCATTGTGGAAGTAATTTGTTACACAGCATTATTTTGGAAATGGCTGACTGATACAATGCCCTTCCAGTCCTGCTTCTTAATAGTCTTTTCATGTTCTCCAGGCTCTAGCTAGACTTCTGATTCTATGCAGTCCCCTCTTTCTAGCCTTCCAGTCCTTTACTCAAGCTGTTACCTCTGCTTGGAATGTCAGCCTCTACCCCAAATGCCTCCACATATGGCCCAATCCAATATTTACTTTCAGTCCTAGGAAAATGCCACTTCCTCCATGAAGACATCTCTGATTCTGCCACCTGGACCTAAGGTCTTCCTTCTCTGAATTCTTTTATTAACAGAATTGCTTTTCAACTCTTATTAATCTGTGTCATCTCTGTCCTTTCTCATGTCCATCCCCAGCAGTTAGTGTCCTCAGGGCTGAATCTGAGCCTGGCTAATCTCAGCTGCAGTGGGCCCTGTGGAGTCAGGGCACGGTTGGGACCTGCTGACTGAAGGACTGGATGTCCCCCTCCCACTGCCTCCCATCTCGATGGCGAAGCCTCCCTGGTAGCCAGTACCCCTTGCCAGAGGCTGTTCCTCTGTGACCAGAGGTACAGAGACCAACTCCATGATGCTCCGAGATCCTGGACCGAGGCAGATCCCCACACACGGGACTGTGGAATTGTCCGATGCCAATACCAACCCTTTTCTAACCAGAGGTTAACAACAATAATCACACTCAGCACTGACCGAGCACTTGCTTTGCGCCAAGCATTGTGTTTGTGTTACATGGTGCATAGGCATCATCTTTTTTAAACCTCATGGACACTATTATTGTCCCTCTCTTACAGATGAAGATTCAGGTTTCAGGGAATTAAGTCACTGGTTCGAGGTTTAGTCATTTAACCCAAAAACACATTTTTGAGTGCTCAGGAAGTAGCTGGAGCGCAGGGGGAGATGGACAGTCCTGGTCCCCACCCTCAAAGAGCTGCTGGTCTGGTTTGGGGAGAGAGACACCAAGCAGGTACCACACAGACGACATCTAGTTACAAAGTAATGTGTGTGTAGAGAAGAAGGGCAGGAGTGGCGGCCAGGAGGGAGGCAGCTTGTGAGCTGGGAACTGAAGGCAGCCCAGGAGAGAAGGTGGCGGGGGGCATGCCAGGCAGTGCACAGCAGACAGAACAGCCTCAGGTGCAGGAAGTCCTGACATGTTCACGCAGCCCCGAGGAGGGCGCGTGCATGACACAGAGGGAACATGGTGGGCAGTGAGTGGGTGGGGCCAGCCTGCACGAGCCGTCAGGGCTCAGGGAGGCTCATGTGGGTGGCTTAGGGACCCACCCTGCCTGGCAGTTTGAAGTGATCCTCTGGCTGCAGTGGGAAGAGTGGTTCGGAGGGTGGCCCAGAGGGGACTCCATGTGGAGTAATTTC
This sequence comes from Manis javanica, assembly GCF_040802235.1. NCBI lineage: Eukaryota > Metazoa > Chordata > Mammalia > Pholidota > Manidae > Manis > Manis javanica. The sequence continues at coordinate 19,108,904 of NC_133159.1, read as the reverse complement.
GGGAGTCATCCATATTGGTTGGTGAGTGCCCACTAGTAAGAGGGAGGCAGGGGATTCCTGGGCCTGTGCTTTGGACACCGTGAAGGCAGCCAGCGATGGCCCCAGCTGGGGCAGCTGTTTACCAGTCCAGGAAGAACTACCCCAGAGAACAGGGCAACATCAGCCAGTTGCGTCACCTCGGCCCTGTCAGGGGAGCCTCCAGCTGTCCTCTGACGGCACACGGGCCTCCCAGGCCCACAGGCTCAGGGTCACAATGCCATCTTGGATATACATCATGGCCACACAGAGCTACGCATTGATCACGGTGAACACAGCGTGTGGACCAGAGCCAAGACGTGCAGATGTGTGGCTCTGATAACAAGATGAATGATGACTATGGAAAAGGGAAAAGAAAGGAAATCAAAGAGGCCCTATTCACCCCCAGGCAACCAGAGAGATGGCAGGGGCAGTGCTGGGAAAGCCTGGCCCAGAGCGGTGCCCCAGGGGAGGATCTTCCGGTCACAGGGATGGCGGAGCTACAGGGAACGGGCCCGCAGACAGGGCTACAGCTGGAGCCATACTTACTAGTCTCACCTGTACAGTGGGAGCAGTAATACCTCCACCTTGCAGAACCCTCCTGAGGATCAGAGGTCACAGCATGTGCCAAGTGGATTCAGCAGCTGTCCCGGGGCAGGCTCCGCCAAGAAGACGGCAACAGCCATCCGCCCGTGTGGAGGCAGACACCACACTGCTGGGTGCCCTGCAGGCAGCACCTCTTTTAAGCCTCCCAACAACCATATGAGGAGGGCACAATTCAGGTCCCTGTTTTACAAACTGAGGCTTCGAGCGATCATGAAAGTTTCCCAAGGTTGGTGACTGGGGAGTCAGGATTCAACTCAGGCTGACTGCCTGGGAGGCCCTGAGTCTCACTGCTGTGCATCCGGCTCCTATGCAGTGTCTAGAGACTTAGCCTGGTTCACAGGGTCTCAGAGATCCCAGGGAGCGGCCCACAGCCACAAGACTCCCAGGGCTTTTCCTCAGTGCCTGGCAGTACCTCCCACCTGTGGGCTGGAGCAATGCCCCTTGATGGCAGGTACTGCCTGGGTGAGAAGAGCTGGGTGCCTCTGTGCATGAGCCCCACTCACGACACACAGACAAGCCTGGCACCACTTCCTCCTCAAAGCCTTTCCAGACCCCGTCTAGGGGTGATGCTTCCTCCCTGCATCGGTCCCAGTGTTGATGATCTGGCCCAGGCTGAGTCACAGGAGGGCAAGTGTTGGTCTGTCTCTCAACAGGCAGAAGCCCTCGGAGGCAGAGATCCCAGCCACGTTCATCTTAGGAACAAATGGCAAAGGGCCTAGAATGATGCTGGGTACTCAGCAGGTTCTGAGTAAAAGTATACTGGACTAACGTGGAGAGAGAGCTGAGAAGGAGCCAGCTGGCCCCCTCTCCATCAGGCCCATGACGGGCCCACCTGACACATTCCCAGAAGCCACCAAAGAGAGGGGACCAACACCCTCCTCCACAGACCGGACACCTTCCCTTTCTTTGGTCCACTGGCCTCTTCCAGAACCTCACAGAAGCCACACCACCTCCTTTCCTTAACTGAAAAGATACTTGCACACATTTTATATAGAAAGAAATGCAGGCTTTCCTTGCCAGATTTAAACCTATGTTGACCACTTAACTGGGGTGGGGTCGGGGGGGTGGGGGTGGGAGTTGGGGAGATCCAAGGACAGGTTTTTGTTTCCTACAAAGGATAGGGTGAGGAAGTTACTTTGGAGTCAGGTAGATGTAGAATCAAATCTTACCTTGGTTATTCCTAGCAGCGTGACCTCTGACTGTCTACTTCACCCACGTGAGACTCAACATCCTCATCTGTGACATGGGGTGATGTCAGGTACTAGAGAGACCAGCACTACTGGGCAGGAGGTGAGAGGTGTTTTTCCTCTCCTTTAACTGTTATGTGCTGCAGGGGGTGCCTGTGAATCATCTTTCATTTCATTTGTTTTTAGAAGCAGCAGTGACAGTGGAAAGAGCATAGGCTTCTGATCAAAATATTTGAGACTTGGTTCTGCATATTTCCAGCTGTGTGGCCACAACCAAGTTACTTCACCCCTCTGAGCTGTGAGTCTGCAACTGTCATAGGGACTGATAATACCCCCCTTTGGAGGTGTGGGCGGCTTGGATGAGGCACAGAGTTTCGCAGAAAGAGGGGGCGGAAGATGGAAGGGTCTGTACATGGGAGAGGCCCTCCACTCCACTCACTCTTCATCCCTGGTAGGACAGCCCTCAGCACGCCTCCTGGGTGAGCACCGCCTCGGTTTTATATCTCTTGGCCAAAGAGAGTCACAAAGGCAGCAAACGTGCCACAGCCCGGAAGACAGCTCTCTCTGCTTCAGAGAAAACACACAGCTCAATTTCGAATGATCGAGTCCCGGGAGCCTTTCAAGGCTTTCCCAGTGAGAGCAGTTCTCGGAACTCGGGAGGCACCATCCTCACGCGACTGAATAATTAAAACCCTGAGTATTTGTCATTCTCAGCAAAGATTTGTGAGGACGACCAAGAAAACGAATGAAGAACCTGATTTTGGTAGCACAGTTTTCAGAAATATATGGTAATCCATTTTTGTCAATCTGAGGAAGGCACAGCTCAAATCATTAAAAAGCCATCATACTTAATCATGCACGAAGAAGGCTGGTCTATGCCTCTCAGATCATTTTCAAATGGTTTCAGGTTAATATTTAAAAACTGACAGGCAAGCAGGGAAGAGATTATAACGGATGATAATCTGAGGAATTCTTGATTCTGATTCTCAGAGGGCGAGGGATTTATCTGAAAGAAAACTGCCACCTAGACCTTGGCATGGTGGTGGTGGGGACAGTGTTGATTCAGGATGGCTCAGCCATGACTTCTGCCCTCGGGGAATCTGCAGCTGTTTTCTGAAAAAGACTATTAAGTAAACTAACAATTACGATGTATTGTGACTAGCTGTGTGACCTCACACAAGTACCTGTATCTCGGAGGCTCAGGTTCCTCATCTATAAAACAGGATGCCTATCTCATAGGCTTGCGAGGCAATGAATGCGTAGATGCCTATAAAGCCTTTCACGCAGTGCCTGGCACACAGTGAGCTCTCAGTCCACACTGGCTAAGCAGCTAACTTTGAAGGGGGCCTCACAGACCACCTTCCCTTTGAGTCAGGAAGGACCAGCGGGACTCTGCATGGTAGGGAGTTGGGGGAGAAACATGCCAGGCAGAGGGCACAGCATGTGCAAAGGCTCCACGGTGCGAGATGGTCAGGGGGGACCACAGGGTATGTGGGGAGGGGGACGAGGGAGAGAATGCTCCTGGGGAAGCCTGTGGATGCCAGCCTAAGGGGTTTGGACTCTGTCTAGAGGGCCATGGGGAGCCACGGATAGTGTCAGCAGGGCCAGGCCTGTGTGTGGATTAGAAGCTAACTGAGGGGCAGAGGGGAGGCTGTGGAAAAGGCTGGGACAGCCTGAATCCAGGGCCCTCAAAGGGTCAGGGACATTCTGTGCCCTTTCCCAAATCTCAGGCCACAAAGGGCACTTGATGATTTCTAAGTGTCCACTTCCCCATCAAACCCTAATCCAGAGTCCCCCAGCCTTTATTTGAGGAAAACACCCCCTACTATGCCCAGCAAACATCATGTTCCCGTCCTTGGGGCAGAGCCTTTGAGGGCAAACTGCTGCTCAGTCAAGAACTTCATTTCCCATCCACCTTTGCATTTAAGTGGGGCCAAGTTCTGGTCAATGGAGTGTGGGTATAAATTGCATACACCTGTTGAGGTCTGGCCCACCTGTGGATCCTCACAAGGCTGTGGTGGCCTTGGGAGTCACAATTTGAAGAGGATGGAGACTCCATCACCCCGGGTCCCTGAGAGACCATGAGGAACACAGCACGCCCCCCACCCCTCACCCCTTCCCCATCAATTTGACTTTAGATGAATAAGAAATAAATGTCTGCTGTCTCAATCTACTGAGATCTCTGGGTTTATCTGTTACAGCAGCTAGCATTACCTTACATAAGTATACCCACTAAACAGAATTGCTGTGAAGGTCTAATAAGATGACAAATGTGAGCTATGCTTTGCAAGCAGGGAAGTACTAGAGAGACACCATGTTCCTGCTGAGACAGGAGGAGTGCAGTCAACAGCTTGGAGAAGCTCTAGGCAAGGAGTCAAGATCTGCCAGCAGATCCTGATTCAGACTGGAGACACTCACGCCAGCTTTCAGTTCTGTGCATGCTCTAGGGTCTAAAGTACATATCTATAACTGCCCCTCAGCAGAGATGCTCCCTGTCTTGCCTGAGGGTTTCAGCCCCAGGCAAGTTCACTATGGATTCGGTGAGACCAAGAAATGACAACAGAATGTTCTTGCGGTAAAAGGGTTTATACCCAGCTTTATTCTCCCAGTGATAGGTTGAGCACTAATCATGTCTACATCCAACAGTCTGCAGGTCCCTAATCCTCCTTCTCTGCCTCTGCCTAGAGCACTGGGCAGAGCTCTTCATAGAGTGACTCAGTCAATAATAGCTTATTGCCTGTGAGTGTGGAAGCAGCAGCCTAGCAGCAGGCCAGTTACGTCATCAAGTAGTTTAGGGTCAGGTGAGGATCCTGGCCATAGGAACTTCCATTTTCCCCACACCCCACCCCTCCAGTATTCTCGCCTCAGTCTACACACCCTCAATCTTCCATGATAGTCCCTGGGCGAAAAAGCTGGAACACTGTAACCAGATTCCACAATAGCAACAGAGGATAACAACATCCAGATAATAACAAAAATTATGATACAACAAAATTTTGATACAGGCAACAAAAATTACAATAATCCTCAAGTATGAGGTTATTTCAGCTGTATTTAAAATCAGGTCTACTCAGATGAGTACCATGACTCACACTTAGTGGTATGGACAGGGAGCTCCATGCACCCCAGTGAGTAGCAGTTTTGTGCTAGGGTGTGTGCCCAATCCACAAAGACCTTAAGGGCGGTAAGACACATGTTTTAATGACACCAATATAGGCAAATCTTGTCCATCAAGTAGGATGCATGCAGGAGAGTGGTCCTGTGATAGGACAGCGGCAGGAAGGGGGTCCTGCCTAGGTCTAGTATACCATATCTTTACCCCTCTCCCTGTGGGGGTTACTGAGGGGTCTATATATAGTGCTACGGGAGTTGCATGCACTGGCCACAATGATAAAACAAAATGCCCTGGTTAGATGCTCGTAGCTTCTGGCCATTCAGGATATACTACTGTGATCTTTGGGAGACACTCTGTTGTTACTCCAGGAATACAGCTAAACAGGAGGCCAGGAATACAGGAGGACAGCTTTCAGGCCTTTTCCCCAAGGTGCCAGGAGGGCCAGCCATTGCTGGTCCATGTGTCAAAATGTCCCAGGCCACGTCAACTGAACAGAGTCTCCAGGGTTTAGTGCGGTTGGTGCTGGCAGCAAGATATTATTCTGGTGTCCAAACCTCAACTTCAACAATTCTTCCTTGCTTTGTTGCAGTTGTATAAGGGAGGCAGCAATATGCGTTAGCATGTCTCCGGGGCTCAGTGCTCCCTTCTGGAGCTTCTCATTCAAACGCCGAAGCACTGTCCATAAGCAGACTGACCACCCCATGGACTATTGGTGTCTGACTTCAGGCCAGATTTTAACAAACCATTGTACCTCTCTATCATGCCTGCCGCAGTAGGATTTTGTATGGTACCTGAAACTTCCACTTGATAATTGCTGCACCCATTCTTGTAGTACATGTCCAGTAAAGTGGGTGCCTTAATCACTCTCAATTACCTGCGGTTGGCCATAGGCTGTAAAGAGACACTCCAGGCCTAATTCGGTCATCTGCTGGTCTGCACAATGCATAGGAAAAGCCACTAGTAGTCCAATAGCTGTGTCCATACAAGTCACAGCATATTGGTATCCTTCTGACACAGGCAGAGACCTAATATCGTTTTTCTGCCTCCTAATGAGGGATATCGGCCCATTAGCTATTGTCCCATGTTGCTGTGGTACTCATTTTAAGTCCCTTTTAGAGCATACAATGCACTCCTGCCAGGCTCTGCTGACTTCTTCAAAGTTCAAAGGCAGGCCCCACTGATGGGCTACAGCCCCATTGTCTTTTGTCCCACATGCAACAAACGAGGATATAACCACTGGGCCACATCAGAGGCAACCTTTCCTTCTAGCCTATGCACCAGGGCCAATTCATCTGCTTCATCATTTCCTGGGGATACCAGTGGCAAATGACCAGTCACATGATACACTGTAATTGTTTTAGTCTGACCACAGGCCCATAAGTCTTGCCACAACTCTTGCCCCCAAAGGGGTTAGCGACCAACCAACCAGTTGGCATGGTACCACATCAGTAGCCACAGAGTCAAGCCTTGATAGACGGCCCAGCTGTCAGTGCAGACAACTATTGTGGAGGGCTCCTGGCTGATCACAAGCCACACTGTATGCAACTCTGCCCACTGACTGCTCTTTCCCTCACCATCTTCCATCCATATTGTCTCAGTCTTAGGATGGAACGCTACAGCCCTCCATTTTGGGGGCTGCCCGCAGCTGGAGCCATCTGTGTACCATGCATCTTCAGATATAGGGGCTCTTGCCTCCCGATAAGGGCTCTCTGCTACTAATGGCTCTAAAATAAATTCTTCTTGCCTTTCACTAGTATATGTCACTGGCCCCAGTAAGTGTCAGTCTTCACTAAAGTGGCTAGTAGAGAGGGCGTTATGCTGCCTTAGATATGTGCCCCACTTGGCCAGCGTAGGTAGGTGTCTGTGCCACGCTACTCCGTGGCTTTTGGATCCAGGTGATAGTGGTTATGACGTTTATTGGGGCCATTCCAGTGATGGGTTCTGTAGCCAGCAAGGCATGGTACAGAGCAGCCAGTTGTCTTTCTATCAAGGTGTATTGTACCTCTGCTTTTTTCCAGAGTTGCAACTAGAATCCAATAGGTTGGCAAGTTCTTTCAAGCTGCTGCCAGAGGCCCCAGCCATAACCGTCTTCAGTCAAATGAACATTCAGTTCACAGGGGCTTGATGAGTCTATCACACTCAAGGGCTGCATGGCCTTGACTGCCCAGTTTGCTGTAGTAAAGGCAGATGCACGTGTCTCATCCAGTCCCACCTGATGCCCTTTTGTACCAAATGGTATAAGGGCTTCAGAATTTGTGCAAGTGCAGGATGAACACTCTCCAGTAGCCTAAAAGACCCCAAAACTCCTATACCAATGCCACAGTTACAGGGGTAGGAAAGGCCTGGACTTTAGCTATGACTGCTTCTGGTATAACTTTAGTCTTACCAGACCAGACGACCCCCAAGAATTTGACCGACAAACCAGGTCCCTGAGCCCTGGTGCTATTCACAGCCCATCCTTTCTCCTGTAGATGTTGCAGCAATCTAGGTGCTGCACCTTCTAGATCTGAAAGAGAATCAGACATGAGCATATCATCAATATCATGGTACAGCCACACCCTTGGCAGTTTCTCCCATGCTGCCAAGTGCTGGGCTACAAGTCCGTGACAGATGGTGGGGCTGTGGAGGTATCCCTGTGGAAGGACAGTGAAAGTCCACCATGGCCATCCTTCCCTTTCCTGCTCTATGTCAAAAGAAGACATTAGAAAGATCTACCACATAATGGTATGTTCCCAGTTCATGACTGAGGGTATCCATCAGGTCTGCAGTAGAGGGGACAGCAGCATGCATAGAGGGTATGACTTTATTTAATTCTTGGTAATCCATGGTCATATGTCAAGAGCCATCTGGCTTTTTTAGTGGCCACACTGGGGAATTGAAAGGGCTATGGGTGGGCATTATAATACCCACTTTTTCCAGTTTCTGGAGGGTTTCTCCAATTTCTTTACACCCTCCAGGTTCTATGTATTGTTTGGTATTACTCACCCACTGAGGCACAGACAAAGCTATGGGTGGGTGCTTAGCATGTCCCCTTCAGAACTGCCTTCACCACATGTATCCTCAGTCTGAACTCACCTGCAGTGGTCTGCAACCATAGGCCCTGCAGGGATATCTATCACCAAAATATACTTGGGGATGGGAGAGATATCCAGAGTTATACTCCTTTGGGGAGTAGATGCCCTATTCACAATGGGATTCAGGCTTGTTTCACTCTGATAACCTTATCCCCATATCCATATATAACACTGGGGGTCCCAGGAAACTGTTCAGGGTTGCCATAAATCAGCAAACATTCAGTTCCTGTGTCTACCAGAGCCAGGATATGTTGTATGTTCACTGGGGACCAATGAATTGATATTTTAGCATGTGGCCTTCAGTCCCACCCTGGTCCCTCAGGGCAGGTATCATGACCCTCCTCTCAGTCAAACTGTGTCCCTTAGTCACCTTCCTGTATGGGTTCAGGTGAGGTTGGCTCACTCTCCAGCAGGAAGTCTTGCAAACACACAGGCTGGAATTGAGGCTCTGTCTCCGGCCTCTGCTTCTTGGTTTTCAGTGGCTGAACTGCTGCCACAGCTCCATTAAGATTCTATTTGTCTTCCCATCTAATTTCTCTCTGCTCCTGCCCTATTAAATCAACCCACAGCTGGGTCCTCATGACATTCACAGAGCCCTGTAAATTCTTCCTCTGAGTAGAATAATGTATTTTCTTCCATGTTCTCATTGCTTCAGCCTCGCCCAAGTCTGCTACTATACAGGTAATCTCACTTACGGGCTGCCCAAAGTGAGGGGCAAGAATGGCCACTAGAGGCCCAAACAGGGATGTGGGAGCCATTTGAAGCACCATATTATTCATCCCTGCAGTAAAAGGCTCCTCATCTAAGCCATAATTCTCTAGACTATAGATGGCATTTTTCATGCCTAACTCCCATAACACCCTTTGGAGCTCAGTGTACATCTGCCATCTAGCAAGGGAGGATGATAAAATCACCCTGATTGGGTCATACAATAAGAAGTGTGGCCATGAGCCAATTGAGGAGGGAATGATTTTCTGGGGTCTGATTTGCATTTTGTAATCACTGTCTCAAAGAAGGATGAACTGTCACGGAAGCCAACTTTCCCATCTCTGATCCAGACAAAACAATTCCATCCCCCCCACACCCAAAAGATGCAGGAGCCAAGATGATACTGACTCCAAGGGCTTCTACTGAAACTGGGAGCCCAAATCCACCAGCTCAGCCTGAGTATAGGGGCGGAGCACAGAGTGCTCCATGACCCGGGGAGGGGGCTGCGCCTCTCCCAGAGAAATCTTTATTTTCTTTACAATTACTGGGCATGCTTTCAACAGTTATTTGTCCTCCCGCAGCTCCTCCATTTCCGGGGCTGATGACACCTTTCTCTCCACTCCCCCAAGTGCCTCCTCTGCTAAACCCTTTACCCTTTCTACTGTGCCTCACAGCAACACTAGCTCAGTCTTCAACAGCTCTCTTACCTTCACCTCAATATCTCACAGCTGGTGTTCTTGTGCTGCTTCCTCGTGTGCTTCCCTCAGGAGTACGTCCTTTTCTTCCATGGCCTTTGCCTCCTTCAGAGCGCCTTGCAATGCCACTGTCTCATTCTGCAAAGAATCTTTTACCTTCTCCACAGCACCTCACAGCTCACGTTATGCTGCTGCTTCTTGTGCTTTTCGCTGGGTAAGTCCTTCTCCTTCATGGCCTTTACCTCTTCCTCAGTGCCTTGCAGCAACGCCATTTTATTTTTTAACAAATCTTTTAATTCCTCCACAGCACCTCACAGCTTGCATTCTCATGCTGCCTCCTCTTGTATCCACGTTATTTCATTCTTCAACAAATCCGCAGCACTTCGCAGCTCACGTTCTTATGCTGCCATTTCTCATGTCTCTTGCAGGAGCACATTCTTCTCATCTGTACACTGTTTTAATACTGTGAGAAACAGCCAACCCATGGTTCCTACCACCTCACAGGCACTCTGCCTCCAGTCTTGAGGCAGGGTCCACCCCTCCAGGAGGCAAGCCACCTCAGTCCAGATGCCCACTGGGGAACATGTGAACATCTCCCCATTCACAGGGACAACCTGCTGAAGTACCCCTCCCATGAGGGCAGCCTGTTCCATTCTTTGGTCTACAATGAATCCTGCTGGCTATGCCAGCTGTCTTGCCTGAGGGTTTTAGCCCTGGGCAAGTTCTCTATGGATTCAGTGAGACCGAGAAATGACAACGGAATTTTCTTGAGGTAAAAGGATTCATACCTGGCTTTATTCTCCCAGCAATAGGTTGAGCACTATAACCACATCTGTGTCCAACAGACTGCAGGTCCATAATCCTCCTCTGTCTCTGTGTCCAGCCAGAGCCCTGGGCAGAGCTCTTTATACAGTGACTCAGTCAGTAATAGCTTATTGCCTATGGGTGTGGAAGCAGTAGTCTAGTGGTAGGCCAATTAGATCACTGAGCAGTTTAGGGTCAGGTAAAGATCCTGGCCATAGGAGCTTCTATTTTTCCCATACTCCCCAAATAACTGAGCCCTGTGGGAGGATGGGGCCTGGCTTCCATCTCCTGACAGCTCCCCTGGGAAGGAGTCAGCCCAGCCTCCGTCATAACTCGTTTCAATCTTTCACAACTCATTAACAGAAAATTGCATGCCCTGCTAGAAAGGTGCATGCCTGATTTTTCAGACATGTCAGGTGGATGCTATTATCAAAGACTTGTCATGTCTCTGCTCAGCCCCCACATTCTCCTGCTCTGGTATCCTGCTGCCCTGGTATCCTCCTGCCAGGCTGTATGCTCAGGACACTCACTTGTTGCCTTTGGAGATTTGAGAACCTTGTGTTGAGCATTCCACCAGCCAGATTGGCTGGGAACAGGGGCTTAGGGTGGAAGCTTGCATCAGTGGCTGAGGCTCACCTTGCACCCCAGTCCTAAGCTGTCCCACACTCCCAGCCCAGAACTGGTGCTGAGACTCTGTAGAAGATGGAGTAAGACCTGAGCAATATGCAATATGTGATGAGCTGGATCTGGTCACTGGCAACTTTAATAGGACCCAGGTCATTACATGTGGCTTTGCTGAGGGAATTTCCTCTCCCACAGCTTGGAGCAGGGGTGGATAATGTGCCACCCCAGCCTCTGGAACCTGGAGTGAGGGGCAGGGCCACTTCCTCCCGCACACATGGTCCTGCTGTCCCATTCTCTGGTGGGCAGGTGCAGACCTGACCTTCTCCACCTCCCCTCCCACACTATCTCACCTTTTCCCTCTGCCTTTTGCCAGCTTGAGCTGGGGCTGTGAGGAACTCTCAAATGACCTGAGAGTAAAGTCCATCAACACCCTGGGCTAGGCTGGAGGCAGAGAAGCAGCAACAAGAACAAAGACAGAAAGCACGCATTTCCAGTCTTTTCTGTTTGATCCTTACACCACACTGAGGGGTGGCTGTCTTGCCGGTAGGTTTCAGCCCCGGGACAGTTCATGCTTGATTCAGTACAACTGAAAAATGACAATGGAATGTTTTTGGCGTGAAAGGGTTTATACCTAACTTTATTCCCATGGTGGCAAGTCAAGTGCTAGAATCCCGTCCACCTCAGAGTGAGTCTGCACACAGCAAGCCGGTCTCTGCCTCTGGGCCTCTTTGCCCCCGCAGCCGTCTCAGTCTCTGTCCTCGGCGCTCTCACCACTCCAGCCTCTGCTCTCCAGAGGCTGCGCAGCCCAGAGCACTGGGCAGAGCTCTTTGTACAGAGTCAGTAATAACTTGTTGCCCACACGTGTGTAGTGAGTGACAAATGACCAGGGTCAGGCGAGAATCCTGGCCATAGGAACCCTCATTTTCTCTACAGTGCCATTACCCCTATTTCACTGAGGAGGAAACTAGGGCTCATAGAGATGAAATGACTGGTGCCCAAGGTCACCCAGCTGGTCCACTTGGCAGCAATCTGAGCTGCATCTTGCAGGTTCCATAACCATCACATCACATGTTTAGTATGTCCTGCATGCAAGCACTAAGACAAGCATTTTATTCTCAATTCTCATAACAACTCTACAGCACAGATTATATTATTTCCATTTCCAGATGACATAACTGAGGCTCAGAGAGGTTAAGCAACTTGTCCAAATTCACACAGCAAGTAAGCAGGAACAGTGGATTTAATGCCTACAGTGTTAGTACTCGCTCCCTATATCAGTTGCCTCTCCAGTGAGAAGGGTCCCACCTGGGAAAGACAGAGAAAGAGGCTATAAGATCCTACTAAGCACAAAAGCAGGATATAAAATCATATACATGCTGATAACCATTCCATTAAAAACTTGAGTGTGCATGGCTCTAATGGGGCAGAATCAGTGAGATAGCAGCGAGGTAGGGCCTGGCAACTTCGGTTAGCTCGTAATCTCCCTTGGCTGAATTTTTTTTCATAAGAATGGCTGGGGATTAAGGCAAATAGGAACCAGGTGGGCACAGGTGTGTTGCCTCAACCTTTCCTTGACCTTGGCAGCAGAGGCCCTCCCTTTCCCCAGGTGTAAGAACCACCTGACCAGGTGACCTCTCCACCACCCCCCCTCCCCCCGCTCCCCACATTCCTGACAGGCTTCAGTCTCAGGCAGAGGTTCCATCAAACTGTGACGACTGCTCTGAGCACCTACAGCTTTCGAAAAAGTGAGGGCTTGTAGGAGATGATGGCCTGAAATAGCAGCTACAGCCCAAGAAATGTTAGAGAGGCCCCCATGTCTGCAGTACCCCCATCATAGGGACCAAGGCCAGGGAGGTGGTCTCCAACTGCTCTCTCAAAGGCCCTTTGTGATCTAGCCCCTGCACACCTGGGCAGGTCATTACCCACCTTGGGTTTCATGTTGCAGTCACACTCAGTTCAGTATACATACTGCCAAGACTTTGTCCCGGCCGTACCTTCTTTTCAGAATGCCCTGCACTTCCTGCCCTCTTTCTTCAGCTCCAGAGTGCACATCGGCTATTCTTAATTGCCCTGAATCCGTCACTCAGCTTTCAGATTGTTCAGTCTCCCTCAAAAGTCATGTATATTAAACTTAATTAAAACAAACACTTGAGGAGAATCATTCTAGAAGACAAAGTGGGGTGGAGAAGGAGCATCTGGGTGGGGAGAGAGGGACTGAGAAGTGAGATAGATGGCTCAAGGACACACTGCACACCTGGCTCTGGGGGCCACAGGACGGCCCAGGAGGCCCTCGGCAGCCTTGCTCTCTTCTGCCTCTGTAATTGTTCTTGGGCTCTCACACCCCCTAGCCCTTGCACATGCTGTGCCCTCTACCTAGAAAGCAACGTTACTCTTCTCTGCCTGGGAACCTCCAGCTTATCCTTCAAGGCCCAGCTCAGTGTCACCTGCTCTGTGAAGCTCTAGAGGCAGAGTCAGCGACTCCTTCCTTTTCCCAGCACTTTCCCAGGAGAATTCTTTGGGGGCAAAGGACATGGCCAATTCACCTTTGCATCTCTAGCATCAGCCCAGAGCTGCCCTAGAAATGTCAAACGAATAAGGTTCTTTCTACCAAGATCCCAAGAAGCCTAATTCCCCAACCTCCTGTAGGCCTTCCTTTTCTATTCAGGAGAGGAACCAACTGCACTCTTTGTCTCTGCCCCACATTGGTATTGACCAGAGTTGGGTTTTAATGGTGCTTTGACAAAAGGCAGTGCCCACGTTCATTTTCCTTGGCTAATTACATTTCCCAATTGAAACACTTATCTCTGGTCTGGTGTTAAAGACATAATCAGTTTCCGGAATGGATTAAAAAGAGGTGTGAAGAAAATAATTAAGCTAATTCTGATTGAATCAAATAATTAAGCAGATTATATTGGTTGCTTGTGATCTATAGTCCTCGCCTGAGCCTGGCGAGCCCATTCTTTATCACAGAGATCATTTCTGATGGTTTTTGAGATGGAGAACAATTTTTTCTGAGTCGTAAGTAAAGGAGTGACTCTCAACTGAATACAAACCAGCGTGGCAGGATCCCAGGTTCCTGGTTAGGCAAAGTATTCTGGGTTGGGTAGGAGAAAACTCAAGGGTTGGGGGTGCTCTGTTTCAGAGCCATGCCTGGGCACCTGTGGTAGGAAGGTTGCACCCACGGCCCCAGTTCCTCACCCATCCCTGTGTCCACGCCCTCTGTTGTTATGAACAGGGTGTCCTGCCTTGTCCCCTTACTCTGGCTCAGCCATGTAACTTCAGCCAATGACAGCAAACATGATATAAGCAGAGGTTTGAAAAACCACTTACATGTTTCCACTTGCTTTCTTGCCCTTTTGCCTTTGCCTTTGAGAGCATACCTGGACCGGACTGCTGAAGATAAGAGACACGTGGAGCAGGGCTGAGTTGCCCAGGCATCCCAGCCAAGGGTCTCCTACATCAGCCCACAGTCAGCTGCCCCCAGACACAAGGGTGAGCCCTTTCAAGATGAGCAGAGTCACTTAGCTTATCCAACCTGGAGTGGCTGAACCCTGAAGACTCCCATGTCAAATATAACTGCCTGTTGCAAGTCAATGAGGTTTATGGGTGTTGTTATGTAGAATCATTGTGGAAATAGACAACTGATACAACTGATGATGTTGAGGCTCAGGGAACCAAACAATTAGAAGTGCAAGTGATCATGGTTAAAGATAGTGAGTTAGATAAATGCATTAGCATCTGTTTCTCCCCTGAAACCACACTAAAATAACAGGATGAGATTTTTTTAAAAAACATATTAATTCATAAGGACTAAGCAAAGAGAGACAACAGCAGCAACAAAGGCTTGGGGATGGAAAGGCGAGAGATGTGTAATGTTGACTTAACAAAGCCAAGAAAGCAGAATCTAAGCCATGATGCCAGAAGCAAACAAGCGCTCAGGTGTACAGCAGAAACCTGGAAGGCTCTGCATGGGTGGCAATGCCAAGCGTCTCTGCAAGTGGAGTAACAGAAGGATCTGTTGAAAGTCAGCTTAATGGCAATGACCTCTAAGTCTCCTCCCTACCCTACCTCTACCCAGCCAAGAAAAATTTCCCTTGTCATTCCAGCTGAAACCTAGAGGTTAAGGGAGTAAGACAGAGGTCCTCTGGAAACTGGGGTGCTGGGTAGATGCAGAAGGCATCATTCTGAGAACACAGGGGTCAGGTGGAAGTCTCTGAACTGCCTACTCTGCCCCCCAGCCTTCTTGTGCACCTGGCTCTCAGGGAGCTGCAGCCGGGAGTCCACCTTCTAAGCAGGAGAATAGAAACATTTCTGTAGAATCTGACCAGCCCTAGAAAGCAAAAAGCCTGTATCATCAAGAGTTCCCCTGTCAGGCCACCTTACAATGAGGCATCAGCTACAGAGCCTACTCAACACACTGGGGCTCCAATCATTTTGTTTCTGTCCCACATTTAACATGAGCACACAATCAAGGATCCCCAAACATCTGAGGAAAAACTAACATGTGAAAAAGACATAGCTATACACAAATAAAAGTAAATTTAGAGGACACAGGGGCTCTGCAGGAAGAAAGAACCTACAAAAAAAGAGTATCCTCAGAGAGACAAAAGAAAAATGTTTCATCTATGAGATAAGAAACTGGTGCTCAAGATAGAACATCCACAAAATAAAAGAACTCTTGGAAATTACAGTCTGACAACAGAAATGAAAACCTCAACAGAAGAGTTAAAAGATAAACTTGAGGAAATTTCCTAGAGTAAAATGAAAGAGAGGGAGTTTGGGTAGGGAAGAGAGAGAAAATAGAAGAGGACCAGCTCAAGGGGTCTAATGTTAAACTATAGGAATTTCAGGAGTGAAAAAGATGGAGGGAAGAAAATAATCAGAGAAACAATGCAAGAAAATTTCCCAGAACTCAAGGACATGCGTTTCCATACTGAAAAGGTCCACTAATTTCCCAGAGAGATTTACACTAAGGAATCTAATTCACACTAATGATTCACATGTCATCATGAAATTTCAGAACATTGAGAACAAAGATTAGATCCTACAAGCTTCCAGAGAAGACACAGGTCACATGCAAATAATCAGATAGCAAAGAGGTAAAAAGATCAGGCTTCTCATCAAGAATATCAAAAGCTGAAAATAATGGATCAATTTCAAAATTCTGAGTGAAAATGACTTACAGTCTATAATTCTTTATTTAGTCTAATTAGCAATTAAGCATGAGAGTAGCTTCAGATTTTAAAAGTTTCAAATATTTTATCCCTCTCTTTTCCCCAGTGTACTTTTTTCCAGGAAGTTACTAGTTAGAGCAAACCAAGAAAGAGAAAGTCAAGGGATTCAGAAAATTTGGGCTTTAAAACAAGAGAGACAGCTAACATCATACTTAATAATGAAAGGCTGAAAGCTTTCCCTGAGGATCAGGAAAAAAAAAGAATAACCACTTGAATTGAATGTTGTACCAGAGGTTCTAGACAGGGCAATTAGGCAAGAGAGAAAGGAAGGCATCTGTATTGAAGGCAAGAGGTAAAATATGTCTCTGTAGAGGACATAATCTTGCATATAAAAAATCCTAAGGAATTTACTGAAACACAATTAGAACTAACATATGAATTCAGCAAGGTTGTAGGATATATTAATACACAAAAATGAATTGTATCTTTATATACTAGCAATGATTGGAAGACTTTAATATTGTTAAGAAGGCAATAGTCCCCAAATCAATTCAAGGTATTCCCTATCAAAATCCTAGCTGGCTTTTCTGCAGAAGGTGACAAACTCATCTTAAAAGTCATATGGAAATATAAGGGACCGAGAATAGTCAAAACAATCAAACAAAGAAGAACAGAATTGGAAGATTCACATTCCTGTTTTAAAACTATAAAGCTATAATAATCAAGACAGGGTGGTGCTGGCATAAGGACAGATGCATAGAACTGGGAGTCCAGAAATAAAATCTTACATTATGATTAACTGATTTTTAACAAGGATACTAAGATAATAGCATTAGCAAAGATTAGTCTTTTCAAAAAATAATGCTGGGACATCTGGATATTCACACATAAAAATATATGAAGCTGAACTCCTTTATCACACCATATGCAAAAATGAACTCAAAATGGATCGTATTTCTAAATATGAGGGCTAAAACTAAAACACTTTGAGAAAAAAACAAGAGTTTGTGACGCTAGGTTAGGCAATGGTTCTTAGATACAATGTCAAAAGCAAAAGTAACAAAAGAAAAAATACTTAATTGAACTACATCAAATTAAAAACTTTTGTTGAAAACTATACTATTGGGAAAGTAAAAAGACAGCCCACAGAATGGAAGGAAATATTTGCAAATCATGTATTCCATAAGGGATAGTAATCCAGAATATAGAAAGAACTCTTGCAACTCAACAATAAAAAAGATTAAAATATAGACAGAGAATGTGAATATACATCTCTTCAAAGAAGATACACAAATGATTAATAAACACATGAAAAGATGCTCAACATCATTACTTGTTAGGAAAATGTAAATCAAAACCACTATGACATCACTTAACACCCACTAGAATAGCTACAATAAAAAGACAGCCCATAACAAGTGTCGACAATGACACAGAAAAATTGGAACCCTCACACATTGCTGGAGGGAATGGAAAATGGCACTGCTTTTTTAGAAAACAATTTGGCAATTCCTCAAAAAGTTCAACATAGAAGTCCCATATGACCCAGGATTTCCACTCCTAGGCATATATACCCAAGAGAAATTACTCCACAAAAGCTTGTGCATGAATATTCATAGCATTATTCATACTAGCCAAAAGGTGGCAACAATCCAATGTCAATCAACTGATAAATGGATAAATAAAATGCGGTATATTCATAATGAAATATTATTCAGCAATAGAAATGAAATGACTCATACTACAACATGGATAAACCTTGAAAACATTATGCTCAGTGAAAGAAGCCAGACACAAAAGACCACAGACGTGTGGTTCCATTCTTATGAAATAACCAAAGAAGGCAAATGCATAGAGAAAGAGAGCAAATTAGTGGTTGTCTATGGCTGGGGATAGAAATGGGAAGTGACTGTAAATGGACACAAGGTTTCTTTTTAGGTGTTATACAACTCCAAAAATACTAAAATTCATTGAACTGCACACTTAAAAATGGGGAAATTTTATGGTATATAAATTATAATGTAACAAAACTATTAAAAAATAAGTAAAACAAGAAAGAGGTAAAAAGATCCCCAGAGACAACAGCTGTGTAGCAGCCTAAGGGTCAAATCTCCATAATGGAGCAGGTTGGAAGACTCAAAGAGAGACCTGCTTGAGAGGCTGAATTTGATTCAACACCTAATGGACTTGAACAGAGGGAGAGGAGACTTACACAAGTAGGGGAGAAGTGGAGATAAGGTGTGGTAAACATGAAGCAATAAGCACAAACAAGCAAAGAGAGAAATCATACTATACCAGGATGAAGAGTCTGTACACAGCCATGATGACATTTAACACTGAATAATCAGTATTCTGACATAACTGTAATAGGAAGAATGGGGAATGGGAAGTGTGTGTGTGTGTGTGTGTGTGTGTAAAGCCACAATGAGATAGGAATACATATAGAAGAGCTTAAAAAAAAAAGGCTGATTATACAAGTGTTGGTGAGGATGTGGGGCAACTGGAACTCCCAAACTGCTGGTGGGGATGGAAAATGGTACATCCACTTTGAAAAGGGCAGTTTGGCAGTTCTTTGCAAAGTTAAATATATGCTTAACATATGATCCAGCAATTCCATTCCTGGGTTTATGAACAAGAGAAATGAAAACATACATCCACACAATAAAGATGCATGAAGATGCAAAACAGCATTATTTGTATTAGCCCCAAACCGGGAACCACCCAAATGTCCATCAACCAGTGAATGGAAAAAACAATCTGTGGTATAACTGCTCAATGGAATACTACTCAACAATAAAAAGGAGCAAACTGATACCTACATGATGTGGATGAACCTCATAAAACATTATGATAAGTGAAAGAAATAGACACAAGAGTACATATAGTATGATTCTACTTACAAGAAACTCCAGAAGGTTCAAACTAATCTAGATTGACAGGAAACAGAACAGTGATTGCTTGGGCAGAAGTTGAAGAAGAATGAACTGTAAAGGGGCATGTAGAGGGACCTTTATGAGGTAAAAATGTTCTGTATCTTGATTTTGGTGGTGGTTAAAAGCATTTGCAAAAATGCATTGAACTGTACACTTAGAATGTGCACATTTTATTGTATGAAACGATACCTCAATATAGTTGATTTGAAAGTGAAAAAAAGGGTAGAGCTATTGATTCAGTTGGGTTAAAACCAAGGAGGCTTCATGGAGGAGGCAGTGTTTAAACTTGGTTTTTAAAATAGAATTTGAAAGACATACAGAAGGGTAGGGACCCATGAAGTAGAGCAAACAGTGTGTAAGTGTGGCTGAGTCTGCTAGTTACTCCCTAACATCCATTCTCCCGTGATTTCTACAGAAACAGAAGACACAATTTTTGCTGAGCACTTAGCCATGAGAATAAAGACTCTCTCCCAGCTGCCCTCACAGCTCGTTGTAGGCATGTGCACAAGTGGCAGCCAATGGGGTTAACTGGCAGTCATGTGTACAACTGCTGGAGAGCATGTTTAAAGGGAAGCAGCAGCCCTTCTCTTCCTCCTTTTCCCTTCCTGCCTGCTAGAGTGTGGATGTGACTGGAGCCAGAGCAGCCACCTTGGACCACAGGCAGTAGCCATCATGAAGGACAAATGGAGGGATCCGAGTCCCTGAGAGTGGGGTCGCCACACCAGTCCTAGACTGACTATCTGGACTTGTGAGAGAGAGAAATAACTTGTTTTGTTAAAACTATTGCTATTTTGGGTTTTCTATTCGTTGCAGTAGAATCCAATCCTAAGGAATAAAATGAACAAGGGCAGAGTGGTGAAGTGCTAATGTTCCCAGTGCCGTGGATTGTTCCAGACATCACCATCATGATTTGACTACACTGCTTGAGGGCAGGCATCTGGCCTCACCTTTCTCTTCCCAGAGCTTGGCACACAGCAAGTGCTCAGGAAAAACAGCGAATTAGCTGGAAGACCATAGCATGATTCAAGTCCCAGAATGATGTTATAGACTGAAAGTCTGTAGTTCCAAAATGCTCATGTTGACACCCTAACCTCCAAACTAATGGCATTTGGAGACGAGGACTTTGGGAGATCATTACGGTTAGGTGGGTCATGAGGGTAGGACCCTCTGATGGGATTAGCATCCTTATAAGAAGAGACACCAGAGAGCTTGCAGTGTCTCTCTCTCCTCCCCCAGTGCATACACAGATGAGTCATGTGAGATGTGAGCTTGCAGTGAGATGGCAGCTGTCTACAAGTCAAGAGAGGAGGCCTCAGTATGAAATTCACCTCACCAGGATCTTGATCTTGGACTTCCCAGCCTCCAGAATTGTGAGAAATATATTTCTGTTGTTTAAGCCACTCGTCTATGATGTTTTGTTATGGGAGCCCAAGCTGACTAATATACACAAGACAGACTATGCTTGCTCTCTGGGGGCAGGGCTTAGACCCTCCTCTTCACCACTGTAACCCCTGCACCTAGCTCCAGAAGGTTTGCTGTGGGATTGTAGGTATTTGTTGAGAAAAGAATGAAAGCTAATATAGCAGAAATCTGAGGTTTCACAGGTCAGTATCCACTCATCCTTCTTTTCGATAGGTCCCCAGATCACTTCCTGGGGTACTTCCTCTCCTCCCTCACTCCTAGTCCAGGTACTTCTTGGGGTGAGACTGTCCCTACCCTCAACAATGGGGATGATCATTTGATCTAGACTTCAGCCAATCCACACCCTTCATCCCTCTGGACATAAGGATTAGTTAGGGACAGACAGAGCCATGGACCCTGTTAAAGCTTGTCAGATCTAATGCCGGGACTTCAACTGAAACAATCAAGAAAGTGGCACTTGCTCTTTCATACCACATACAAATTGGGTGTATGGAAGCTAAAGTAGCTGTAGCTAAATTGCTATCATCAAGGGAGAGCCAATCTGAGAATGAAGCCAACCCAGAAAAAGTAGATTACAGATAAAGAGAAACTGAGTCTTGGTGACTTCATTTGATGCCTAGATCAAGCTGTGCCTGAAGTGCAATCCTAGTGATTTCAATCAAATGATCTGGTAAAATCTTTTGGAGCTTAAGCTGAAAGGACTTGACTTTTTGTCTCTTGCAATCCAGAGAGTACAGACTAACAGAGTTGACCTTGAAGGTCAATGTCACCCTTAAAATATATCACCTAGGGGGTAGAGCTGCCATCTAATTAATACAGGTGTCAGGATACCATAGAATGTTGCATTAACTCCATTTCCTTTTGGGTGTTGCTGACTCTGAGAAGTCAAACAAGGCCCTGTTGATTCCACTTATTATGTGACATTGTAAACAAATCTTACATTATCAGCATTGCAAAAATTCTCCTATAAAAACACAGGAGTCTAAAATGTTAATCTGGGAATTAGTGGACATTTATCTTCTTTTGGATCGGTTTAATTTCCTCCCATTTTTTTTTTATCTGCTTTCTGAGCCACCTCATTTATCTAAGCTTTCAAAAGCTCATGCAAAACACATAATGCACTTGAGCTGCAAAAATCAATGCTTGAGGATGTGTTTTTACCAGGATTGCTTTGGAAATTCTTCTACTGCTTTTCAGAGGCCTTACTACCAAAATTTGTATTTGTGAATAAGAGCCAAAATAGTTTTACTTATAAGCAAAGCTTTTCCCTAATTATCAAATCAGGGGGGAAATGTAATTTTAAAAATGTATCCTTTATTTTTGAAGGGAAGGAAATTTATATTAGTTTGGGCTTCAGACAACCCTCACCTCCACAACCGTTGGAGACAACTGACTGACTTTAATTAAAGACCACTTACCCTGGGAATGGATTGCTTGCTGCAATTTGTAGGGAAGACACACATTTGCAGACAAATGGATTGTAGTCCTTAGATTCTGCTCAAATGACAAAAGAAGCGATTATGTTCCCTCGTCATTTCCTCACTCTGGAGAACTCTATTAAGAGAATAATTTGAATGGACTCTCTGCTACTTTGCATTTTATAGTGTGATCTATTTCGATGCCACCAACATTTTTCCGCCTTTTAAAAATGAGTGATATTTAAGGAAAAATGCCAGCTGGGTGTCTATTTGAGGAGGGGCTGCAGGAAATGTGAAGGTTTATATAACTCCCTCTGAAGTCCCAGTTACTTCCAAGTGCACAAGTAACCTGTAGCCTTGGTTTGCAGCTGCAAATAGCAGGCAGAGGCAGCCCTAGAGCACAGGAGGAGACTAATCAAATTCACATGATGGTTCTGGACACCTTGTTCTATTTTTCCATTTTCTGGCTGCCATGTGCCAGAGGGGTTTGGATGGGGCTGTCTAACTCCAGAGCCACAGAGTTTAAATGGGACTGTTGGGCCCTAAGGCTTCCTGATTCATATGTGCTCTGAAAAGAGGCCCATGGATCTGTCTCAGCACTGGGCTGAAGGAAGCCCAGACTGTAGGGAGATCTCTAGTGCTGTTAAGACAAGCCCTGGGGAGCCTTCTCCATGACCCCTTAAACACCTGTGTGTGCTGCATTATAATGTGTCATGTGTCTTTTATCCTAAAGGACTGAGAGTACCTTGAGAACAGGGGCTAGTCCACTTCCTTTCATGCATTTGGAGCTGAGCCCGGCACCAACAGTGACTGGGAACCTGGTCAGTTTATCCCAAATTCAGGAAAGGCATATATAACCTTGGCCTGAGATAATGGGAATTCAATGTTTTTCTCTCATACCAATCTGTGAGCTATTTGATTTTAGGAATTTTATAGTAGTAAGAAATCTGGGTATAGTGGATTGTAAAAAATATTCCCAGTAGTCCACCTTTCCCTGTACTTCTGCCTTCAGCAATGTGACTTAGTAGCTGCTCCCACCAAGAGATGGAGTCTATCTCCTCACCCCTTAGTCAAGCAAAAGTTAAAAGGCCAGTCTAGACACAACAGAATATGAAGGAAGTGACAATGTGCCAGTTCTGAGCATGGGTCTTGAGAGGATATGCATGCTTCTGCCTGTTCTTTTGGACCCTTGTCTTTGCCGTTAGAAGTCTAGGTCCACATGCAGTAAAGCTAGGTCATCTAACCAAGGCCATCCTAGACCAACTGGCCCCCAGCTGACCTACCAGTTGACTGCAGACACATGAGTTAGCCCAGCCAAGACCTACAGACTCATGAGAAATAACAGTTTCTGTCTTAAGGCATTAAATTTCAAGATGGTTTGTCACACAGTAATAGCTAACTGACACACTGAGTTTAGCATTCCAAACAAGTGGGTACCATGAGGCTCAGAGAAGGGAGAGACTTTCCCTAAAACCACATCTGCCAGGGACAAGAATCCGACTATGGGAATGACACACCCAAGGCCTCTCCTACTATGCAGAACCCTGATCTTCAAGAATCCACTCTTTTCATCTTTCTCAGTCACCAGCCCTCCTGTTCTGAACAAACATGAAGATCATCGAGTAGCCACAACGAAGCAAAGTGCATGACATTAGTTCTCAGCTCATTACCCTGAGGCTCTAGATTCATGCTGCTAGAAAGCCACTGGGTTCCCACACATTGTAACATTTTCTGCCATGAAAATCAAGCCACAAGTGGCCTTTTTCCCAATTTGTAAAAAATCATGAAAATCAATAGGATTTTTAATATTAGTAGACATCTGTAAAAGGAACAGCACTTGGCACACAGTAAGTGTTCAGTAAGTGATTATTAAATAATCACATGATTATTAAAATTGTGATTATTTAAATTACCTTCTCATGCATTTTTCTTAAACCTCTGATGCCTGATGCCAGTTAGCAGGCAAAATAAGTGAGTAACAGGCAGAGCCAACATATATGGAGTACTTGTGTGGGCCAGGCCTTTTACAGACATAGCTGCAGCTAACCTTCACAGCATTTCCTTGAGGTACCAACCCCACCTTACAGAGGAGGAAACCAAGTCTCAATGAGATGAATTTACCTGAGGTTAGTAAAGCGGGGAAGTGGTGGAGCAGCAGTCACACCCTGGCTGTCTGGTGCAAGCCCCAGGGAGCACAGACCTTGATTACTCATCTCTGCTCTTTCTAGTGCTTAGCTTAGAGTGGGGACTGAACAAAAGTGCAGAACTGATAAATAAATTTCCAAGGTTTCAAAGAATATACAGTGTTTCCTTGTACCAGAAGGGCTAAAATTGAAAAGACTGACAATACTAGGTGTTGATGAGAATACAAAGCAACTGGAACTGTCATGCACTCTCCCCCTGCTAGATGACAGGCTCTCGTACTTGAAAGGACATTTACCATAACCAAGGGGCATCAACCATGTCTGATTGGTTAACACAACTGCAGAGGCCTTGCAGAGCCTGGGTAAGAGGATTTAGAGCTGGACAGTTAGGATGGATGCCTTGCCAATGGGTTTCAGCCCCAGGCAAGTTCACTATGGATTCAATGTGACCAAAGAAAATGACAGTAGAACGTTCTTGGGATGAAAGGGTTATACCCAACTTTATTCCCACGGTGGTGGGTCAATCACTACAATCCTGTTCACTCAGAGCAAGTCTTCATGCAGCAAGCCGGTCTCTGCAATCTGGGCCTCTGGGTCTCTGTCCTTGGTGCTGCCACCACTCCAGCCTCTGCTTTGCTCTCCTGCAGACATGCCATTGTGCCACCGTGTCACCCAGAGCACTGGGTGGAGCTCTTTAAATAGAGTCAACAGCAACGCATTGCGTACATGTGTGTAGTGAGCTAGCCACAGGAACTTTCCTTTTATCCACAGTGGACAAGAAATATCTTTGAGCCTTTAGAGCCCTAGTTTGATCCAACACTGTTACTGTCCACAGGACTCATCCACTGCTTGATGTAGACCTTGTTGAGCACCTACTGTATGTCAGCACTTAGACCCTGGAGTTGCTACTGTTATGACTGCAAAGAAGTAAGCAGTCCTATTGGACTTGTAAGCTCAACTAGCCTGCCTGGTCTTTGGTCACCTCCTCTACAGGTTGCATTAGGTCCTAAAGTGCCCTTCTCTTTAAGAGCAGGAAATGTCATCCACAGTCCACATTTCAGCATCAAATAATAATCACCAGAAATAATCAAAGTAGCAGGACTGCCATCCACACCTGCCCTTCATTTCTCAAGTAGGAAAATGTGTTCCTGCCCTGCAGCACGGAAGCCTGGGGGTTGTCTCTATTAGAGGTGCTGCAATGGAATGAATGTTTGCATGCCCACCAAATTTCATGTGTTGAGATCCTTCCAGTGTGATGGTAATGTTAGGACGTGGGGACATTTGGGAGGTGATTAGGTCATGAGGGTGGAGGGCTCATGAATGGGATCAGTGCCCTGTAAAGGGACACTAAAGAACTCTCTCAATCCTTCCAGCATGTGAGACACAGAAAGAAGACAGCCCCTTACGAGCCAGGGAGCTGGTCTTGAGCAGAGTGGATCCGCTGGCTCCTTGATCTTGGACTTCTGGACTCCAAATGTGTGAGAAATGCATGTTTGCTCTTTAAGCCATCCGGCCTGTGGTGTTTTGTAGCAGTGTCAACTGACTAAGACAGGTACTGTGGGCTGGGGGTGAGATGATCTCCCACACCCTCCAGGCCTCCCTTGCTTAGTGCCCCGGGGTTACTCCATTCAGTAGGTGCTGGGCTCCTGCATGGCCGCGGCCATTGGCTGTTTCATCTGGGCACATCTGTGGATTCCCACACTCCTGGCTCAGGAGAATGCAACTGCCTAAGCCCCAGATGGTGCTGAATGAGTAAGGGATTCACTAGGGGTTTTCTCAGACTTTCCAAGCCAGTAGCCCTTTGCTTCTGACTTGCAATTGAACTCCCTACCTCCCCGGGGTCTAAGATCACGTATATGGTTATCCAACATTTTATATTTAAAAATACTATTATTTTTCTTGTTGAAAATAATACATTGTATGATTCATATGACTGTTTAATCCTTCTAACCCTAACCCTTGGAGGCTGGCCCGAGTGCCATTTTACAGATGAGGAAACTGAAGTCTGAGAGGTCAATTCCCAGCCTGGGATCACACAGGCCTCCTGCATGACTCAATTTGGGGCTCTCATATCTTGTGTCCTACCAGAAATAAGGTGGGGTGGGGAGCAGAGAGATGTGGAGAGAGAAGGTTAGTACTGCAGTGTGCCTGGCACTAAGGTGCCTTTGTGTGTCCCCTCATCACAGCCAGGTGGGACAGTACTGTGCCCATTCTACAGATGAAGATACAAATCTGGGAAGCTGAGCGATCTGCCCAATGTAACAATAACAAATGGCAAAGCAAAATTTAAACCCAGGTTTTGAATCTCTACAGCAGCAGGTAGAGACCTACTTTCTAGAAACAGAGTTTACTGGGGTCCCAGTCTGGTGAGACAACAAACGAGTCGGATGTAATAATGCCTGGTTCAGACACTAAACTCCTGAAAGCAGCTCTCAGACAGGAGGCTAGGGCTGTTTCGGGCTGGGCAGCATTGGGGAACAAGAAAGGCCACCTTGAAAGAAATGAGAATCACTTACGTTATTTTAGTAGGTTTGTTTTTTAAAAGCCATATAAGTTTTGAGGTCAAATAAAATGAGACTGTCAGTCTGGAAGGATGAAAGGCTGTCCTGGAATTATGGCTCTAGTATGTCTTATCACAGGCCACATATTCTTGGATTTTTGCCCCCAGGTACTTATTCCAGCTAGACCTTCGCCTCTGTGCTCTGGGGCTGCAAGTTAGTGTTTCTGGCCCTGGGAAACAGCAGGGATCCAACTGAGGTACATAGGGTGGCACCAGTTCCTGGAGGCACCTTTTCCATTAACCAGGCTTTGGCCCACCCCAGTCTGCAGCAGATGAAAGCTTCAGAGAAATGAACAAAAGCATCTTCTCCTCAATAGCTGGTTTGAGATTTCTGACATCCATTCCAGTCCCCCAGGGAGAGGAAGCAGAAGTCAGGCACCTGAGCATGGCAGGGCCTGGATTACTCCTCCTTTTGACTCCAACACTTGTTTCCCAACACCTGCATCTTAACAGCTTGCAGCTGTCTTTCCCATAACATCTACTCAGGGTCCAGGTCTGGTTTCTCTCTGAATCTCTAAAGTCTAACTCAAAACTTAGAACTCTGTAGCTCAACAATGGCTTGTTGAATGAATGAATGAATGAACGAACGAATGAATGAAAAGTCCTGGTCCAGTGATGCTTCCCTGTGCCAGGGTCCAGCTAATGATGACAACTAATGAGGAAGAGGAAGAGATGGCACTGTTGTTCAAGGTTATAGCAAAGTCTGGGCAGTGAGAACAGATGCCAACCTTTTCAACCTCAAAGCCTGCAGCAGTTTTTCCCAGCTGCCCTTCACCCTTTTGAAACCCCCAAATGCATTTTCTCCTTCAGACCCTGTTATTTCAGAGGCATGGTGAATCTCTGGTTAAGTAAAAGGATGTGAGCAGATTATCTATTGATTGTCATCCCCCTGGGGTTTTACACAGGAAGTCCTCCCCTGGGCTCTGCATGGAGCACTGATGGGCCAAGTTGCAGTGTGATGGGACATCCAGAGGCCAGAGCACTGAACAGCTGATTTTAGTGCTTTGGAAATCTCTGCTGTTGTGTGATGCTTTCTATATTGGCATTTCTATTCCCTGGGTTTTAAAGAATGAGAAATCTGTGGCTGATCACATATTCAGCAACCAAGTGCACTTATTCCAAGACCTAAATTGCAGAAATAACTCGTGTGATTAGTTGAATGAATATGAGTCTGGATCATCGAGCTCAATCTATGGGTAAATCAGGAAGAGATAACTGGGCTGAGGGGAGGGCAAGCCCTCCCCGTCCAGCTCTCCTGCTGGCCAAGACACACTTTCTCTGCAGGGTGGCCAAGGTGGGAATCCTTGAGCCTCTAGAAGCTCCTTAGAGATGCTTTGCCTTGATCTGCTATGTGCCCCAGCTCTAGTGCAGAGCTTTGAGGTCCATGGCAGTTGGAATCTGCTTGTTCCCAAAAAGCAGAGCCACTGAAGATGAGCCAGGCACAGTGAGGGTCATGAGAAGAGGGCCCTGGCCTCATCTCAGGGCCGCAGCCTGTGCTAGTGCTCACTGGTGAGTCCCTGCAAAACAGGCCTTACCTCCTGCGCTCTGGCCCTGGATCTGCTCAGTCTAGTAGCATTCTCACCAAACGAATTTCCACAGCCCATTCTAGTTTCTGCCTCTTGCTCACACCCTTCTTTTCCCAGTACATTCCCTGCTGAGGGCTCTGATTGCCTTGAGCATGCCCAACTCTCACCAGGGGCCTTCAAGGAGTGCCCCAGCCAGAGCCCAGTCCCTGCAAGGAACCTGCTCTAGAAAGAGAGTAGGCTTTCCTGGCACAGTGCTCACTCACTCAGCCTGCAGGCTGGTCAACCTGCTGAGCTGTGCAGAGATGCTCACAGCTGCCCTAACATGGGCCTCCAGACACCTGATCTTCCCAGCTCTGGATGGCTCCCAGAAAGGCACCTCCCAGGGACTGAGAACCACATCTAGATCACAGTGGCATGGAACAAACACAATCAATTATTCCTTTCCTGTTCTGTGATGTGATTGTGGATATGAGGTGATTTGGAGAGACCAGGCCTAGAGTAAGGCAGTCACAGAGTAAGGGCTGGAGGAGAGGAAGTAGGGGACAGAACGCTTAAACCACACAGCAGGAGGTTAAACAGACCAAAACTTTTATGTCAGAAGCTTCTGGGGTCAAAGAGCTTGGGTTCCAATCCTGCCTGTGTAATTTGCTGGCTGTGTGACCTTGGCCAATGTACATAACCTCTCTGAGCCTCAGTGTCTTCATCTGTAAAGTGTGGATATTTCTATATAGAATCATTGTAGGATCCAATAAAAGCACTCAGCAGAATGGCATGTACTAATGCTTAAACATGTTAGCTAGTCCTGTTCTAAAAGCTTATCCTAGGAAAACCTTAGGACAGGTATGCAAAGATTAATGAAATATATTAGGAAATGAATCTTACCATTGCTTAGGATGGAGAAAAATCAGAAATAACCTAAATGTCCAGTAGTAGAGATAAGAATACAATATATAAAATGTATGCATAAATAACATGTGTGAATGTATACAGATACATATTGTGGGGAAAATGGAAGTTCCTATGGCCGGGATCCTCACCTGACCCTAAACTACTTGATGATGTAAGTGGCCTACTGCTTCCACACCAATAGGCAATAGCTTTTATCGACTGAATCACTATATAAAGAGCTCTGCCCAGCGCTCTGGATGGAGGCGGAGATGGAGGAGGATTACAGACCTGCAGACTGCTGGATACAGATGTAATTCTCATGCTCTACCTATAGCTGGGAGAATAATGCCAGGTATAAACCTTTTACCCCAAGAACATTCCATTGTTCTTCCTCAGTATCACTGAATTCATAGTGAGTTTACCCAGGGCTGAAACCCTTAGGCAAGACAACTGGTGCCAACCTATTAGATTCTGATTGCAACTCTGGAAAGGAGCAGAGATACAGTACGCCTTAATAGAGAAACAGTTGGCTGCTGTGTACCACGCCTTGCTGGCTACAGAACCCATCACTTGAATGGCCCTGATATATGTAATAATTACCTATTACCTAGACCCAAAACAATGGAGTGGCATGGCACAGACACCTACACTGGCCAAGTGGGGTGTGTCCCTATAGCAGTGTAGCACCCTCTCTAGTAGCCACTTTAGTGAAGACCTCCAACATTTATTGGAGCCAGTGACATATACCAGTGAAAGGTAGGAAGAATTTATTTTAGAGCCATTAGTAGCAGAGAGCCCTTATCGGGAGGGAAGAGCCCCTATACCTGAAGATGCATGGTACACAGATGGCTCCAGCCATGGACAGCTACTGAAATGGAGGGCTGTAGCTTTCCATACGGAGACTGAGACAATATGGACGGAAGATGGTGAGGGGAAGAGCAGTCAACAGCCAGAGTTGCATACAGTGTGGCTTGTGATCAACCAGGAGCCCTCCACAATAGTTGTCTGCACTGATAGCTGGGCCGTCTATAGAGACTTGACTCTGGCTACTGACATGGTACCATGCTAACTGGTTGGTTGGTTACCAACCCCTTTAGGGGCAAGAGTTGTGGCATGACATATGGGCCCTGGGGTCAGATTGAAACAGTTACAGTATATCATGTGACAGGCCATTTGCTGCTGGCATTCCCAGGAAATGATGAAGCAGATGAACTGGCCTAGGTACATTGGCTAGAAGGAAAGCCTGCCTCTGATGTGGCCCAATGGTCACATCATTGTTTGTTGTATGCAGGGCAAAAGACAATGTGAGCTGTAGCCCATCAGTAGGACCTGCCTTTGACCTGTGAAGAAGTCAGCAGAGCCCGGCAGGAGTGCACTGTGAACTCTAAAGGAACTTACACTGAATCCCACAGCAACATGGGATAATAGCTAAGGGGCCAATATCCCTCGTCAGGTGGCAAAAAGACTATACTGGACCTCTGCCCATGTAAAAAGGGTACCAATATGCCATGACTTGTGTGGATAAAGCTATTGGACTTCTGGTTGCTTTTCCTACACATTGTGCAGACCAGAGGATGACCAAAAGAGGCCTGGAGCATCTCTCTGCTGCCTATGGTCAAATGTAGGTAATTGAGAGTAATCAAGGCATCCACTTAACTGGACATGTATCATAAGAATAGGTGCAACAATTAGGAATCAAATGGAAGTTTAAAGTACCATGCAATCCTTCCATGGCAGGCATGATAGAGAGGTACAATGGTTTGTTAAAATATGGCCTGAAGTCAGACACCAACAGTCTGTGGGGATGGTCAGTCCACTAATGGACAGTGCTATGGCATTTGAATGAGAAGCCCCGAAAGGGAGCATTGAACCCTGGAGACATGCTAATGCATATTGCTGCCTCTCCTATACAACTGCAAGTACAAACCAAGGAAGAATCATTGAAGCTGAGGTTTGGCCACTAGAATAGTATCTTCCTGCCAGCACCAACTACACTAAACCCTGGCAACTCTGTGAGTGCACATGGCCTTGGACATTTTGACACATGGATCAGCAATGGCTGGCCCTTCTGGCACCTTAGGGACACAACCTGGAAGCTGTGTTCCTGGAGTAACAGCAGAGTGACCCCCAAAGATCATAGTAGTATATCTTAAACAGCCAGAAAGTAGGGGCATCTTACTAGGGCATTTTGTTTTATCATTATGGCCAGTGCATGCACCTCCAGTAGCACTACATATAGACCCCTCAGTTACCCCTACAGGGAGAGGGGTAAAGATATGGTATACTAGACCTAGACAGGACCCCCTTTCTGCCACTGTCCTATCACAGGACCACTCTCTTGCATGCATCCTACTTGATGGACAAGATTTGCTTACATTGGTAATCATTAAAACATGTGTCTTATTGCCTTTAAGGTCTTTGTGGATTGGGCACACACCCTAGCACAAAACTGCTACTTGCTAGGGTGCTTGAAGCTCCCTGTCTGTACCACTACTAAGTGTGAGTCATGAAATCATCTGAGTACACCTGGGTTTTTTTAAATTCTTTAATTTTTAATTTTTTTGGTATCATTAATGTACAATTACATGAGCAACATTATGGTTACTAGACTCCCCCCATTATCAAGTCCCCACCACATACCCCTTACAGTCACTGTCCATCAGTGTAGTAAAATGCTATAGAATCACTACTTGTCTTCTCTGTGCTATACTGCCTTCCCTGTGTGCACCCGCTACATTATGTGTGCTAATCGTAATGCCCCTTTTTCCCCTTTATCCCTCCCTTCCCACCCATCCTTCCCAGTTCCTTTCCCTTTGGTAACTGTTAGTCCATTCTTGGGTTCTGTGAGTCTGCTGCTGTTTGGTTCCTTCAGTTCTTTTTTTGTTCTTACACTCCACAGATGAGGGAAATCATTTGATACTTGTCTTTCTCGGCCTGGCTTATTACACTGAGCATAATACCCTCTAGCTCCATCCATGTTGTTGCAAATGGTAGGATTTGTTTTCTTTTTATGGCTGAATAATATTCCACTATGTATATGTACTACATCTTCTTTAGTAATCAAGGCATCCACTTAACTGGACATGTATCACACGAATAGGTGCAACAATTAGGAATCAAATGGAAGTTTAAAGTATAATGCAATCCTCCCGTGGCAGGCATCTTCTTTATCCATTCATCTACTGATGGACACTTAGGTTGCTTCCATTTCTTGGCTATTGTAAATAGTGCTGCGATAAACATAGGGGTGCATGTGTCTTTTTCAAACTGGGCTCCCACATTCTTAGGATAAATTCCTAGGAGTGGAATTCCGGGGTCAAATGGTATTTCTATTTTGAGTTTTTTGAGGAACCTCCATACTGCTTTCCACAATGGCTGAACTAGTTTACATTCCCACCAGCAGTGTAGGAGGGTTCCCCTTTCTCTGCATCCTTGCCAACATTTGTTGTTGCTTGTCTTTTGGATGTTGGCCATCCTAACTGGTGTGAGGTGATATCTCATTGTGGTTTTAATTTGCATTTCTCTGATGATTAGCGATGTGGATAATCTTTCCTTGTGCCTGTTGGCCATCTGAATTTCTTCTTTGGAGAAGTGTCTGTTCAGCTCCTCTGCCCATTTTTTAATTGGCTTATTTGCTTTTTGTTTGTTGAGGTGCATGAGCTCTCAGTATATTTTGGATGTCAACCCTTTATCGGATATGTCATTTATGAATATATTCTCCCATACTGTAGGATGCCTTTTTGTTCTATTGATGGTGTCCTTTGCTATACAGAAGCTTTTCAGCTTGATATAGTCCCACTTGTTCATTTTTGCTTTTGTTTCCCTTGCCCGGGGAGATATGTTCATGAAGAAGTTGCTCATGTTTATGTCCAAGAGATTTTTGCCTGTTTTTTTCTAAGGGTTTCATGATTTCATGACTTACATTCAGGTCTTTGATCCATTTCAAGTTTACTTTTGTGTATGGAGCTAGACAATGATCCAGTTTCATTCTCTTACATGTAGCTGTCCAGTTTTGCCAACACCAGCTGTTAAAGAGGCTGTCATTTCCCCATTGTATATTCATGGCTCCTTTATCGTATATTTGACCATATGTGTTTGGGTTAATATCTGGACTCTCTATTCTGTTCCACTGGTCTATGTATCTGTTCTTGTGCCAGTACCAAATTGTCTTGATTACTGTGGCTTTGTAGTAGAGCTTGAAGTTGGGAAGTGAGATACCCCCTACTTTATTCTTCCTTCTCAGGATTGCTTTGGCTGTTTGGGTTCTTTGGTGGTTCCAGATGAATTTTAGAACTATTTGTTCCAGTTCATTGAAGAATGCTGTTGGTATTTTGATAGGGATTGCATTGATTCTGTAGATTGCTTTAGGCAGGATGACCATTTTGACAAAATTAATTCTTCCTAGCTAAGAGCATGGGATGAATTTCCATTTATTAGTATCCTCTTTAATTTCTCTTAAGAGTGTCTTGTAGTTTTCAGGGTATAAGTTTTTCACTTCCTTGGTTAGGTTTATTCCTAGGTATTTTATTCTTTTTGAAGCAATTGTGAATGAAATTGTTTTCCTGATTTCTCTTTCTGCTAGTTCTTCGTTAGTGTATAGGAATGCAACAGATTTCTGTGTATAAAGTTTGTATCCTGCAACTTTGCTGAATTCAGATATTAGTTCTAGTAGTTTTGGAGTGGATTCTTTAGGGTTTTTACGTACAATATCATGTCATCTGTAAATAGTGACAGTTTGACTTCTTTACCAATCTGGATGTCTTTTATTTCTTTGTATTGTCTGATTGCCGTGGCTAGTACTATGTTGAATAAAAGTGGTGTGAGTGGGCATCCTTGTCTTGTTCCCTATCTTAGGGGAAAAGCTTTCAGCTTCTCACTGTTAAGTATGATGTCGGTTGTGGGTTTGTCATATATGGCCTTTATCATGTTGAGGTACTTGCCCTCTGTACCCATTTTGTTGAGTTTTTATCGTGAATGGATATTGAATTTTGTTGAATGCTTTTTCAGCATCTATGGAGATGATCATGTGGATTTTGTCCTTCTTTTCATTGATGTGGCGAATGATATTGATGGGCTTTTGAATGTTGTACCAACCTTGCATCCCTGAGATGAATCCCACTTGATCATTGTGTATGATCCTCTTGATGTATTTTTGAATTTGGTTTCCTAATATTTTGTTGAGTATTTTTGCATATATGTTCATCAGGGATATTGGTCTGTAATTTTCTTTTTTTGTGGTGTCTTTGCCTGGTTTTGGTATTAGAGTGAGTTTGGAAGTATTCCCTCCTCTTCTATTTTTTGGAAAACTTTAAGGAGAATGGGTATTATATCTTCTCTAAATGTCTGATAAAATTCATCAGTGAATCTATCTTGACCCAGGAAGGTTTTGTTATTGGGTAGTTTTTTGATTACCAATTCAATTTCATTGCTGGTAATTGGTCTGTTTAAATTTTCTGTTTCTTCCTTGGTCAATCTTGGAAAGTTGTATTTTTCTAGGAAGTTGTCCAGTTCTTCTAGGTTATCCAGTTTCTTAGCATATAGATTTTCATAGTATTCTCTAATAATTCTTTGTATTTCTGTGGTGTCCATCATGATTTTTCCTTTCGCATTTGACCTGGTTTTGAATACAGCTGAAATAACCTCAGGCTTGAAGATTATTTTAATTTTTGTTGCCTGTATCAAAATTTTTTTGTATCATAATTTTTGTTATTATCTGGATGTTGTTATCCTCTGTTGCTATTGTGGAATCTGGTTACAATGCTCCAGCTTTGTCGCACAGGGACTATTGCAGAAGACTGAGGGCATGTAGACTATAAGGCAAGAATCCTGGAGGAGTGGGGTGTGGGGAAAATGGAAGTTCCTATGGCCAGGATCCTCACCTGACCCTAAACTACTTGATGACGTAATTGGCCTACTGCTAGGCTGCTGCTTCCACACCCATGAGTAATGATCTATTACTGACTGAGTCACTATATGAAGAGCTCTGCCCAGCACTCTGGGTGGAGGCAGAGATGGAGGAGGATTATGGACCTGAGGACTGTGGGATGTAGATGTGATTCTAGAGCTTAATCTACTACCAGGAGAAGAAAGCCAGGTATAAACCCTTTTCCTC
The DNA here is from genome assembly GCF_040802235.1 of Manis javanica. NCBI lineage: Eukaryota > Metazoa > Chordata > Mammalia > Pholidota > Manidae > Manis > Manis javanica. Next base: position 19,073,899 of record NC_133159.1, on the reverse strand, counting down.
AAGAACATTCCATTGTCATTTCTCGGTCTCACTGAATCCATAGTGAACTTGCCTGGGGCTGAAACCCTCAGGCAAGACACACATGCACATATACAGTCTGTCCATACAATAGAATACCACACAACTACTAAATATTGACAATATAGATGTTTAGTGTTTAACAGCTTGAAAAGATGATCATAAAACATTGTTAACTGAAAAAAAGCAGATGATAAGCCAGTATTTACATATGATTCTATTTATATAACAAAACCTATATATATCTATTCATTTTCATGGGGACATATCTAGAAAGACACATGAAACTGTGGGTCACTGGTGGTAGTAGAACTTCAGGAGCCTTTCTTTCTGTTTCTTATTTGTAACTTATAATTTCTCTACAATGGGCATATATTATATTCATCTTTTTTTTCTTAAGTAAAAAAGAGATGAGTAACTTTAAGGGTAGAAAAGGATTTCCTTACTTAGATGGCTCCAACACACATACAGGGACTCATTCAAATTTCATCTCTCTCCAACCAAGAAGAAGCATCCACAACAGCAGCCTTAAGAAAAGGGAAGTTACTGCATTTCAAGGTTTAGAATCTGAGAAGAGTAGCTTAAAAATGTAAGTGCTCCAGCCATCCTTACGCGTCCTTTCCCATCGCTGCATCCTGTGGGCCACCAATCCTGAAAGTCAGCAGCAAGCCAGACAAGAATGTGCCTTCCTCCCAGGAAACACAAACTCAGAGTATCAGAATGACAACAAATTTCTATTTTACCTCACAAAGAGACCCTTCCCACAGAGATGAGAAAATCTGGGGCACAAATCAGCTCTCTGGAAGGAGAGACGTTTTTACCAATCAGCTGGAGGTCAGGGGAAACTGCAAAGTCTAAACATTCTCCGTGTCATAACGTTGTCAGCTGTGTTGAAGTTGACAAGATGCTTACCCAGCACCTCAAGACATGTGCCAAATTGAAGTGGTTAAATTTGTAAGCTCTAACTACTGAGATTCTTTAGCAAGCTTGTGCCCAGCTGCCTGCCTGCCTGTTGTCCCTTCCAGGGCCTGCACAGCCCTGCTGCCCAGAATGGGGTCTGTGGGCAAGAACCGGACTGGTTTATTCACACTCCCAGTTCCAGCACCTGTACTGGGGGCCAGTGCCCACACTGGATGTAAGGGTCAGTTGAAAGCTGTGCCTGCCTTCAGGAAGCAGTTCCTATGGGAAAGTGAGTTCCTCAAAGGGAAAAACACAAATCCAGTTTACCTCACAAAGGGAACATTGTGGAATGGAGGCAGGAAGGAAGATACGTGGGACAGATGCATTGAGGGAGGCTGTTCCACCACTCAGCCCTGGGAAAGAGAAAGGGGCCAAGTTTCCTGCTTTCCTGTCTGGTTCCTAGTCATCAGAGAAGGGAGTGGAGATATGCTGAAGGCGCAGGGAGCCCAGCTAGTGGACCAGCCGGAGGCCTACAGGCGGGCTGGGCAGCTGCATGAGCTCCTGCAGGGGGAGATGGAAGCTGGGGCCCTGCCAGAGACCAAGGAGATGGGCCGTTGGTGATAATAAACCTCCTTCGAACCTCTTCTATCAGCAGTATCCAAAATGTTCCTTCCTGGCCACCCAGGAATGTGGGGCTGATATGCACCCACACCCCTAGCCCCTTCTCAACCACACTTTAGAAGCAGTTCAAAGGTACGCAGACTATCCTTGTTACTGGGAGGTAGGGTTAGCCCCCAGGGACCTCATGGCAGGAAGGCACCCCTTTTACCACGGCTCCGCCACTGCCAAGTGCCATGTTCATAAACCATCTACTGTGTGAAACCTCTCAACATGCTGGACCCACATACCGCACATGGCTGGTCCCCAGGCCACCCGGGCCTTCCTGCGGGCTGGGGGCCTGCCACATTCAAAAAAGCGGGACCCCCACCATGTGGCAGACTCAGCACCCACAGAGGGGTGGGGGCTCCCCCTTGTCAAAGGCACCACCTGGGTAACGGCTGTGGGAGGGGGACCGAACACTTCAAGAATTATGGGCTTCAGGCCCAGAAGGGTCCTGCGGTTCCTAACCCCGGCTATGCATCAGAACCATCAATGGAGATTCTCTTTTTATCACAGATCCCTAGGCCAGCTCCAGACCCACTGAATCAGAATTTCTGGGGAGGTGGAAGCTGGGAGTACCATTTGCAAAGCCCTGAAGGTAGTTCTGATGCTTTCCACTCCTGTGATTTAGAGCCATAAATGGGCCCAAATTGCCCATCTCATAGAGAGTGAAACTGTCCCAGGGACGGGGTGAAGCACATTGTCCAAGGTCACACAGACGATCACTGGCAGAGCAGGGATGGGACCCAACTCCCTGTTCCCCTGATGTCAGCTGTGACATCAGCGGGGAGGATGACAGCGGCAGCTACTATTTACTGGTACCACTCTAAGCCCTTCCCTTATATTAACTAATTGAATTCTCACAACCACTCTATGAAGTAGGTTCTATTTTTCCTGCTTTTTCAGGAAAGAAAGCCATGGCATAAGAGATTAATTCACTTATGAAGGTCACACAGCCAGAAAATGGTGCCAAAGCCGAGGCCCCTACCCAGTGGGCATAACTGCCTCAGGTCTCAGGATCCCGCCTCAGGGGTTTTGCTTCCTCCCCAGTCAGTGGGTCGAGCTGCGGACCCTGGAATGTTTCTGGGAGAGGGTCTCTGTGGAGCTGCCCAACTTTGCGCCGTGGCGCTCGGAGTCTGGGGAAGCCCAGGGAGCATGTGTTGTTGGCTGAGGGACCTGCTTTTGCACTTACAGGCAGGTCTGGGCGTGGTTTGCCCGAGGAGTTCAAGGCTCTTCAGATGAAGCCACACCACCAGTGGAAAGAAGGACCCAGCTATTGGATTTGGGCAAGAATGAAGAGACAGCTCTTCCCAGGCCCGCCCGTGACCTCCCCTCGGACCGTGGTGGACGTCATGCAGTACCCTGATGTGGGGTGCGCGTGGCACTGTACTCCTTGGTTTGGAGAAGATAAGTAACCACTTCGGCTTTACTTTCCCAGCCTCATGCAGGAAAGAGGGACGCAACGGACAAAGGCTGAGCAGTGTCAACAGGAGAATGTGGTGACATCCTTGTAATTAATAAACACACAGGAGCCCGTCGTTGCCCTTCACCAGGACCTCCGGGTACCCCCAAAGCACCATCTGGGCCTGACGCCCTGCTGGTGATGCACGGGGAGGTGATGCAGGAAGTCCTGGCCTGTGGGGGGCTCCCAGTCGCTGAGGCAGAGGGAACTGAACATGTCCCCTGGGAGGCGGGCAAGCCTGGGTTTGAAGCCTTTCTGCAGGTTTGGGCAAATTACTCCTCTGAGAGCCTCAGCTTGCTCATCATAATGACACCTGCCTCAGTGAGGCACCGTAGGGAAGAGGGGAGCTTCATGGAAGGTGCTCGCACTCGCAGGGGAGGAGCCTGAGGTAACGCCCCTCCCACCCCACACTGGCGAGAGGAAGAACCAGAAATGTTGGCGGGCTTATCCACCAGCTTTCTTGACAACAGCAGGAAGCAGGGGACTCCTTCCCATCAGGTGTGAGCAGTCCCAGGCCACGGGACCCTGATGAGCAGCAGGGCCACATTATGACCTTCGTGGACCCTAACTCCGTAAAAAATATTAAAAATTATTCCTTATAATTGCATTGGTATAAAGATGAACATAATCCAGGCTGGACTCATTATTATATTCATTTTTGTTTTCTGATTTTAGAAGAAATTAAAATTAAAATACTTTTGTGAGCCCTAGGCAGTGTGCCTAATGAAGGAGTCAGCCCTGTGCAGGGGCATCTTGGGAGTGCCTGGCTGGGTGCTGGGTGCCCAAGTAGGTCTCTTCCCTCCACGCCTGCGGCACCCATCCTCTGCCCCCACCAACTGCGCCCTCTGAGTGCCAACACACTACCCGGCACGACCGCCTGGGCTTGGCCTGTACTGTTACCCTATCAGAACAGAGATTTCATTGACATTTGTCAAAATCTACCCGCTGAGCAACTCTGACACCTAAGAATCTGCCCCCTTCCATACGACTCCTCTTCAATGCCACCATCTTTGTGATTTCCCAGCAGTGAAATGTGGGGAGCATTATATAAAACCTTTTCAAATAGTTCAAGAACTTGCTCAGCAGCTTTCCTCAGACACTGACATGCTCTCTTGAAGACGTGCTGCTTAGGCACGTGTTCCGTCTAGCAGCACAGGCAGGTGTCACTTGTCTTCTCTCACATGAGCTCAGCATGTCTTGCTCATTTTTTGCACCTTTTTTCCATACCCAGCTCAGAGCCTGGCACATAGTAGGTACTCAATACAAACTGCAGGACTGAATTAAGACTTAGTAAAAAACTCAAAGTCTCCACACTCCCATGTGCTATCAGTTACTTGTTACAAAACAATATCCAGATGCATTCCTGGGCAACTGCTATTTCAGGAACAGTATATGTGGGGAGCTGAGCCCTGCCTCCTAAAGAGCAGGCAGAGGGCCTCTGCCACGGAGGCTCCCTTCCTTCCTGTCCTAATTGTTTGCCTGGCCATCGGTGGGATTAGATAACAGCAATTATCCCCACATGGTCTATTCCCAGAATTCAAAGTTATTGGGGGAGAAAATGCAGTTGTGCTTTATCCAGTCATTAAAAACAAAAACAAGAGCAGTGGATTTCAAACTGCCTTTCAGGCTTGAGGAAAAGAAAAACAAACTTGAGTATTAGCCCCAAATTGTGCTGACAACACACATCTGGGCCTCTTTGTCCTCCTCCCGGCTCTCTTCAGAATTTTTCAACAATTCCTATTGATCCCGGCGTGGTTCTCATGCCAACAGTTTATGCCTGGGAGAGCCGCTGTCTGTGGAGCGGGGAACCTATATGCCTGCTGAGAGGCCCCGAGGGGTGGGGGAAGCGACATCCTGGCATCCACCTCAGAGGTGTGGGCATTAATGGGCCCCCACTCTGAGTGGGGCCACCATGACCAGTGCAGCACCTCTGCCTTCCTTGCTGAGCCCGCTGCCTGCTGAGCCACACCAGACTTACATTAGCCAGTGTGAAACACACCCAAGAGTGGCCCAGGCACCCGCTATTATAGGATCTGCAAGTAACACAAGAGTCCATATAGCAGACCATATGGTGGGGAAACAAGCTCAGAGAGGGAACAGGCCTTGCCCAGGTCACAGAGCAGGCAGAAGCCATCTCCTGGCTCTTGGGGTCTTGGGTAAGGAAAATACTAGGAAGCTACATTTACAGGACCCCGTTTATACACCAGCACAGCTCACAGATGGTCTCCTACCACACCCCCACCCACCCCAGCCACACAGAACATCTTTTAACCAAGGGGCCACGGCCTTGCTCAATCTCCCCTCTAGGCCTTTGCACCTGTGTTTCTGTGCCCGTGACCCTTCTCTTATGCTTCTTTATTCATGCTTCATGTCCCAGTGTAGAGGCCACTTCTTCCAGGAAATCTTTTTGAAGTCCATTCCCCCAAGAATGAGTTAAGGAGCCCTTGGTGTGAGCTCGTATCTCACAGTACTCATACTACCTTATTTGAAACTGTAAGACCATATGCTTCCTTTGTCTCCAACAGTGTAGGCACCGAACAGTCACTGACAGATAAAGACATGATCTCGTGTGCTCTCAATGACAATCCTTTGAGAAGGTGTCATCACCCCATTCCACAGGAGAGAAAACTGAGGCTCTGAAAGGAAATGTGTCCCCTACCCAGTGAGTTGGCAGAGCCAGGATTTAGAGAACCCAAGTCTTCTGAACCTCAGGTCAATATTTCCTCTATTAAGACCCCCTTCCTGGCACAATAACTGAGCTTCCAGTTCATGCCTTCTTGGGCCTGAGCCTCACAGCTGGGGCAGGCTGGGGAGTAATGAGGCTGCCTCATGCCCTGGGGAGGGAGTAATAGAGGAAGACTTTGCTGACTGTTCCTCAGGTGCAAGGAATCTGGGATCCCCAATTCACCCCCAAGTTAAGGCAGGACTAGGGCTGAGTGGGCTGAGCGGGCTAAGCAGCAGAGCAGGGCAGCTCTGCTCCAGGAAGCACAGGCCCAGAAAGCTGGGGCTTTGATCATGAGGGTGGGGAGAGAGGCTTGGACAGGAGTGACACATCATTGGGAGTGACACATCATTCCTTTAGGAGGCTAAAACGACACATACCGACAACAGCAAGCACTGGTGAGGATAATGGACCAATTAGAACTCTCATACGTGGCTGGTGGGACTACCGATTGGTTCATCCATTTTGGAAAACTGGGTCCAACTGAAGCTCATCTGACTGAAACTCAACATATGAAAACAGTATAACCCAGCAATAGAAATCCTGGGTAGATCCCAACATAAATGACCACTTGTTTCCATGAAAATTCAAGTTCAGAAGTATTCATAGCCCTCAAAACACTCCTGATGGGAGTGTAAAATGGTCCAGCCACTGTGGAAAACAGTCTGGCAGTTTCTCAAATGGTTACCCATAGAGTTCCCATACGATCCAGCAATTCCACTCCTAGGCATATACCCAAGAGAAATGAAAATCCATGTCCACACAAAACTTGTACAGGAATGTTCATAGAAGCATTATTTATAAGAGCCAAAACAAAAAGAAAAGAAAAGTAGACATAATCTAAATGTCCATCAACTGCTGAATGGATAAATAAAATGTGGCATACCTGGACAATGGGATATTTGGCAACAAAGAGAAATGAAGTACTGGTACAAGCTACAAAGTAGATGAACCTCAAAACATTATGCTCAGTCAATGAATACAGTCACAAAAGACCAGATTTTGTGTGATTCCTTTTATACGAGATGTTCAGAACAGGCAAATCCATATAGGGATGGAAAGTAGATTAGCAGCTGCCTAGGGTTCGTGGGGGAGAGAAACAGAGATTGTCTGCTAGTGGGTATGGGGTTTCCTTCTGGGATGACAGAAATGTTCCAAACTGATTGTGGTGATGACTGTAAACTGTGAATATAGTAAAAGTCACTAAATTGTACATTAACAAATAAGAAGTGTTTATAGCAGCTTTACTCCTAATTACCAAAAACTGGAAACAAAAATGTCCAACAACGATAGAATAGGTAGGTAACCCTGAAAAGGAATGGACTCCTGTTATAATATAATTATAATATAATATAATTATAAGGGGAAAAAAGCAAACCATAAAAGAGCACACAGGGTCTGATATGAAATTTTAAGGCAGATGAAACTAAGGTGATAGAAGAGTGGTGATCCTTGGGGGCTGCTGACCGGGAGGGGCTGAGGGAGCCTTCTGGGGTAATGAGAATGCTCTCCTGATCTGTGGGGTGGCTACAGGTGTGTCCTTACATATATATAAAGTAATTTTAAAAAAAATAGAGGCTCAAGTTAAAAGCCAGGGTTCCAATCCTGACTGTCAGTCCTTGTCCCTCCTGGCTCTTCTTTCATCTTCAGACAATGGACCAGATGGTTTCAAAGACTCCAACTGGCACTGACAGAGACTCTGTGAATTCACATACCTATTTGTCACTGAGTTTGCTGGGAAGCTTGGCAAGTGCTTGCCATCAATATGGTGCAAAGAAAAGAGGCTGGCTGTCTACTGTGGGCTCAGCCTGGTTTCTAAGGAAGGAAAGGTCTTTGGGTAGTGGGCAGGAACATGCCACCACCCGAGGGAATGTCAGTTTCCATATGAATCATCCTCTGCATCCCCAGCAACTTGCTCTGCGAATAGATACCCTGACTCACTCCTCCCTGACAGGAACAAGACTTGCTACTAAAATTTCAGATTTCAAGAGAACCAGCACAGCCCAAATAGCCTCTGAGAGAGGAAAAAAAAAAATCAGCCTAGTAACCAACAGGGAATCACAGAGCGGACATGAGAAGAGGGGTGCAAGCTCTTTGTACTGAAGACGAGAAAGGCCCAAGGGAGGCCGCCGGCTCACATGGCTACTGGCGCCAGGGCTGGGACGGGAACCCAAGGCTTCTCAACTCGAGTTTTCTTTTTACAACAACCTGCTACTATATTTTCTAGAGAAATAAATTATGCTCTTTGCTGGTGGGAAACCTGAACAAAAAGAAAACAGCCAAGATGCATCCTTAATTAGAAACTGCTTGGGAGAAACATCTTTGAGGGAGGAGGGTGCAGAGCACCCTGCCATGAATGGTCAGCAGCATGAGAGCGTGGAAATCCAAGGGGCTGATTTAAAGGTGAGCATTTCGCCTTGATCATCACCCCTAGGGACGTCTTGGTCTTCAGAAGGTGGCTGAGGAGTCATGGGTGTGTCAGTCAAGGCCACGGGGAAACCATCGTGGGGCCACGGCGTCTAACCAGGAACCGTCAGCTCTGCCTGTGCTCCACTTGTGTGGGGATGATGCTGTCATCCCGTTGCCCTCTTTGTGTTAAAGGCCCGTTCACAAGTGACGGTGCTTCTAACCCCTTTCCTCCCTGCTTTGACAGCCTCTGGCCTCCAGATGGAGCAGCCAGGGCTCCCAAGACATGTGACTACCGGGAAGGTTTGCTGGCTGCCCTTACGCCTGACCTATTCTGTCCAAGGAATTGCAACATCACCACTTTGGAGGCTGATGACAGCTCTTTCTCAAAACAAACTCAAAGCCTGGGTCAGGAATGCACAGCACAGCCTGCCAAAATCACTGGGCAACTCAGCCTTGGGTTGATTTTCTAAGAACTATGGACACCTGGTGCTTTGTTTTTGTTTTTTGGAGTTTGTTTTCTGAAAAACAAAAACAAAACTCATAAAAGTGGATATGGTATTTTCCGCCAGGTAAGTCACAGTCCTCTGTCATCCAATGAAAGAGGAGAAGAAAAAGGGACTGGTCAGGGTTTGTGTATGCCAGGCACTCTACTGGCGCCGCCTAACCCAATCCCCTGCCCTTTTTACAGGTGAGTAAACTGAGGTTCAGGGAACTCTGTGACTTGCATGGTTTAATTAAGCTGGTACATGCTGGAAATTTGAACTCAGGCAAATCTCCAGAGTCAAAACTGTTGCCTCCCAGAAACAAATTCACAGATCCATGGAAACAACATGGAGGTCCGTGGAACACTGGGGAAGCAGGTGGTTTTCACAAACTGTCTATCTGGCAAAGTGTGCAGTTCCCCAGGCAGCCAAACTGGTAGAGCAACTCTCACCCCCACAAAGACCCAGTAAGACGGGTGTGTGCGTAGGAGACTGTGAACATTTTGCAGAAGGCACTACTAAGTCACACTCCAAAAAGCAATTGTAAAAGTGACATCTTGGGGCCTGGATTTATTCCCTCTTCAACATCATATTTGCTCCGTTTACAAGGCAAAGATGATTTTTCTCTCTGCCAAGGCCGAACATTCCCAGCCTGTGATCTGAAAATCATGCTGTGTTCATTTTGCCTCTTAACTCACCCACAGCCATAAATCATCCCTCAAAATGGGGATTTGGTAGGCAGTTCTACTGGGGATTCGCAATGCAGAGGTGGAATCCAGTTTGGGGGTCTCATGGTCGGCCATCCTGGGCTGGCTTGGAGCAGGGGGACATTGCTTTTGGCCACACAAGCATCTCCATCCTCCACAGAGATCTGCTGATTAAGCAGGACTGCTACTCTTACAGGGGTAGTTTGCTGCTTCTAAATGCACTTTGTGACAAAGGAAGAGGTCAGGGCAGCTGAAGAGAATGAGAGGAACAGAGAGCACAGACACACTCAGCACCCCCCAGCCAAACCCAGGAGGAAGGTGCCTGAGGGAAAACGGGGCAGGCAGGGACTGCAGCAGGCAATTTGTTAGTTTTAAAAAATTTGTTGAGAGCCTACTATGTGCCAGGCATTGTTTCCTTCCTTGGAAGTAATCGTTCTCACGATTTTTTAAGATAACAAATATAATAATAATGGCAGCAGCTTATAGTTAATGAGCACGCAGGCAGATGCATTTAAGCAAACAGATAGGTACAGTATGAGATGTTTTAGATGTTTTACACACATCATCTTTATCTAATCCTCAACTGTTGGGTGAAGTAGATATTATCCTCATTGCACAGCAGGAGAAACTGAGGTGCAAAGAGGTTAAGAATCTCACCCAAGGCCACATGACTAGTAAGGGGCAGAGCCAGGATTCAAAGTCAGGCTGGTCTGGCTCTCAAATCTATGCTCCTCTCAGCTCATCATGCTTTGCAATTAAGTATTTTTAGGTTATTGGGCAGGACTGAAATATTTTCCTATGCTGGGAGAAAAAAGGGGGAAATCTGAATCTTGTTTCCAAGCCCTGAATACTCAGCTGATGTCCTATAAATACTGATGCCCAGAGATGGTTGGCTGAGGACCCTGGCCATGAAGTATCTATCTCCCCTGGTTTCCGTGAGGGCAGTGGAACAGAAGATGCGACACCACCAACCCTGAGACCAGACCACCCCTCTGCCCCATGCTCTTCTCTGTGGTCACTGGGAGACAGGGCACTGTGGGGATTTATGGAATGGGTTTTGGAGTTTGGCAGACCTGTGATCAGGTCTGTTTGATAACCATGCAACCAAGCAAGTCCTGAGACTCATCAAGTCTCAGGCTCTTCATCTACTAAATGGATAAGATGGGTAATTTATGTCTTACAAGGGCTGGGAGGAGGACACGAGAGAACGTAGCTACTGTGCCTGGTATGATGCGTGCACAGGGAGCAGGCAGGCTCTTCGACCCCAAATCATACACCTGATAATTTGCTCCTGCTAAAGCTCTAAGACTTTCTAGTTCCTGGTGGTAACCTGGACATGACGATAGGCCTGTGTTTCAACAGTCTGGCTGTGGACAATTTGGCTAATCTCAGAGTAGGTGGCGCAAACAGCACTGGGCTGGGACTCAGGCCACCAGAGTTCAAGTCCTGTTACTACACTTAATGTGCTGAGTCACCTTGGACAAATCCCTTCCCCTCTCTGAGCTTGGTTTCCCCAGCTCTAAGATGAGAGAGTCAGAACTGCCTTCGAAGGACCGCTCTGGTGGCAACCTCCCAAGACTCTACCCTGTGTCTATCCCCGCTGCCAAAGGAAAATGAAGTTCCTACAGATCGCTCTGACTTCTTAGGAAGATTAATGTTCATTAAGTGCTTCGAGGCTGACAGCTGGCTGTGAGTGCGAGGTGTCAAGTACTACTCCCCAGAAACCCTTATACTGGCAGGAGGCCAATTTATTTCATAGCCTTGAACCCTAACCTTCTTCTGACTCTTCTCTGTTAAAAATCCAATTGAAAGCTGCTTTAAATGAAGGGATGAGTGGTACACACTGCCTACCAGTGGGCTGCCCACCTATGATCTCTGCCATGAATACTCGAGTGCTGGGGGAACAGAGCAGGAGTGATCAGGGCTAGGAAAGCCCTGCAGCCCGCAGCTGGGTCCCCTGGCCTGGAGGACTGGGGCACGCCCCAGTCAAAATGGGAGAAGCACACACTGTCTTTAGGGCCTTACATCATCCTCACGGCAGCTGAACTTGAGGAATGCTTCCTATGTACCAGGTATGAGTGTGAACATTTCTCAGGTATTAACTCATTTCGTTCTCAAATAATACCATGAGTACGTACTATTGTCCCCACTTTATAGCTGGGAAACTGAGGTCCAGAAAGATTAAGAAGCTTGCCCAAGGCCACATAGCTAGTAAGTGACACAGCAGTATACAAATCCAACTGACCCTAGAGTCCATGCTCTTCAGCTGGTTTATTTCAAATTCCCCCAAGTCCTAGTACAGCCCCTTTTTACAGGTAAGGAAGCTGGGTCTCTGTGTACTGAGCCACTGTGCTTTACAGCACCACCAGCTGCTGCTTTACGGCTTGTCCCCTCCCCTCCCCCCTTCGAATGCATTCTTCAGGGGCAGACTCGCCTCTGTGGCTTAATAACGATAAGAGCACTGCCATCAAGTGCTGCTCAGGCCCTCTGCATGTCTTGCCTCTAACTGTCACTCAGGAGGCCGGGTCCTCTGCCCTGCTCTGTGGTTGGAGGCCAAACAGCTGCTAAGTGGCAACAGAAAGGCTCCACTCAGACCACTTGGATCAAAGCCCATCTCTTTCCAACCCCCAGCCACTTATGTCACCACCTCTTGGAGGAAGCGGGAAGAGGCAGCTAACTGCCTTGGCCTGGGCCACACGGCGTGGAGCAGGCTGCATCCAGCTGCTGGGGTCTAGGGAGCATTTTCTGACAGGTCCTGCTGGACTGCATGTTGGTAAAAGGGGAGATACTGAATTATTTGGGACACAAAAACTGGCTTGAGAGGTACCTCAGCCAGAGGTTTGCTCTCAAAGCGAGAACAGATTGAGGGAAAGGGAGCATGCATGATTGGGAAGGGAATTCGACTGGTGAAACGCCGTATGGGGAGGCTGGGCTCAGCATTTGATGTCCTCACTGCAGCTCCTGTAAATCCTGCAAAGCCAGGCTCCAGCGTGAACTCGTTACTCTTCTCCGTATACACTACTCCAGGCCCCGCAGGCCCAGGGAGGTGGCTGCAGGAGCCCAGGTCCAAAGAGTACCAGGTGCAGGAGGCAGCTCAGGGTCTCTGCACATGGACTTGGCCAGTGGGGCAGGATGGTCACTGCTGCCACCTGACCAATCCCAGCAAGGCCCAGCTTACAGTGAGGTCACTGATGATGGCTGTGGCCAGAGTCCAGGAATGATGCCACCCAGCAGCTCACATGCATCCAGAAAAAGAAGTGGTATGATAAGCAGCTTAGCTCAGGCCGGTCCATCTCCTTCTGTCTTTGGGAATAGTCTGGCTTCAAAGCCCCTCATGGGTCCACCCCAAACTAGAACTTCCTCCAGGCTCCCAGAAGGCCCCTAACCCTCCTCCTCTGGTTCATTCCATAAGCCTCTGGATCACCAGATCCATCTGTGGTGACACTAGTCATAGCTACTACCTATCTGCAGGTTCTGTGTTCCAGGGAGGCCCTGGGCTGGGGGTTTGATGTTTTCAGAGAGAAATGTTTATAGAAAGACTCAGGCTCAGAGAGAAATGACTTGCCCAAGATCACACAGCCAGGGCGTGTTTTCCAGGTGTGTCGGGCTCCGGAGGCACAGAACCTCAAGCCAGTAAGGGATTGATCACACCATCATTTGTCCTTCTCTCTGAGAGCTCCAAGGGCCTGGGGAGGGTGACCAGTATATGTCTCCACAGGCTTGGTGGAGTCCTTCCTGTGCCATTTATCCCTATGTGCCTAGCAGTCCGCACCAAGCCCGGCACAAAGAAGCATTTGTTGAGTGAACAAGCAAATCCCGACCAGCTCTCCCTGCCCAGTGCCCAGGATCCTACACACCCTTTCCAAGGAGCCAACCATCCACTGTAGCTCAATTGCTGGCTGCAGAAGAAGGCCCTGCCTCACTGCCATGACTGCTGTAGGCACTGGGTGAAGGGACACCCAGGCCCTGCCAAGGCTGCTTTTGGGAGACAGACAACCCAGAGGACCTCAGAACCCCCACAGGCTCACCTGGGCAACTGTCAACCACATTTATGACAATGGAATCATAAATCACTGATATACACTTGGCCCTTTGCATATTCATACACTCTCACTGCAGCCCCAGAATGAAGGATGAACAAACAGCACCCCAGAGAGGTTAAGTGACCTGGACTTGGACAACTCAGGGCAGAGTGAGGACTTGCGCCCAGGTCTTCTGACTCAAGGTCCGGGTTTCTTTCTACCATTCCAGGCTGCCCACTCCCCATCAGGCTCAGGGATTGGAAAGGGGCCAGAGAGATGAGATTTAAATTGCAGACCCTGAGGAATTTTTCAGACTGGAACATGGTGTAGCCCCGTCCCTCTCAGCAGTGTCCCCAGTGGTGTTCCCTCTATCCCCATGGATGGTTTACGCAATGGCTGTGCCCATGCTGTGCTGTTTCAGAAATCAACTTGTCCCCAACTTCCATCAATTCCCTGAATATTTGCAAACTATTTAGAAAGAAGGAGAGGGGATGCTTCCTTGACTTCACCGTGATTTACACTAGCAGCCAAAGCTCCAATGACTCTGATGAAAGCCACACCTGCCAGCTTTCTTCAGGCTGACGGGGGATGCTGGGGAAGGTCTGCTGCATAGGCAGGTTAGGCAGTCAGGCTCGTAAACTGGAATCCACACATTTCATATTTGAGGTTAAAGAAACATCTGTCTTCCTTTCTTCCGACTCAGGAGTCCTTTCTAGGAATCTATCTTAAGACAATATTTTATGCACAAAGATGATAAGTGCTGATTTATTTTTAATAGCGAAAAATTGGAAACATTTGTCCAACATTAGCAGGATGGTTAAGTGAGTTACGGCACATCCGTGCAATGACTGCAACCATTAAGAACATTCTTTATGAAAAAATTTAAATGAGTTAGGGAGACACTTATGATGTAACATTAAGCCAAAAAAAAAAAGACATAAAATTGCATTTAGAGGGGAAAAAAGCATACAGATTAGAAGGAAATGTGCCAAGATGTCAATAAAGGCTGCATCTGTGTGGCAGAGTGAGCTATTTTTTTGCCTGTTTTATACTTTTTGATACTTTTTTTCCCTACATTCCAGAATAATCAGAAAAAACAAAAGCTACCCCAATTCACACACTCACTCCCAAGGGCAGGGAACAGACAGAAAGGGTGTACTGCTGACTGGTTAGAGGGAGAAAGGGTAGGCCCAGTGTCCCTTTTCCCATAACACTTCTAATAGGACCCTACATGTGGGTGGCCATCCCTTGTAAACCTGCCTTTCAGATTTTCCTGGGACTTTCCATCTGACTTTGTTCTTTACTTCTTGACTGCAGAAGCCTGTGTCTCTAAAGGGTGAGGAATTCAGATAATGTATTTCCATCTCCGGCCCCAGCCAACTGTCCTGTCTCTCAGGCAAGAAGGAAGTCAGGCTGTCTCCAGCATTTTTTCACATGAAAGGCCCACAGTGAGGAGAGCTGGCAACTTGGATGGGTGTTAAATCTGAAATCTGAGGCCATGCTCACAATAAGGCACCTTGCAGTCTCTCCAGCTGAGAGAGGCTTTCAAGGCTCTGGGTTAGGGGAATCTCGTGGCTGGAAAGGGAGGAGACATCAGCAAGCGAGGCTGCAGATCAAACACGAGCTGCTGACCTAAGACAGCACCTCTGCAGCTCCCTAACGTGTGACGGTTCTACTTGTCCGCCAAGTCCCAGGCAAGAGACACACTCCAAGATCTTAAAAGCCGTGTGTATGCCCACCTCATAGGAAAGGCATTTGGTTTCTCTATGAAAACACCCAAGATCACTTTCAGCTGTGCTCAGAGGAGTGGACTTAAACCCAGTCCTCTGTGTCCTTCCAAACTCCAAACTTTCTCCATCCCTTACCATCCCCATTCACATTTCCAAATGTGTTTACACTAAAAAAACAAATGGCAAGTACATTCAAAGAAGTGTGTAAGTGAGAGAGAAGCATATGGATTTCCCCCAAAGCTAGAAGGCTCAGAAACCCAAACAGCCCAGAAGGACCTCAGCTTTTGAATTCCTCAGGTCTGGAGAAATAGGAGCACAACTCAAGAGATGAAAAGCAAAAAATAAAGTTCCACTTGGCCTCCAGTGGGGCAGTCGGTCCCCGTGATACCAACTCACCAAACATGTTGCCCTCATAGCCGTCTTTTGTGAGTGGCCGGAGCTCATTTTTCCCCATGGCATAGCGCTTGTAGCTCTGCCAGGCAAACTGCATCATCTGCAAGAAAGAGCAGAAAACAGAGGACCTGAGTGTGGTGATTTCCAACAATGTGGACTGGCCACCTGCCTTTGCCCCTTGCAACAGGATTTGAAACCACATTTAAAAAATAATCTTCCAAATTGAGGAAGATGACTTCCTCTCACCATAATTTCATTCATAGTTACGGCTACCTGGCAGGCCTTTCTCCCCAGACAACCTCACAAGTCTGAAGTCTAACCACAGACTCCTCAGAGAAGACCCAGAAAGCACTTAACACATTCTAGCCATCTTTCAGTGCCAAAGTGAAGAGCCACCTCTTCCATGAAGCCTCCTCTGCTCTGCTCTGGCCTGAATTGATCCCCTGAAGGGGCTCAACTGACTGAGTGGTGCCTGTTGTAATCTGCTAGAACAATCCCTTGAGCAAGCAATTGTTAACTCCCTCTTGTAGTAAGGGTGTAGGCCAAAGACAGGGAACTTGTCAAGGTTACCCACTGAGTCAGTGAGAGTGCTGGGAACTGAACCCATGCCTTCTGGCTCTGAAGCCTGAGGTATGTCTCCAAAGCCTTTGTTCTGTTTCCTAAAGTTACTGTATGAGTCTCTTCGAACTCCTCTAACACTTGGCTTGATCCACCCTGACCATCTCAAGCTCCCTAGTACCCCAGCTAATTACTGTTTTTGCTTCCCTGTTCTATACCATAAGCTTCCCTTGCCTCAGTTTCCCCTATAGCAGCCAGCATAGGGTTGGCACATGTAAATACCAATGAGTATTTGCTGACCTTGTCAGCCCAGGCATGCATGATTCTCACTGCATTACTGCAGCTATGCCGGCCCCTCAGGAGCATACACAAGCACCCTGGTCCTGTAGCTGCGCCTAGCATGGGAGGCTGGAGCAGTGCAAGATGACAGTCTGCCCCCAGCCCTTCCACCCCATCCTTTAGAGTTTCCCTTTTTTCCTTTGCATGGCAGGCTGCAGGAGGGCAGCAGAGCAGAGCTCTGGGGTGACTGTGGGGCAGAGTGGGGAGCCAGGGCAGGCAGTGGAGGCACAGCTGAGAGACAGGAGGGCAGCCTGGTGCGGTGGAAAGAACTTAGGCTTTGGGGCCAGACAGGCCTGGGTTCTAATCCTACTCCTGCTGTTATCTTTTTAACTTTATCAAGTGACTAAACTCATGAGTTTAAACTCTGAGTCTCTGAGCCTCAGTTGCATCATCTTTGCAATGGAAAAACAAAGCCTGCTTTGCCACAATCCTGAAAAGTTTAAATGAAAGAAAGCAGCTGGAGATGCCTAGTTTCCAACCTGGCACAGCAAGTGATCAACAAATACTGATCCTCTTCCCTCCTCAGCACTTGAAATTCTGGTCTGGTTCTCCAAGCCTCACCCGTCCACCATCCTGTTAGTTCTCACGGGTTAGCGGCTATCAGCAACACCAGGGGAGCTCATTAAACCAGATTTCCAGCCCCGTCCTTGAGTTTCTGATTCAGCAGGTCTGGGGTGGGGCCGAGAATTTGCCTTTCTATCAAGTTCCCCCTGATGCTGCTGGCCTGTGGGCTGCATCTGCATCTGAGAACCACGGACCTATTACATATTTATTTCTATTTTTCACTTCATCTCCAGACACTGCCCAGCATCCTGTTGCTTTTCTTCTCTTTGTCTTCCAGCCTGCTTTCCGGCCTCAGCACCCCTCTTTCTAGACATCTCCACCTGCTTTCTCCATGCTCTGGTGCCAAGGCTTAGAAGCCATCTCTTTGAGGCACATGTGGACCCTCACTACTGCCAGCTTGCCTTTGCTGCCCAAATGTGCTGGCCAGGAGGGCAGACTGGACAGGTCTATAGGCTCAGGTTCTCTGTCAAATGGCAGAATAACTAGTACCCCCTTCTCCATTTCACAGGTGAAGGAACTGAAGCTCAGGAGAAAGAAAGTGGTCAAGACAGCAGAGCCAGCAGGACTGGAACTCAGCTCTTTTAAGTCCCAGGCCAGCAGACCCCACCTGGTATGTGGCTTCCATGAGACACACATGAAAAATGTCATGGTAATGCATGCCAAGCACTTGGCATGAGCTTTGAGTCCCTGTTCCATTCCTCTGTTATTTTCTACTTATCTGGAATTGGCAATAACGGAAACTAATTGCTGGGTATGAGTGCTTAAGGGAGCCTGGTCTCCTCCTTCAGTCTCTCTTATCTGGGGGCCCCTTGATTAAGTCATTGTGAGGGAAAGGAGGGGAAGTGGTGGTGGGAGAGCAGCAGGAGGCTGTTAACACATAAATGACAGCAGGAAAGAAGGAGCAGAGGTCTGGAGGGGGAGGAAGGCACCCACCCTCAAAACCCATCTTGCTTAAAAGGGAGAGAGAGAGCGGTGGGTGTACAGAGGCAATTAAGAGAATCATAGGTATCTGCATGTTCTCAAAGGAGCTGTCACTGCAGGATTGTGCAGACGTTTGGAACGCAGCCTGTTCTCACAGTCATCCACGTCAATGGAGGAGAATGAAGGCACAGTTAATCCCGGCGTCACTTGGGACTGGCTTCAGAAGGCGATCAAGAGCTGCACACACACATACACACACACACACAAATACACACAGACCCTCAAACATAGTCATGGCTCACAAGCGGCTCAGCCCAGATGCCCGATGGGCAGGGCACAGGGAGAAGACCGCCCCCTCCCCCAAGCCAGGCAGTCCCTCCTAACACCCTAAGCAAGCACCTGCCAGGAATCCTATTCTGTGCTCAGCCAGTTTGGGCAGTAGCCACAGTGGGAATGCTCTCCCAGCCCCCACCCTCTCCCTCCCTGCCAACTGCTTATCTTCCTCCAGACCCCAGCTGGAAGGGCACTTTGGCAGGGAGGCCTCCTCTCCAGCTGAGCCTAAGTCAGGCCCCCACTCCTACCACGCAATTCCTGATGCCAAGCCCTACAGCAGCCTGCAGCCAAGTTTTTAAACTTGCAACTCTTTTGTCAGTCCCCCCACCCCCCAATTCACTGCTGCATGCCAGGAAACTCATCCTGGGATGGGTGAATAATCGGTGCTCATTAAATGTTTGCTGAACAAATGTAAGAACAAACAAGAACATGGGCTCTGGAGTTAAACCCATGGCTGGAAGATTTGATATGTCAAATGGACCACACATGTCACAGGTAAGATATGTAATGGGTGAGAGGGGAGGAGCTTCTGAGCAACAGAGACACTCAGAAGAGGGCAGAGTGCATCTCAAGGGATGCTGCATGGGTACCCAAGTGTCCTGCTGGACAAATAGGACCATGAGGGGCACCAGAAGAGGATGACCCAGAGAAAGGCTAATCTCATTCTAGAACTGGTGATATGTGCCTTGTGATCCCTGGGTTTGGATTTAAAGATGGACAGTTTCTGGCTTCATGCTCAGGCAGTTCTAAGACCTCAAAGGTTACCACAGCCACTTCTTGCTCCATGCAAAGTCCTTAACAAAGGATTAAGTAATCTCTCTTTGAACACCTCAGTGACAGGGTGCTCACCACCTTACCTGGAAGTCCATTGGGTCATAGTTTCACAAAGTTCTGTCCTTAATCAATCCAAATCTATTTTCCCCTATCGGCCATGGGAAGACAGTTCAAACTGCTTCTACACCACAGACCTTCAGCCAGGGGGAGCCCACTCTCAAGTCACCCGAGGCTCCCTGCTGGCCAGCTGGGCAGCCTGGCCCCTTCAGCTGCTCCCTTCTGGTAGTCCGGATCCCTGTACCTGCCATCACACACATCATAACATTTTTCCAGGTCACCCAGGGCTTTGTTGCCCATTTTTTATGAGCAGAAACCAAAATGCAAACTCCCTGCTTACATCTGGACCAGAGATCCTATGTGTGTGGACATGCCATTTGTCCATAATAATTTCATCTTGTTGGACTCTGCCTACCATTCCATGCTGCCAGGATCTTCCTGGAACCAGGTCTTACCATTCACCGTGTGTGTGTGTGTGTGTGTGTGTGTGTGTGTGTGTGTGTGTGTGTGTCTGCCTGCTTTGGGTAATCTGCAGACTTGATGGGACTGCCAACTGGGTCTCCCCCAAGGTTTTGGACCGAAATATTAAACAGCAGGGCTGAGGACAGCACTGGGGACACAGCAGCAGGGGACCTCCCTCCTGGATATAGTGTTGCTCTGAGTGTCATCTGCCAGCAAGCGAGGAGCCCGCCAAACAATCAGTACGACCCCTCGGCCTTTGCTTTGTACACAAAGATACTGTGAAGGACAGGACTGAAATACAAAAGCCCTCTGCCCTAGTACAGTTAGTACAGAAAAAAAACTGCCTTTTCATAAAAGGAAAATCCGGGATTAGATTGGGCATGACTTGTTCTTAGAGAACCTATTTTGGCTCCAAAGAATCTTCATTTTTCATTCCAAATGCTTGCAAATCACTAACTTAAAAACCTATTCGCCCTTCTAGGAAGGCTATAATAAAAAAGATGGACAATAACAAGTGTTGGCCAGGATGTGGAGAAACTGAAACCTTCATAAATTGCTGGTGAGAATGAAAATGGTGCAGTTGCTTTGGAAAACAGTTTGGCATAAAAAGTTAAACATAAAGTGACCATGTGAACCAG
Organism: Manis javanica; assembly: GCF_040802235.1. NCBI lineage: Eukaryota > Metazoa > Chordata > Mammalia > Pholidota > Manidae > Manis > Manis javanica. The sequence continues at coordinate 19,053,748 of NC_133159.1, read as the reverse complement.
AAATTCCACCCCTACGTATAGACATGTGCAGAAAAGAGTTAACATAGCCAGCTGGAGGCTTCTATCCTTAGAAAGGCTTTGCTTTCAAGGCTGGCCCTTGGCTGGCAGCTGGGAACTTAGATTTAGTGATTCACCATTCTCTACCTGGTAAGGGTGGTTTCCTGTACCTAGACGGTTTGTACAAACCATGTGGCTTATGCTGAACACCTGCTTTCCTTCCAGGAGTCTGGAATTCTGGCACAGGTTAAGCAGAGGGTACCCACATGACCAGCTCCCATGAAAAACCTTCGGTGCTCAGTCTCTGATGAGCTTTCTGGTTGACAGCCCAGGTGCTGAGGAGTTAAGCACTCTTGGTGTAACTCCACCGGCACAGGACTCCTGGAAGGTTGGTCTTCTCTGGGCTTCCCGGCACATGCTTTCTCCCTTTGCTGATTTTGCTCTGTGTCCTTCCCCTGTAGTTCATCACAGCCGGGAGCAGGACTAAGGCTGAGTCCTGTGAGCCCTCCTAGTGAATTACTGAATCTTGGGATGGTCTTAGGGACCCATGACACATACCCTAGAAAATTCAAAACATGTCCACACAAAAACTTGTACACAAATGTGCATAGCAGCACTATTTGTTAGAGCCCAAAAGCAGAAACAACTCAAATGTCCATAGACTGGTGAACAAACCAATGAACTATGGAACATATATGCAATGGAATATTCAGAAAATAGGAAATGAAGAATAGAAAACAAGAAACGAAGTACTGATACGTGTTGTAACATTTTGCTCAGACACAAAAGGCCACGTACTGTATATATTATCCCATGTACATGAAATGTCCAGAATAGGGAACTCCACACAGACAGAAGAAAGTAGATTAGTGGCCACCAGGGGTTGGGGAAAGGGGTCATGGGGAATGGCCACTAATGGGTATGGGGCCTTTTAGGGGTAATGAAAGATGTCCTAAAATTGATTGTAATGATGATTGTACTATTCTGGAAATATACTAAAAATGACTGAATTTTATACTTTTAAAAAGGTAGATTTTATGGTATGTGAATTACATCTCAATAAAATTTACTTTAAGAGAGCAGAGACAAATAGATAATTATATGGCACTTGATATAACACACTGAGGGAACACTATAATTTTTGTGGTATTCCTGCCAAAAATGCAAACCTGAACTGAATCTGGAAGCTCAGACAAACCCAAACTGAGGGACAACCTGCAACATAAAAGGCCTTTACTCTTCAAAACACCAAGGCCATGAAAGAAAAAGAAAGACAGGAGCTGTTCCACACTGAAGGAGCCTAAAGAGACAGGAACTAAAGGCGGCACATGACCTTGAAGTGATCCCGGAGCAGAAACAACAATTATTATGGCAATAAAGACAGTTGTCAAGACAATGGACAGAACCTGAATGGGGTATGGGGATCAGACAGCAGTATTTTTATCAATTAATTTTCTGATTTTAATGGTTTTACTGTGGTTATATAGAAAAGTGTTACTAACTTCTTGGAAATACATGATGAAGTATTTGGGGCATTATGTTTGCAATGTACTCTCAAATGGTTCTGAAAATAATGTGTGTGTGTGTGTGTTGGTGTGTGTAGCAAGAGAGATTAATAAGGGAAACTAAAATATTAACATTTGAGGAATCTGCATGAAGGATAAATGTGAAAGCTTTGTCAGATTTTTGCACCTTTTCTACAAGTCTGAAGTTAATTTTTTTAAAAACTCATTTAGGGAACTTTGCTGGGGTTGATGTCATTCTCACCCATTTATATATTTTAGAATCCTGGGCTCTTCCACTTCCATAAGTTATGAGAGTAAGTGCCCACTGCCAGTCTCCTTTCAGGTCCTCTCACCCCACAGCTCCTCAAAGGCCGCTGGGCTTTCACGTCCCTCTCACCAGGCCTGTCCCTCCCACTCTGGTCAGAAGATGGAGCAAAGGAGGAATTGGCAATTTTGGTTTCTCCTTGCTCCAAAAATAAATTAAAAGACCGCTTTTGTGGTCTGAACATTTTCCAGGAGATCCAGCTCAATCCGGGCTTTAGCCCCAATGCCCTTTTCTCCCACATCTGGGTCATTCCTTTCACTTGAGTCCAGTTCTGTGCCACTACTTCCCTCTTCTGCACACATCCTTTCCAGTAGTTTTAAAAATAAGATTGAAATATATCTATATCTATCCATCTATCTTTCAATGTATCCAAGCTTCACATGCTCACTGTAGAAAAACAGAGAGAAAGAAAACAATTACCTGTCATTCAAATTCTATAAACACCATTCCCACTTGGTGTCTTTCTTTCTACTCTTTTTTTTCATTCATCTTTGCTTCTTTCAGTGATGATGACAAATGTTTTCCATTTTACAACAAAGGCTTTACAAACATCATTTTTAACAGCTGTAATAGTCTAGCAAGTAGGTCCAACATCATTATCCTCTCTCCCATAAAATTGGACATTTTAGTGGCTTCTACTTAAGGGCTATTATAAACAATGCCATAATGAACATCTTTGTGCACACTCCTATTTCCATATTTCAAGAAATCTCCATAGGCCAGAACCTCTAAGAAATTGCTAGGAAAAAAAATTAAAGGTTATTAATATGTATATTCCCTTTTGAAGGTTAAACCTGGTAGTTGTTTTGCCCCCCAATGTGGAAACCTTTAAAATAGGAAAACGCCTAACAACTTTGTGACAATGCAGTAAAGCACTTCACTTGGGGAGATAAAGCTAACATAACAAACAATCCTTGCTTATATTTGCATAACTCTTTGTATACTTTATCTCATTTGATTTGGGTAGTTTAGTGGATTTGAGAAGATAGGTATTATTCCCATTTAGAATTAATCATGCAAGGGTTAAATAAAGTATGAGATGTAAAGTATTAAACAGATACTAAGAATTGTGTTTCCAAATGTATAGTGATATACAAACATGCTCGTTATATCATATTAAGTGGAAAAGCAGGATTCCAAATCACATGGTATGAAACTTAGTGGACTATGTGTGAATATTTTAGAGGAAAAAAGAAAGACTGGAAGGAAATATCCTAAAATGCTGATGGTGGTTATGTCTGATAGAAGGATCATTATTATTTTCTTTTTTTGGACCTGTATTTTCTGGAATGAATCACTAGAAATGTTTGTAACATGAAAATTAAGTGTATTAAAATGAGAAAAGTAAGGAAGAAATGATATGATGCTATTTCTAAGCCAAAAGGGAGTGCTGGAGTGACTGGCCCTGGGGTGAGCAGGATGGAGGCAAGTTTTGATGAAATAAAAGTTCTTTCCATCTGAGAGTCAGAGAGAAAGCCAACCAGCAAGACAAACAACACCAACAGAAGCAGAGAGCCCGACTCTCAAACAGAATCTGAGTGTCAGAAACATTATCTATTCCCAAAGCCACATTTTACAAGAACTGTGTGACACTCAGACATGGAAAGTGACTTTCCATGGTCAGGTCACAGAAGTTAATAGCACAGGGATAGTCGTGTCTCCAAGAACATGGGCCATGACCAGGGCAGGGGCAGCCTGAACTACAGCAAGAGAAATGTGGGACAGCCTCAAAAACGTGGCTGCAAGAATCAAGACAGTAGAACTAAATACCAAGAGAAATTATACCTCTGTCCCCATTGGTTTGTGTGTGTGTGTGTGTGTGTGTGTGTGTGCGCACGCACGCGCGTGTGTGTCTGTGCTAGAGACACAAGGCAGCTCCTGATGGTCTCTGGGAGCCCCTCCCTTCCAGCAGTCTGTGATTTATGGGTTCAAAGAACACCTAACAATAGACCACAAAGCCTTCCCTTCGCTAGTCCTGCAAAGGCAGAAAACAAAGCTCAAAATATAGACACAGGCAGACCAATCGGAGCTGAGTCCTGAGATACCACTTCAGTTCTTTCTCAAACAAAAGCTGTTCTTGTCCACCTGAACAAATTACAAAGACATTAAGTCTTAAAATGAAAAATATTTACTAGTTTGAGGCAGACATTATTATTTTAAGATGTTCTTTCTACCTGTCTCAGAGCTCTAGAACTCCCTCCTGCAGAAAAATGACTAGACTCCACTGTGTCACCCAGGCACAGATGCCCACCCCAGCTGAGGAGCCCCCAAACGACAGAATGCAAAAGAAAGGATGCATTTGAGGAGGGGAAGAAATGGGAATACTGGCAGACCGCTTCCAGAGTGGAAAACTAATACAAAGTTTGTGTTGGAAAGTTCTTTCAGGACAACTGAGGAGGAAGGAGTAATCACTGAAACAGTGAGACATTCTCCCCTTTTAAAAATAAAACCTGCATACAGACAGGATCAGGTCTGACAGTGACCCAGAACGACAGTTGCCACATCTCAGCTGCCAAGAAGGGTAATGGATTTTCCCAGTCACTAAGGACAAGTGCTCACACCATGACTCTCAGGCTTACTGGCGTCTCCCAGCAGTGATGCTTGGTCCCATCTGCAGGAGCTGAGTGGGGAAAGATTTGGTTTACAAAGATCAAGGGATCTAATGACCACACAGATAAAAAGATTAGATTGTTGAGTTGATATTTTTCTTTGCTTTCAGCATAGTGCAGGAGAATAGCAGACAGCTTGGTACCTAAAAACCATCTCTCAATTCACACCCATCTTATCAGTGACCCACAAAATGATCCGATTGGTGACTACTGATGAGACATCTGTGAATACACATAATACCTGGTCTATAGTTCAGAAGCTAGATGCAGGTGGGATCTGGCTGTGTGGAGGGGTAGAGGGGTGGAGGGGTGGAGGGGTCAGTGGGGAGTAGAATTTGTAGGTATTGCCTCCAAACATCTCACTTTTGGGTTTGCTTAAGCTATTGAAAGGCAAATGTAGGAAATGAAAGTGTGATATGACTCCCTATTCTGAGGTCCTGCAGCTCTCCCACATCCTGCCCATGGGGATTCGGATTTGAGCAGTCTCAGAAATCTCATCCCATCTGTAACTGTTCTAAGGCACAGGGTTGAGAGTGTGGACCCTGAAGGCAGAAAGACCCTTGCTACTTAATGTGTGGTCCAGAGACCAGTAGCTGGGCACACCCAGGGAGCATGTTAGGAATGCAGCACCCTGGCCCCACCCCAGACCTGCTGAATCATAACCACCATTTCAACAAGATCCCCAGATGATCCAAAAGCACATTAAAGTTTGAGAAGCTGATTAGGGCTCTGCCAGCCACTGGCTGTGTGGTCTTAAATGAATGACTTAACTAAGCTCTCTGAGTCTTAGTTTCCTCATCTGTAAAAGGACAGGAATATGTAATCCTTACAAAAACCCTGAGAGTAAATAAGATAACATGTAATGTGCTTAGCACAGCAGCTAGTACATAATATGTGCTCAATAAAAAGCAGCCATAGGGTGACTGCTCTCCTACTATTTACCTACTGTGTGTCTCTCCATCCATTTCTCTCTGCACTGATGCTCTAATCCAAATCACTCCCTTCCTCCATGGGACTCCTACAGCCACCTCTAGCTGGCCTAAAGGGGTCCTCTCTGGGTTCCTACCCTTTTCTCTGCACTATAGCCAGGGTGATTATTCAAAATGCAAATTTATTCATATCTCTACCTCACCCCAAAACATACTTAAACACTGCCATCAGGTAGAAAGATCAAAGTCAACAAGGCCCATCCAGCCCTGCAGAGTTCCACCCACTCTTGCCTCCAGCCTCAGCTTACCCTCCCCATCTCTGCCCCAACCATACTAGCTTGTTCTCAGTTCTCAAAGAACCATGCCTCCGCCTACTACAGGGTCTTTGCACATGATAGTCCCTCTCCTTGAACCACTTTTCCCTCCTCTTTTTGCTTGGCAAATTTCACTCATCTTTCAGATCGCAACTGAGTTGCCATGTCCTAGAGAAACCTGGCTTCCTGGATGAGGCTGAATACCCCTATTACAGAGGATTGTTAGTCAGAATTTTACATTAACTGTGTGATTGATTAATGAGTATCCATTTCCCCCCACCAGAAAGTAGGCTCCATTGCTCACTATCGCTCCCCAGCAACTAGTGGAGCGCCCAGGACATAGAGGTCCTCCATAAATATATGTTGAATAAATGTAAGGATGGTGACAATGCAGAGGGAGCTCCCCTGCACTGCTCGTGTCGAGAAGACCATGAGAACAGGGGATTCCTGGGACAGAAGCACCCACTGCCCAGTGGCTTTGACTCAACAAGGACTGAGTGAGCGAGGGAACAGCGCTGACTGAGGCCACAGGGATAGCAAGAATGTGTGAGACACTGCTGTGAGGCACTTTTGTGATCTTGGTGTGAGGTCTGCAGACAGACAAGTGGGGCTGATGGAGAAGCTCGCAAGCAAACTGGGCTCTGCCTCCACATTGGGACTGGCTCCTCCGCTGCAAAGTGAAGGGTTGTCCTCACTCCTCTATCCTCTCATCGACTGGGTGTCAGGTGGAGAGGGCAGGGAGACGGGGTACCAGGAACGAAGATGAATGACAGGAGGGAAGGCCTCAGCTCATCTGCAAGAGAAATCCCAGGGGGAAACTGTCCAACAAGGCCCTTTTGAAGAATTTTAGTACAAAAACTGCTTCTTTGCAGTAGCTCTTCCGTTTCCAAAGTGCTCTGCCTTCCTCATTTAAGCCTTATGATTGATTACCTGTGAGTGAGGCAGGGGGTGTCATCACCCCCGTTTTACAGAAAAAGGAACTGCTTTTATGGACTATACACTATGTGCCAAGCACAACCAAAAGCGCTTTTAAATGTACTAGCATGTGCGGTTTTCACCTTGGCCCCAAGAGGTGCTCTGGTGTAGACAAAGCATAGTAATTATCAACCTGGCTTTGGATCCCAGCTCTGCCAAGCTGTGTGTCATTAGACAAGATGCTTAACCTCTCTGTACTTCAATTACCTCATTTGTTTAAAAATAGTGATACTGTAAAATTACACTTATCCCGTGTTTTCCATGAGTCACCAGTGTGTTTTACATATATATATATATATATAAAATCATTTTAATCTCCACACCAATATTATAAGATTAGTATATCATTATTCCCATTCTCATAAGAGGAAACTGAGGTATGCATCCAAGTGTCACAGCAAGTAAATGGCAGTCATGACTTGAACCTAGACAGTCTGTGCTCTTGGTCACAGTACTCCACTGCCTCTCACGAATGGAGCAATTAAGTACCTGCCTCAAATGGGTGTCGTAGGATTAATTATAATACAAGGCAGTCGGCACAGAGCCCGGCACATAAAAAGCTCCAGGTGAGTGTCAGCCCTTGTAACCACCTGCCTGCCCTGGCTGCCACATTCATCATCTCAGGGAAACAGGATCCAGCGTCCTCCTGGCCCCTCAGAATCTTCTGAGTCTCCTCCTCGTCCACACCTCACACCCACTTCCGGCGAGCCCTCCGACAGCTTCTCTGACCCACATCTCTAAGTCACCCCCTCCCCACCCACACTGCCCCACCCCCGAACCTCAGCAATGGCCTCCCTGCTTCCTCTCTTGCCCCACTTCACCCGCATCTTTTCTCCACACAGCCACCAGAGCAACCCTTAAAAATGCAAACCATCCATATTATTCCTCTAGGTAAGAGCCTCGGGCAACAAGCTGAAAAGGCTGGCCTCTGACCTCCCCACCCCCTTGCCACTCTCCACACCGCAGCCACAGGGCCTTGGGACAACACTCAAACAGCACAGCCCCTTCTGGCCTAGCGTAGGCAGAATAATGGCCCCCAAAGGTGCCCAAGCCCTAATGCCCAGAACCTGTGACTCTACAGTAGGATGGATTTAGGTTTCAGATGGAATTAAGGTTGCTAATCAGCAGACCCACAGATGGAGAGAGAAGCCTGCTTTGTCAAGGTGGGCCCGATGTAATCACAACAGTCCTTATGAGAGAGGGAGGCAGCGAGTCAGGATGAAGGGGTAAGATGTGCCAAAAGGACTCCACTGGCCGTTGTGGGCTTTAAACATGGAAGGGGACATAAGCCGAGGGCATGCAGCCTTTAGAAGCTGGAAAGGCAAGGGAATGGATTCTCTCCTGGAGCCTCCATAAAGGAAACAGCCTGGCTAAGACCTGGATTTTATTCCTGTGAGACCCATTTCAGACTTCTGAACTCCAGAATTGTAAGAAAAGAAATTCGTGTTGTTTTAAGTCCCTGAGTTTACATGATTTGTTACTGTAGCAAGAGGAAACTAACATACATACACTGCAAGGGCCTTTGCACTTGCCAGTGAAAAACTGAATAAACAAATCCCCAGATCTCCACTGCTCCTCCACTCTGCCATAGCCCCTTTTCTGCCTAAGAAATTCTGATGTTCTGGAGCATGAGGAACAGCACTACATAGCCTCCTGCCATCCATCAATGACAATACTTTACACTTCTGCAGGATAATAATTTCTTTCATGTCTGTCTCCCCTGCCCTTGAGCTCTGTGACCCATTCAACAGTATATCCCCAGCCCCTTGCACAGAGGCTGCCCAAACCGAGGCAGTCAGCATAGCACATTCGTAATCATAGTGGCTATTTTACCTCTTTTATCCAGTAGTAAACATCTCCTGAGCACTTACTGTGTACTGAGCACTGGGCTAAGCCCTTCACAAGCATTTCACCCCACACCAGCCCTGCCAGGTGAGTTGCCATTATTAGCCCTGCTGGGCAGGATGAAGCAATCTAGTCCTAGAGGGTTAAATAACTTGTCCGGTGACACAGAGCAAATAATGGCAGAGCCGGACAAAGGAAGTAAGAGGACAACTTGGGAGCCTGAGCCATTAACCACGATGGCACACTGCTCCCCACGCAACCACCCTCCAAGGTATGCTCCATGTCTCCTTTTCCCAACATTTGGGGCTATGCAGCTGGCAAGTGGCCGTGCCAAGGTTTGAAGCCAGGGTCCAGCTGATTCAAAAGGCTGTGTCCCTTCCATCTCACCAGGCTGCTCTGCTGTCTAATGAATAAATGAATAAAACATTGACCTACCACCTCTGAATGGCACGTGCCATACAGAGAATCAAAACGAGGACCAGCTGCTGCCTCATGCCAGGGCCAGTCGGCCAATCCTGAGGTCTACTTCTCTTTGAAAACCAGAAACATTCGAATTCCCAGTTCCCAAAGGCTCAGCCCCTAGAAGGAATGTATGACCTGCATTAAAGCCGCCCCCAGCAGAGGCTGGAGCCTCTGGAAACATGAAAGAGGCAGAACCAGTTCTTTTGGCTAAATGTTAAGAATTTGTTTTTAAAAGAAAGGTGAAAAAAAAAACAGGTTCAAGTGAAAACAAAGAAAATACCAAAGCGAGCAGAAGAGAGCTCTTGATGAGAGCCTGGAAAGAAGTAACCTCTGCCGCCAGGTTTCTTAGGGAGGTAAAGCTACTTGAAATCTGCAAGTTTAGTCTTGATTACCACTTTCTAAAAACTTAGTGGCATCTCTGTGGCAGCAAGGGGCCACGTGACCTGTTTTGGGACCTTGGGACTCACCTGGAGGTCTCAGGAGGATGAGAACAAAAGGCTCTCGGAGGGCAGGAGTCTTGTTTCCTAGTCAGTGTCGCTGTCTCTTGAGCAACCAGCTTTGGGTACAGAATCCTTGGGGCCCCATCTTTAACTCATCTGCACAGAACCATGTGGAACCACCTCCATTTTTTTGGTATTTCGCCTTGGAGCCAAAAGAGGATCCATTCTATACTCCTCAGATAGTCCATTCCTGGACTCCAGGAGGCCTGAGAACACCTGGACCCCTGGGGGCAGTGAAAGGCCCTGTTTCTTGTCCAGTAAAATTGTTTCAGTGTAGGCTTGGAGCAGGAGCTGGTATTTATTGAGCACCTCTATCTACCAGCCCCTGTGCCAAATGTTATCATGCACTTTATCTCTGTTGCTATGTCATTGCTATTCTGGGAAGCAGGTATTATGCCCATCCTATAGATAAGGAAGCTGAGGCTCAGAGAGGTTCAGTAACTATCCCAAGGGCACACAGCCAAGAAGTGGAGGGTTTGGATGCAAACCCAGGTCTGGTTCCCACCTTTGTGTCTTCCTGTTCTTTCCTCAACCTCTCCCCATCAGACAACCATTCAGAAAACATACATTGAGCATCTACTATATACCCTGTGTTCTGGCACATACAGGAGTAAATACGACAGTCCTCCATGCTTCATAAACCCTTGTATGGGGAGACTGACAATAAGAAGGAAACAAACACCATAATCCTGAATAGTGATAAGCACTCTGAAGAAAACTCAAGCAAAATACACGGGTAGGAGATGACTGGGTGGCTGGGGATGGCCAAGGGAGGCCTCCGAGATGGTAACTGAACTGAGATCTTAGTAGGTGAAAAAGAAAGCGCCTCCTGTTTCCCAGGTGTAGCCTGAGAAATGCGTTGGACTTCTTCTTCCTCCTAGGCCCCATCAGTAGAGATTCCAAAGCACATATTTTCTTTTTTTGGCTAGAAAGGCTCACAAAACCCTCTGATAAGGTTACCCATTTGCACCAGGAGAGAGAATTCCAAAGCAGTAAACAGATCGCTCAGCCTTATAAACACCATATAAAATGACTCAGGTCTTGGAGCTCATTCATCCTATGAAGCCAAGTGGCTGTCACCCCATAAGCATTTCTTGAGTTTGCATTAATCAGACAGCTCCACGTAGGTTCTTTCATTTTTCCAGGTCTGTGATGACGGATGATGTGCTGCGGCACTTATAGATTCTTAAGGGGTTACTCACTCCTGCAGGATCATGGGACACTTAGGACGCGTTCATTGACAGTGCTGGTCCGAAGCACTGCATTCCTGAAAGGATTACTGCAGCCCTAGTATAAAAGATAACCTAATCACATGGGAGAGAGTGACTTCACTTCAAGCAATTTGATTTCAAAACCCTGAAATAGAATACCAAAGAATAATTAACTATGAAAACCAAAGGGCTCTAATCATGATGAGCTAATGGGACAGACAATGGGGGAGAAAGAAAACTCAGATCTTCAAGTTTCACAGATATTCGAATTGTGTGAAAGATCCGAATCAAAGTTCCTGTGGGCCTTCAGCTAACCTGATTTTTAGCTCTCCCCTCCCACCTCCCTCACCCTCCCACCTCCCACTCCCGAATAATAACTGAACACACCTGCCCCACCCAGCTCTGCAGCTCTGGCTTCCACCAGGACCAGGATTTTCTCTTCCCCAGGCTGCCTCCAGATCTGCGCTGCCTGCTGGGGCCTGTAAACCGGCTGCAGGAAGGTGGCAGCTCCTGCCAGGAGAGCGGCAAAACAGATCCTTTGGCAGGAGAGAGACAAATGGACTGACAGCGTGACAGGTGATTCAATGAAACCTTTACAAAATCCCTCTTCCCTGGATTTGCCTTTGAGGTACAACCATGGTTGATGGTGGCTTCCTGGGGCTCTTTCATACATCTCGGAGACAGGCCGTTTCACACATTCCCTACAAAGAAAGACCTTGGTGAGATTTCTGTCACCGACAGCCATATATTCTGTGTAAAGGAGAAAACCATTATGTTTTCCCGACTCTAAGCACAGTGGCTGAAAAAAACACTGGCATAAGGTATCAGTTCAGGCAGGGTAGGGGTGGGAGTGAGGAAAGGGTCTTCTCCAGCTGCTGTTAACAAAAATAACCCTGTCTTGTGTGCCTTTTTTTAAGAAGGGTATCTTCTACACAAGCTGTTGACCTGAGAAGCTGCTTTGTCTTTTTCTGAGCAAGAAGAAGAAATTCCTCTTACTTTCACTGTGGACTTGGTGTGAGTAACAGTTCGCTCTCAGATCCGACTCCAGGCCCGGGCTGCTACCACTTAAAATGAATAAAAGGATGAGTGAGCGTCATTAGCTGGCCCCCTCATGGATGGGAAGTCACTAAGTGAGAAAGCTTCACTTGAAGGTGATGAAAAGGGGGGTCAGAGATGGAAATGAAGCAAGACACAGAGTATAAATGCAAAAATGTTTCCTGAGTGATTAGCTGTAGCTATTTAAACCATTAAAAGTTTAAACCCTCTTGAGGTCAGGGAAAGAACCAGAGGAAAATCAGAGGCACAATTCCTCTCTTCTTATGATCAACCCAGCAAAATTTTAAAATTCTAAGCATCTCTAAACAGCTATTTGATTAGGGTTTTGTTTTGTTTTTTTCAAATGAGACTATGGTAATTAGCAAATGCCTGGGAGATGAGATTTAAATATGCCAATCAGTCCATCTCAAGAGTTTAGCATGAACAATGTGGAACATAATTATCTTTAAGTGATAACCACTTTTGTGGGGTTACAGCTTTAACTAGAGATCTGAAACCCAATAGGTGACCTCTCCCCAAGCCCAGAGCAGCTGCTTTCCCACTTAAAAAAAAAAATAGCAATGCCAAGTGTTATCTGAAAATTCCACCAGTGTGACCTTAAAAGAGAATGAATCTGAATACTTCTGGTGATAACTCTACCACCATTTCTTCCTAATGGGACATTTTCAAACCCAGCAGAGTGATGGAGATAACCTGACTTCACAGAGTTGCAAACAGACTACCTATAGTATCTAATGCTCCATTTTCTCCATCAGTGACCCTTTCTTATGTTGGAAATAGTAAAAAACCTGAAGATTCACAACTTCCTGCTTCTCCTGTAGTCTGTAGGGACATGCAGAATGGGTTCCACAGTAGAGACTGGTCTGTAACGGGACACGTATCCAAAAGAGAACAGAACGCTGTTAATTGTTTAGAACCGTTTTTCTGCCTTGCTATGGGGGAACACTGCATTATGAAGAACCACTCTGGTTACAATGAAATCTTTTTAAAGACTTGGGCTGTCATCACACCAGACCCATTTTTCATGTCACAGACTGGGCTCAACTCCCTTGCAAAAATAGCTTTCTATAATATTGTGATGGCGCGGTTTCACTTCTTTGGTCTGTAACTACAGAAACACGTGTGTCTTGGGCACAAAGGGACGTTACCAAGCAACAGGACAAAAATGCATAACATTGATAATCCATCCCATAGTAATAGCTTTTATAATTAAAGATTACTGCAAGCACAATAGATCCCAACACTATCAGGAATAATGGAGACACATCCATCTATCTCTCATTGTCAGCGATTCTCATCCTGTCTACATATGGACCCTATATTTCTGTGGACTGGACAGGTCTGAAATTGACTATCTGCCAGTGTTGGTGTCCATAACTAACAGGGCCAGCACTTTCTTAACTAAGTTCTTACAAGTGACAATTAAACCCACCAGCCACTCTTGTGAGGTCTGCTCACGCCTGAGCAGTACATATGTACATTGGCAAGCCTAACAGTGATGGATTCTCCAAGTACCACTGGCTGGTGTCTGGCTGCCAGCACTCTAATCATGAGATAAGCATCTCCTTATGTGAGTGCCTTGAGTCACAGCCCCTGCCCCCATGAGCCTTCACCTTTTCTTTTAATCGAACAACGTTCTGCAATTTCAGCTCCATTCATCAGGCGCTTCCATTGTCTGCTAATAGAGTTTACAGAATCCTATTCCCCAGTCTCTAGTCAGAGCCAAGAAGTCTTCCGTCATTCCTGTAAGTCCAAGAACATTTCAGATGCACTATAAACTGAACTTGAACTTCGTCCACCATCAGCTGCCGACCTAAGAATGTGCCAGAAAGAGCTTTAATTCATAATTAGATGTTGGCTAGACAAATCACCTGCCAACGGTACCTCTGCCTACCACTACTGCACAGGAGAATAATGTTCAATGTGGGGATACATGGAAAGAAAGAGCTCTCTTGGGAGGAAGTGTTTTGCAAAGTCTATTTCCTTGACAACTGTTTTCCAAGCAAATGCTAGTACTGTAGGGTTTTTTTCCCCCATGGTTTTGAACTATTCTGGTGTCTAAAAATCAACATTGTCAAATGCCCTAATGTGAAAAATAGGGATTAAAATAGAAGCAAAGAAAAAAAACAACATTTAAGCTTCCGGAGTTGAACATTTTAAAAGCCAGGGATTCATACCACTTCTTTTTTTTAGTGGTGGGAGGGGGAGAGAAATGGGCAGAAGATGGGCAGCATTTAGAGGTGCCATTAGGGATCAGTTACTCAACACATGGGACCAGGAAGAAGAATGTGGAAGACAGCTGGCCAGTCATTCTGGGCCCCTTTACCCAGAAATGGAGGACTAACCCAGTGTCTATAAGGTGGGCAGCCTAGGGCCTCATCAGCCCCTCCTAAGGGTTTAAAGAAGCTCCAAGAACAACCCGGTCAGCCTCAGGACTACATCATGTTCCTTTAGAATCATGCAATCTGATTTTCTCAATTTCAGATATTTCTGTTCCATTATTAGACATGTCAAATACCCTGTCCTAAGTTTTTATTTGGAAAATGGTTGAATGGAGTTGGTGGACCTTCCAGGTGTGGGCAGAACCACACTCCTAAGACCAGGACAGACCAGTAATGTAGAGTGCTGCCATTCTCTGCTCAAGCTGACCCTCCTCCCCCCATGAAGGCTTCAATGTAATTATTAGCTCAATTCTTAACAGGTCATGGCAAATCAGGACACTTTAACATACCCATCCACCCAATATTCCACATTAAGTACAGCCTACTTGTCAAGAACCACGATAGTTATCAGGGCTACAGAGGAATAGGATATATGCCTACTGTGGGGGAATCACATTTTTTTAAAGCAGGGTTCTTGATTTGGGCTTTATGGATGGAATTCGAGCCTGTGAATTCCTTGAAACTGAATGTAAAGCTGTGTGTTTTTTTGTATACACATACTCATGCCATGGGCACTATTCTGGGCAAGGAGGGTTTACAGCATAGGGCTCTGTGATGCAAGAAGGGTTAAGAATCACGTATATAGTGTACATTGCTGACTTCTGTCCCAGAGATTCCTCTGTAGAGAAGGGGTAAGAAAACGCTATGCAATGGAGGTGACCCTGGGGCAGCACCGTGATAAATGCAAAAGACTCTGGATTCACCTGCCTGGAGTCAGAGAATGAAGGTATTATTCTTCCAGCATAAGCTTCTTCCTCCAGATGCCCTGTGGGCCTATCACCCATATCCATCTGCCTCCTCCCTTCATTTACTTGTCAAGATTTTTTCAAGTTCCTACTTATCCCAGGCTCTGTGAGCAACACATATAGGTCCCTGCCCTCTGGGAGCTGACATTCTTGTAAGAGAGAAAGATGTCAGTCAAACATGGGTAGAGATACGTAATTACAAACTGAGATCAATGCTAAGTAAGGGGAGAACAGAGAAAGAGGAGTGGCTGCCTCTGGAGACCCGATTCCAGAGAGATGGAGAAGACTTCTGGGCTCATGGGCCAGCTATCTGGGTTATAAACTGCCCCACGAATTTGAAAATCCCTCAAGGGGAAAAGCCGAGGATCATTTGGCTTGGCAGCTCATAGAACTTGCAAGCACCTGGCACTGGGTAGGTGCTTTTGTATTTGTTGAACAAATAGATGAGTGAATCAGGCTGTCCTGTGATATTTCCTGTATTAAATATTTTTAAGCCCTTTCAGGTGCAAAGGTCTCATTTTAGATCTCCTTCAACCCCATAGCGTTAAGAGAATAGCTAATAAATCATTAGATTGGGAGTATGCATCCTGTTTTCACAAACTAAATAAATTGTAATTTTGCTTCTCTCCTACTGGTTTTCTCCCACAAAACTACTTTCATATTCAGTCCTAGGCCTTCAAGTTCCAAGTTGTTCACATATGACTCTGCTCAGACTTTGTCCTTGAGCTGGGACTTGTTCCCATCAGAGCAAAGTTGAAACATGCGACCACAATGGAGGTGGAACTCACCCTTGGTCAGGGAGATCAGACAGAGAGAAGGCACTTGTGCCTTGAAGGAGGGAAGCATTTGAAAATGCACATCAGTATGGAGTTGCCATATTTATTTTGTTTATTGTGTTTTGTTCACTGCTGTGTCTTTGGTGCCTGGAACATAGCACACACTCAATAGTTAGTTGTTAAATGAGCCAGTGAATGTAAGAGGACTTGGACATGCCAGTCAAAGGCATGGAGGTAATAAAATGTAAGGGCCATGCAGCGAAGCTGTGCCCAAGGGTGTGCTGGCCATGGTGTAGTTCCCACATGAAGCACTGGCCGATATCTTTGTTTACCTTAAAAAGTAAGACCAAATTGAAATAATAATGTACCAGAATTTCATTTGTTTGTCAATGACATGAGCAAATTCTTTGCTGGATTGGATGGCAGATTTTGAAAACTAGAAGAATGTTATTTTCAATTTTCTGTGTTTTACAAGGATAGATTTTTAAGATTACTCTACATTATTAACATTTTCTCTACTACTTCCCAAAGTCTAGACAATCATCAAAACAATAAATCAAATCCTGATTTATAGTGTTTGCCAATTTCTGTGGTGTGCCCACTGTGGCCTATTTCAAGCTACCGATGCGATGCTGGTTAGAGAGTCGTGGTAGAACGCCATTATATACAGACACGATAGATGTGTGTGACTTCAAGAGTAAAGATAAATAATAAAGTATTGTAAACTAATTAGGAAGTGATGAGTTTTGAGTACTTGCTATCTTTGCTTTAATGTAATTTATTTAATTGTAGTTTTATGTAACTAATTTTTATATAATGGCTGTTTTTAACAATCAACTCACAGAATTTCTGAAAATATAACAATGGCTCTCATGACTCAGCTCTAGCACACGCCGGGTGCACCCCACAGGCAGACCGAGCCCTGCTTTGGGATCACACGACATTCAGCTTCAACGGACTCACCCAGGACTGCAATCACAGAAAAGCTAGAAAGCAGCTATAGTAATGTTGTACATGTAACTTTTGTTATTAAAGCAAAAAATTTCTTTTGAATTACATTTTGAGCTCCCACTAGATTTACAGTTTCTAAAAGCTGTGCGGCAGTCCCAGGCCCATCCCTGGTGTGCTCAGTTGCCTGGAGGGAAGGGAATGCCAAGGTATTCTCTGGAGAGAATGGCTCTGCCTCTTGGAGGGCTCGAAAAAGGTGTAGCCAGCACTGTGGTTTTTAGGTAGTGAGGCACATTTCGTAGAAAACTGGGGGCCCAATGAGAAGCAGGTCAGCCACGTGAGAGGCAGCTCTAAGTCTGAGGTCGGGGAGGGAGGACAGAGCCAGGGGTGCTAAAGAAGTACAACCATATATTCTGTTAACCTCACAGAGCACAGGGAGTGGGGAAATGGACCAAGACAAGCCATCTACAACAAAAGGGCCCTGACTGTGAAGGCTGCCCCCACCCCAACCCCCGGGGCGCTGTCTCAACTGCCAAGACAAATCCCCAACCCCTGACGATTCCGGGCCTTGCAGAGTCACATTCGAGTCCAGCTGGTGAAAGAGGGAACGTCTGGCAAGTGGGGCACCTGGCAGCTGAGTCCTCTGTCGGGTGCTGGGAATGAGCTCCCTGGGCCCTGCAATGAGCCCTACTCTCCTAACGTTTCTCGCCGGGGCTGTGGGCTGGGAACACCGTGAGGCCTGCAGGCCCAGCACTGCTGCAGGAGCTGCTGGCCTGGACCGCAACATGAGACTGCAGGTTACACGAGGAAGCAGGACAACCTCTCGCAGCTTCTTCACAGTGTGTGCAGGTTCAGTTTAATGGAATGGGTGGACTGGGGTGACCCGAGGAAATGAGACGTGCTGTGGGGTCTGGGGAGGGGCTCAGAGGGCCTGGGGGAAAGGGAATGGGCTGAGTGAGGCTTGGTTATCCCAGGCACAGCCTGGAGTCTCCCCCAAAGGACAGAGAAGTCCAGGATTTAGGAGAAATGGGCCACACGAGGGTGGTGGGATTGCGTGAGGTGTGGCACAGGAGAGAGGGTGCGTGACTGGGACCTGAAGGTCCTGCCAACTGTTTGCTACACTGCCTTGGACAAGGACCTCCTATGAGCCCATTTCCTCATCCAGAATGAAGGCAACTTTTGAGGACTATTTTAAAGATCGAAAGAGAGAAGGAGAAAGGGCTATATAAGTCATAACATCTTTAGCAGATGGGAGAAATCTCAGAGAAGAGAAAGACTGTTAGGAGGCAGGTTTGGAGGAACAGGGGGCTATCTCCTTACTAGGCTCATTCCAACCTGAGCCATACCCACCTTTATTTCCACAAAGCCTCCAGCCCTCCACCCCACTCATGCCAGCCCTCAGTCTGAAGTTTCTACATCTTACAATTAAAGGCAGAATGGGATAACCACAAGAGTCCCACTCTAGATTCAGACCCTGGTTCTGCTACTTTCTAGCTGTGTGACTCTGGGCATATTGCTTAACACCTCTGAGCCTCAGCTTCCTCAACTATAACACAAGGAAAACAATCTCTGTCCCCTAGAACACCATGGAGGCTAACAATCTGTGGGAACGGCCTGCTCTGGGTCACTGAGCCTTGGCTTTGGATGACTGACATCTGCTAGGCCACCCAAAGGGAGACCAGGTGTTCTTAGAGAGCAGGGAATGTGGTCTGTTTACACCATTCAAGGCCGGTGGGGCAGGGAAGTAAGTGGACACAGAGAACAATGAGGAGCACAACAGGGGCCTGGCTGTAAATGCTTCGTAAGCGTTTGGGCAGGTGCTAAGGTGTCCAGCTGGCGGGTCAGGCTGTGTGTGTGGTCATCCACATCCTTTCATCCAGAGGCAGGCCAGGGCCTGGGCTTCGTGTCCCCCGGCCGCACTACAGGGCAGGGGATTGGCTGTGCAAGTCACATGGTGTTTGGACTCCAGCCAGGATGACATTGGTAAGGCACTGGCAGCCAGTGACTACTCACGGAGGCCAAAGCCCCTGTGGTAAGAGGGCCTAACACTAGGGCACTGAGCTCCCCGGTCCTGCTCTCTCATTTTTCTCTGGCTTTTGCTGTATCTTTTTTGTGTGTCAAAGGGCAGCCCCAAAGCCTCCAAACGGGACGTAAATAGAACTGATGTACAACAAGCCACTACATTCTCAACACAGGGAGCATAAGGCCCTTAGTCTTAAAGTGACAGATGAGTAGGAAATTATTTCTTGCTAAAGAATAATGAAGACTATAAATTGCTGTGTGTACAGATGATTCACTAGAAGGTAAGCACCTCTGACTGAACCAAGAAGGTGCCACCTCTTCAAGCCTCAAGGCCTTGCTTCACTGCTTTGTTCCCGCACTTCAAGCACCCCATCCACCCCCACCTCTGCCCTTGATCATCTGCCCTCCCTCTCCTCTGGAAAAAGGCACGTGTTGAGGGAAGCTTTCTGTCTGAAAATTCCTTCACTCCAGAAAAGGGTCTCAGGACTCAGAACTGTCCGGCCAGCAATGATAAGCAAGGCTATGACAGACTCTCACTGAGAAGGATGAGGCCCTGGGATCCATGTTACATCCAGATCCCATGCACAAGATCTTTCCTGTCTGTGCCTGGTTATGACCCAAGCTGGTCTATCTCTCAATCCTTCTCTCTGCCCTTTGGTGCCTCCCTGATCAGTGAGCCTAAAGAGCGAGGTGCCAGCATGGGCACACCCAAACAAGTGACTCCTTTCATCCCTACATCTCACAGCAGCCTCAGATGAACCACTACAACTGAGGAGATGTGAGCACAGTCTGATGTACAGCAGAGAAACACCCAGAATTACCTGCAGAAGGTAGAGACCCAGAAGGAATTCAACAGTCTGGCTTCTTTATTCCTAATATAGAGCTGACCTAATAAAAACGCTAACCTTCTGGCAAAGCGCTACCAAAACTGACAACTTACTAGCCCTCGAGAAGGTGTCCAATGTATCTGTTGCTATATTGTGAAATGATGTCTTTTAAAAAGACATGCTCATCCTGACCTAAAACTCACATTAGTAGCAGTTCTTGAGGACACTCAGCCCAGGCCCTGGCCTTACTCTCCCACCGTAACCACAGGGCAGCTATTTCATACTGTCAGGCTCAAGGACAAGATTTTTCCTTTAAGTCAAACTGCAAGAGGAGAAATTGAGGTTTTGGGGTAAGAGTAAATTTCTTTACATTGTCCTATTAACCTCTGGCACAAGTCCCTGACAAAAACTGGCATTTTCTAAAGGGTTTTAAAAAGGAAGAGATTTCAAGCAATAGGCTTATAAGTTGGTGCCCCTGATATGGAGCCAACAAGAGACCCAGAGCTTAAGACAGATGTGGGAGAAAGAGCCTAATATCTAACCAGCTACGCTCTGCCCCAACAGTGATCATCCTCTGACCCCACGGGCCAGAGAAATGAGCCAGAGAACAGTTTTCCATTTGTATTTGTCAAACTCAGGTCACTCCTTTGAAGCCAAGAAAAGAGGTTTAAACTACAGGAGTCAGCCAGTTCCACGTAACTAAACTAGTCATTTGGTATTTTGAAAATCGTAATTATGGAGAGAGGGTCATTTCTTCAGCTTGTCCACAGTGGGGTGACTTTAGCCCTGGAAGAGCAGCATCAGAACAGCAGGGTCCTTCCTAAATTCCATGAAATCCAGGAGCTGAGTGTGAGGATGCAGCAGGAAGAGGACCCGGAGATCTAGTTTTGGTCCCATGTTTTATAGATGAAACACAAGCCCAGAGAAGTTAAAGGATTTCACCAAGATCACATAGTAAATTAATTCTTTAACCCATGATCTTTGGGGATGAAGTAGGTTGGAGCCCTCAATCAGAGATGGGCTCTAAATTTTGTTGTTGTATTAAAATAGCCTAGCTCACAAGATGTTTATTTCAAAGCAATGAGGCCTTGCTTTGTTTGAAGCCACTTCAATTATCAGAGGACAGCGTGTGTTCTGGTGAACTCCACAGCCCTTTGGAACCACGGAAAATTTACAGCCTAAACGTGAGCAGATTACCTTCCCCAGCCTCTGCCATAGAGTCAGGCTTCCTAATGCAGCCACACACAGATTAGACTAAAAGCTCGCTAAGCATAAAGGACAATTCTTGGGAGAAGAGAAATAATTTAGTTGTTTTGGCAACGGTTAGGTCCTGGGACCTGGGAGAGCTCAGGGGTGAGCACCCACCCACCTCGAGAGAGAAAGCTTCCTTAACTCAGAGCCTGGATCCAGATGAACAGTCCCCCCAAAATAAAAGTCAGAACTGCCTTCTTTTTACAAAGCCTTACCCTGTGGAAGGAGTCAGATGTCTCATGAATCAGTATATGCCTGGGGTCCCTGAAGATAGTCTCTACACTAGACTTGAAGTCTTTATAGATCCACACCTGCAAAGGCAACCCCCAGTATCCCTGTACACATGAATGAAAACTAAGGCTTGGAGCAGTTAATTGTACTAAGGCTCAGAGGGGTTAATTAACTTGTTTGCAGTTGCATAGCACATCAGTAAGAGATAAGTGATTTTAGGTTCTTGGGCTGGGGACAGAAGGGATGAGGGACTCAGGATGACCTAGCTGGGTGAGGCTGCTCCTATAGTCCTTAGAGTTCCCAAACTTGTCTCCCTGTAGAGCTGGCAATAGATTGGGGTTTCTCAGTCTCCTGACATTTGGGGCTGGAGAGCTTTTCATTGTGGGGGCTGTTCGTGCATCGTCAATGTTTAACAGCATCCCTGGCCTCTACCCACTAGATGCCAAGAGCATTCCCAGTTGTGACAACCAAAAATGTCTCCAGATATTGCCAAATGTCCCCAGGGGCAGGAGGGTTCAAAATTACCCCAGTTGAGAACCATCTAGACAGCAAGTTCCAGAAAGCACAGTCCCCTGTGCTGTGCTCCCAAACATGCTTCAGACCCTGCCCCCTAGGAGAGAGCTGGGCCACTCAGCACGTTTCTTGTAGGAGCCAAATTTGAGGGGGAAAGGCCAGCCACAGCAGCCTAGTTCTGGAGAAAGTAGCTTAAGACCAATACCCTCTCCAAATGGCCCCGGAGCCCAGGATGCTGACACCTGCTGGGCCCAAGAGGGCTCAGGAAAACCCGGGTGTCCACAGAGCTTGGGCCTGAGAAGCCAGAGGAGCTCCTCCAGGGCAGGTGACAGGACACCTGATGAGAAGGCATGTGAATGAGGGGCATACAGTAGTCCCGTCACAACATGGAGACGACTTCCTAACAAGGAGCCCTGGGAGAGCTGGGCCATGACCAGCAGTGTGGGAAATCTTCAGGGGTCTCAGCAGAGAAGTTAAAATAGAAGCTAATGCTGATTAAACACCAACTATGGGCCAGGCACTCTGCTAAGCACTTTCTGCATATGTAACCCCGAGAATGGTCCATCATCATTCATTGTACAGAAAAGGAGATTGAGGCAGCAGTTAAGTAACTTGCTTGAGGCCCCTTGCTCATCATCCTGAGTGTTGCTGGAAGGTACCAACGTTCTGCCTCAGAAGGAAGAAACCTCATGACAGGGCCTCGAGGGACTCTGGCCCCCTCTCGCAAGACCCACCGAGGCAAGGGGAAAGATGATGTGACTTGAGACCGGCAGCAGGCTTTTGGTCTTTGCTAAACAGCTACAGCCAAGTGCTGCAGGCACCCCAGTCCTGTGCTTGAGTGGGTGTTGGGGGCCTTCCAGCCTGGGGTTGGGAACGGCTGACGCCAGCTGGAAGAGAACTTGAAAATGCATTAGCAGAGTCTCACTTCCCAGGACAGCGTGACTCTGCCACCCTGAGCAGACTTCTTTGGCAGCAAGTAGTACTCGCAAGAGTCCCCCACTGTCCCTCAGAGAAGCTGTTTGTTTCCCAACAGCAGCCAGGAAGGTGGCAGCAGTCCTGCAGCACAAGTCCCTGGCACTGGCTGAGCCTCTGGTTGGAGAGGCCTCTGCCAGAGCCCACACAAGCCTTCCAGCCCTGCCTGACACATGGGCGAAGGCTCGTCAGCTCAGAGGCCGGGGCACAGTGTCTACCAGTGTCCTCTGGGAGTGCCTGGAGGCCTTAGGCCAGCCGGTCAGACTCTTAGGAGTCAAGAGCTGCTGTGAAGGAGGAAATTGGAAAGATTAAGCACTTGGCTTAGGGTGGCCATTGTTGGGAGGCAGGACAGGCCCTCTGGGTCCCCAAACTCCTCAGCAGTCCCTGCTCAGGCCATTCTCAGGCTATAGTGGGCAGGTGGCAGGGTCTTCCCTCCTGCTCAGGACCCACCACAGCACTAATGCGGGCCCATCAGTGTTGCCAGCATCCTCAGGTGGAACAGAACTTGATTGCTTTTCTAAATCCCACAGCTCAGGAGTCTGAGGAAACACCTGAAATAAATCATATACAGCCCCCAAAGCATATTTTTTCCCCTTGGGGAGCATCTTTTTTTCTCTGACAGTAGATCTCAGGCCCCAACCAGGGCCAGTATTCGAATGCCCTCCAATTGGCCAGAAGGATCGGCTTGTGGTTAAAGGGTGAGCACATTAATTCTGTGCAACCTGTTCACTGACAAGAGCCAGTGGAGCACACATTATTCTCTCCCCACAGAGAGCATCTTACTTGAGGAAATGGAGTTTCGCTTTGGGTCACTGCCCCACAAACACAGAAGGGTTGGACACTGCCTTGAGGAGTCTTGTCCCTGGTGCCGGGTGTGGGCAGCCCTCTCCACCTGCTAGGAGGCTGCTCACAAATGACAGGAGTAGAAAGGGACCAGGAATCTGTCCTATTCATGCTACTTGCGGGGCAACAAGCAGCCTGGAGCAAACCTTCTGGCCCCAAGAACAAGGCAGTGAGCTCAGAGAGGGGCTTAAAGTACAACTGCAAGGCCAAGCAAGCTCAGGGGCCAGGCCTGAAAGAACCACAAACCCCCTCGCCTCTCAAACTGGGCAGTTTGTCTTTGTGGCCAGCCGGGCCCAGTTACCATTAGAAGTCTCTGGCTAGTATTAGGCTGTGCTTCTCCTCTAGGACAGATGAAAAGATGGGAGAGGATGTCCAACTGGCACTCCAGAACTCAGGAGTGGCCGGCCCCCTGGTTCTTGGCATCTGCTGATTGCTAGAAGGTTTGTTCATTAGTAGGTGGACTCCAGTCTGAGTGCCCAGCAGGTGGGATGCTCTCCAGAAGCAAGCTTCCCTCCTCAGTTCTTTCTGTGGCTATTTACTCTCTTTCTCCTTTGAAAGGGATTGGAGACAGTCCCCTCCAGTTCTCCTTTGAAGGGTTCTTGTTTAACGAACTAAGTGAACAAGTAGAAAAGTAAGTTTAAAAATAAGCTCAGATAAGAGCTATAAAGCCTCCCTTTAGTCTTTGCCATTAAAACTGATTTGAACTAGGACAGCCGGATTTTCCAGGTGAGAATTACAGGGTTTGTGGATTAGGGAGACAACCAAGTCTCCTTTATTTTTCTTCTTTAAGAACTAAATTGAAATTTACTTGTACGAGCCAAGAGCAAAAAGGGCATCCAACTGTCCCAACAGCACTTTATACATCCAAGTGTGGTACATCTACCAGTCTAAAATGGCAGAAAGAAGATTCAGAACCTGATGGTCAAAGATAAGTTCTATATTGTCCCAAACAGAGTTTTCTATTGTTAAAAGCCCTTCCCTTGCTGGAGGGGAGATTTGGTTAAGCCATAGAGAAGCCACAGAGTCAAGCATGTAGTGTCCAACCTGATCTCCCAGGGGGAGGTCAATGAGCTTCCAACATAGGCCAGAAAATAAGCTCAGAACAAGCTCAGAAGCAGCAATACATAAATAGCCCAGAGTAGTGGTTGCCTGCAGAGGCTAACAAATTTCTTAGAGGCCTCAGGATGGTGAGCACCGGGCAACTCCTACAGGGTTTCTGGGTGGATCCTCTCAGCTCTTGATCAGACTTACACATGTTCCACAAGGTCACAGCCCAGCAATGAGCCAGATGCTTCCTTATCCATCCCTTGAGGGCAGGAGAAATAAATGCAGGGTAACAAACAATGTTAAGGACTTGATTTATAAAAGCAAGAAGGACAACCTGTCTTGTGGCAGAAAAGACCTGCCTAGTGCCCAAAGTAAGTGGAGACCCACGGGACTCCATCGGGACACAGATTTGTGTACATAGGCTACCGGCATTTCTACCCTCTGATTTTTTTTAAACAAAAGCTGGTTCTGTTCCACCACTTTGGCAACTCGACATGGCCAGTGGCTAAGGGTCTTTTCAGGAGCCAGCACAGCCACGGGCAAGATGGAGCATCCAAACGTTTTGGCACTAAGAGTAATAAGGCCAGAATTTGCTCAGCCTCTGGAGTTTACCCGGTGACACTGAACAGAAGCTGGATGCTTCCAGCAGATTCAGCGCAGCTGCAGAAGAATGGTGGGCAGGCTCTCAGAACCCCAAGAACCAAAAGTTTCCCTTGGAGGTGGGGAGTCCAGAATTCTGGGACTCTCCAGCCCAGAAGCCACACATGTGTTGGATGCCAGGGACAGAAACATGCCCTGGGAGAACCGGCCTCTGAAGTCCCGAAACTGTCTTTTACCTGTGAAACGACAGCAGAGCCTCACAGGCCAAAGGAGCCCCCAGAAAAATTCCGAGCAGCTGAGAATGGAAATGACAGGTTCCTAGAGCAGCTACTTGGAGCAAGATGCTAAAGTTCCCACCTCAGAGCTCACCACTAGTCAACTATAGTAGCAAAAAGACCCATTATCTTGAACTTCAGAACCATTACAAATAGCTAACCATCCCCAAGACTGGGAAAGCTGGTGCAGCCCAATGACCTAGTAAAAGCATTAGCCAATATAGACCAAGGATCCTCTCAGAAGTTGCTTGTTTTGCCCATAGAGAGACTCAGTCAAGAAGGTCAGTAGGACAGAGGTGAAGACAGGGCAAAAGTGAGTCAGAGAAGCAGGAAGGCATCTTTAGGCTTACATCTCTGGGGTCCTCCTCCATCTTTCCCCTCACACTACTACAAGGAAAGTAGTTGGGATTTCTGACATTCAAAATGTGCCCTAGTATTAGCATACTATGTATGTCATTATATCATACATTTGTCACAAAGACAAAAACTGAAGCTCAGAGTCTCTGGTGGAAAACATAAAACATCTTCAGAAGACCTGCTCAGCCTGCATGTTCTGCAAAGAAACTGGTGCCAAGAGTTCTTCTGAGATTCGAGTGCCTGTGAATGGCAAGTGCTAGACGGTCTAGGAAGATGCACTTTCTAAGCTAGGTGAAAATGCAAATCAGGAGACCTGGCATCCTTCCTGGTACGTGCCTGGCATTAAGGTTAAGAACGATGCCTGTGAAATTCCTAAGGAAACACAGCGGGCTGATTTGGTTTCCACCATTATGTCGTTGACAGGAAGTAGAAGACAGGTAGTCAGGGAAGAATGACAGTTTGGGGATTTGTGTGATGACAATTAGCCAAGTTCTGCTCTGCTTCTCTTTACAAAGAAAACTTCCCTTCTCTTTGCTCTCGGAATGCCATGTTAGAAGAGAGACATTTCCATGACAACCACATACACATTTAGTGATGTGTCACTAAATTTGTGTGTGCACAAAGGCACATTAGGAGACTTTTTGAATGTGGCAGGAGAAATAGATTTTCATAATTGAATGTTGCCCTCAAGTAGAGTTTACCATTTGTTGAAAGCTGGGGCTGCAGGAGGAGATGCTAAATGCTTCATCAGAATCAAGGCTTGACCCAAAATCTGGGCTGACTTCAGATGAGGGCTGTCTCTTTGGGAGGCTGCTGCTCAGATGGGGGCATAGACAGATGGGGGCACAGCAGAGGGCCAAGAAGGCCTGACAGAGACAGGAAAAACAGATCCATCCCACACTTGACCAGAGCCGGGGAGAGACTAAGCTAAGAGAATCAGACATCACCCTGATCCTTCCCCAGGTTCTTAGCGCCTTCTGACCCCAATATGATCATCTGTTCTAACAAAGAGTACGTAGGAAAAGATCAACACCAATGTCAGAGAGCTTCCCCAGGAAGTGGAACACAATAAAAAGAATAAAAAGAATGCTGAATCCAGGGCCAGAAGTCCCAGGTGTGCATCCCAGTTCTGTCTCTTCCTAATCATGGACCTTTGAGAGCCACTCTTTTTCTAAGCTTCAATCTGTAAACTGGGAATATGTTCCCTCATTACCAGCTGCTTCAAGGAGGCAGTGCATATACAAGCATCGCTATTAACCTGTAACACTGATAAACCGTAACACTGTTTATAAGGTGGCACAGACTTGGTCCATGAAACCCGGAGGAGGCCTCTGTCACATGCAGGCTAGGCTCCTCAAACTTGGGCACAGCAAAAGAGCCACCCCAACCCTACTTGTGCTGAGTTGGAGCTGCTGGGGGTTTACGGTGACCTGACTCTAGGTCTCTCCAGGGCTGGTGCAGCAAGAGATGAGAGGACAGACCTGGAGCACCCGCCCCAACCCCCGAGGTTCAAATGTTGGCCTTTCTGGCCCTCCCAGCCTCACACCTACCCGAGGTCCTCAGCCAGTCGGTACAGAAGCCCGAAGGCCTGGGGAGTCACATCATATGTACATTTAACTCACACATATTCGACTCTACCTATCTGCACCCTCCCCTAATCATTTATTCTCCCCATTACTCTTTCCCCACTCAAACTAGACCCTGGTTTCCACTGTCCCAAGGAAAAGAGAAGCCATCACTGAATAGCAGAAGAAGGTGGATTTCGGCTTTTGAGCTTCCAAGGGCCTGGGTCCTGGCCACGAGAGATTCTCCAGGACAGTTTTGACCATATGTGATTTCACCTCGCATGCTTGATTCAGAACCTAACCCCAGGGAAGGGGTAATCAGTTGCCTCGGCCTCAGGGGAACGGCACTGCTCTGGGGTAAGACAGGGTGCATCCACACTGGGGCGCAGTGAAGGGCTCCTTCCTGTCCCACCCCCACTGGCCTAATCTATTGCTGGGCTTGGATCCGCCTCCTTTTCTTGTAACAGAAGGTGAGGCCACATGCTGCCACAGTCCCAGGCTCAGGGTCTAACACCTCCCACCCACAGGCACCACCTGGATCGGCCCTCCCAGGCCCACATGGCCCCTCCGTGGGCGGAGCCACTGCCAGGCACATCCATCACATTCGCCCATCAAGTTGGAAGCTCAGCCACCCCAGGGGTTGGGCTTATGAACTCCATCCACGTTCCCCAGGCCCTGCATGCCCTCCCTGCTCACTCCTGAAGCCACTAGTCCCAGCTACTCCCCACTGAGGTTCACCCCAGATAGCAATTTTGGTTTATGCCAGGAGGGATGGCACACTCAACCCCAAATGTCCCCACCTCCCCTCATGCTGCCGATGCAAATGTAAGACGGTACAGCCCTTGTGGAAGTTCGGCAGCTCCTCAGTAAGTTAAACACAGAATTACCAGGTGACCCGGCAATTCTACTTCTAGGTAAGTACCCTCCAAAACTGAATACATATGTTCACCCCACAACATGTACACAGATAGTCATAGCAGTATTATTCATAATAGCAAAAGGTAGAAATATCGCAAACGTCCATCACCAGGTGAATGGATAAATAAAATGCAGCATATCCATTTAGTGGAATATTATTCAGACATAAAAAGTGCTACAACACGATCAGGGGAGGAAATGGGCATGGCTGCTCAGTGGGTACAGAGTCTCCATTTGGAGAGCTGAGAAGTTCTGCTATTAGCCGTGATGATCACACACACTGTGAATGTACTTAACACTACTGAATTGTGCACTTCTAAATGGTTACATGAAGTTTATGTTAGATGTATTTTACCTATAATTTCTTTTTAAAGCCACCACCTCACAGAGCAGTCCATGCAGTTTCTTGGCACCAGCCATGCTATGCAGCCTTGCTAATGCAAAACTCCACAGTCTTGTGAGTTCCAGGACTGGGGACGGTGTGCCGGCTTGGAGCAGAAAGTCCCGACTCAGCAGTGGGGCAGGAAGTTGGGCACTTTTCAGCTTAGCTGGTGGGGCTGCTACAAGGTCCTCTGCCAACATCAATAAACCCTGTGAGAACAGGCACGGAAGAAGGAACCGGAACTCATAACTCTCGGCACCTCTCTGAGAGGACTGAGCAACCCAACACAGTCAGGCACTTAGGGGAGGAAGACACCACACACTTTTCAGTTCTGCCATGACGAGCCAGAACTTCCACGCCTTACCTGCTACCCCAGGGGGACACACTAACCTAAATATTCAGGCTCTGAGTTGCTCAAGCTACTACAGGAAAAGTTAAAATGATTCGGGTAAGAAAGAAAAAGCTGAGACTACATGGCTGCTTTGGCACCAGAGCTTCAAGGATGTCCTCTAGACATACAGCCCGCTGAGGAGTCCATTTCCAGTCCCAGGCTGGGGCCAGGAAGCAGAGTGGTCTCTGCAGCTCAGATACCAGGAGAAAATCTGGAAGGGTGGCCGGGGTGCAAATACCATTGAGACATTCCTTAGATGGCAGCTGCAGCAGGGACCCTGCCAAGTGCCCCTCCCTTCTATGGTCAGGGGCTTGGTTTCAAGACAGCCCTGCCATTGCAGCAGAGGATTACACCCACAAGCCGGAAAGAACATGCTGGTGTCTATTTGGCCACTGCCTGCTTGTGGTCACCAGGAAAAGACAAAATGTGCCTTTACTACTCCGCCGTCTCTTCCTTTCCTTGACAGCAATGAAGATTAAATGGTGCCTATCCCACCACACATGGCTGCCTCATCAACTGATGAAGGAGGTGGCCTGCAAATCTTTAATGTGCAGCCAGGCTGGAGATGCACACCTCCTGTTTCCAGAAAGCAGGCAGAAGAATGGCTCCGCATGTTCTGCTGGGACAAGGCATAGGCTGCGAGGTGGGCTCACTCAGCACCTGGCCGGGAGAGTCATACACTGCCCTTGAATTGGCTGCTGGGATCTTAATGGGAAGTCAAAAAAAAAAAGCAGGCAGCTCAGAGCACCCAGCTCTTCTTAGCAGAGGTGGGATACTGAGTCCTTGTATCCCATCAGAAAACAGACTCTAATCCTTGATGCTGGCAGGAAGGAAAGCCCAGGAGCCCATGGCCAGTGAAGGCAGTCCTCTGTGGCTCGGACGGGGAGTAAGAGCCAGCCTTTCAGGACAGGACCCTGGACTCCACATCTCCACGAGGCTGATGGCTGCTCACAGGGGTAAGAGGGTAAGCAGGTATGTCAGGACCTCTTGGTTAGAGGAAACTGGGGACCGAGCATGGCTCTGTGGGTCCCTCTGCTGCCTGACTCTACCTTCTCCCCGTATCTCTGTTTCTTCTTTAAAACATGGAGCTCCCGAAGGCTTTGGTCCACTGTGCCTTTCAGTCCAGGTTTTCCTTGAATGGCTCTGCACTCAAGCCTTCAGTCCCTGGCAAGCCTTACTATGACCTCTAAATCTGCATCTCCTGTGCCAGCACCCCAGCTGGTCCCAAACAGTATTTCCAACCACCTGCTGGATGCGTCCACCTCAATTTCACAAGCAAGTCATTTTTATCATGTCTAGAATTCAATTTACCTCCCCTCTTGCAGGATTTCTCTCTGCCCCCACTTCCTGATGTCCCCATCCACTCCAAGCAGAAACCTCAGCTGTTCCAAACTTCGCCTCCCAAATCCATACCTATGACACCTCCCCAGATGCAGCACATGGAGCTTCTTGCTCTCCCACAAGCCCACTACCCCTTTATTCTCTACATTTGCCAGAAATGCTGTCCCTTCCTCCAAGCTCACTTCAAACTGATGTGACTCTCTGGTCTTTTGTTGCGCCCTTTATTTGGGCACCTCCGTGGTGCTACATGTTTATTGCACCCTGACTAGATGTTCTACTCACTGAGGACAGAAGCTTCATCTGTTTGCATCCTCGGCATCTAGGGCATTGACTTATGTGCACGGAGAACAAGGCAGGCTCTCTGAAAAAGTTGAATTAAACAAAACAGATAAGCTGCAGGTGGTTAATATTCCTCACACTGTGTATCAGTTCAACTACATTATTTCATAAAGTCTGGTTTGGACCTGTTTGGCAACTACATTTCCAACACAAATCAGCTCTGCAAACTCCAGCAGTCACATGGAGGCAGTTTCTAGAACAAAAATGACAGAGGGGGTAAAAAAAGCAGCTGAAAGGAAGCAGGACTGAAGATTACATCAAGACAAAATAGAGAGGAGGTCAGGCCCTGAAAAGCCCAGTCCACCTACAACCTAAGGAACAGCATTCACCTGGGAGAACTGGCAGAGACAGACTCATGCAGAAATGCCTCAGCATCTAATTAAACGTTTTAGACTCTGCTGCACACGAGAAGGAAACCTACGTCCCCCACGGAACCCTGATAAATGAGCCGTTTCCAACCAATCTATCACCATAGCATCTGGGTACCTCAGGAAGATAAAAATAAGACCAATACATAAATGAAAACCAATATACAAACAATCATCTCTCCACACAGGCCTCCAGGAAGCCACAGCCACAGCCATCTGCCAACCTCCATCCTCGTCACCACTTCCTGCAGCCAGAGGCCTCTTCAACATCAGATTTAACAACAGAAGGAAATTTCTTCTCTGAAGTCTGATTCCCCATTAATGCTGCCACACTAAATGTCCACCCCTTGAAGCTGAAATAAGTTTGGGATAAATAGGACTTGTTCTATATGTCACATCAGCCAAAGAATTTTCTGGAAATGGCTGGGACAGATTAAAGAATGATTGCAACTTGGCACAAGTTGAGAATTCAAAGGTTTCTTGCTCTGAATTCAGAGCTCTTGAGGGGACCATCACCAAGCTGTGGCAAGGACACTCACACTCATCTATAGTGTATTCTCACCTCCTGTAGCTTTCACAGGAGTGGCCTGGGTGGATTTGATCAGATTAAACGAGGACAGCAATTATCAGGTGAAGTCACATCTCACACCTGGGAAGGCAGAAATGATATGAAATTTGCAGACATTGCTGCTGTGAGTCTGAACACCTGGACTGGGTTCCACTTTTTCACTTCTTCAATATCTCCATTTCCCTGAGCATCTGTTACTTGATTTTAAGACACAAACAGCAATGTGAAAGGGCTACTCTGTTGACTGGAATGTGGCAGAGGCAGCCACAGGAGGGCAGGTGATTGCCTTTTGGGAAATCTACATCTGGACAAACAAATATTTCCACTCCAGATGTTTATGTTCTGTTTGCTTCCCCCAAAAAGATTCAGGTGGAACAGGCAAATATTAATGCAACTAGCCAGTGTTTCCCTCCCTTTGTGCATCTGTAGGTGATGGGAAATGATTTAGACACATGACAACATTACACTATAAAATTCCTTAAAGCCAGAGATACATCTTTGTTTTTCCTTTAGCTCACATAGCATGCAGTGTCTAACTGAGGCTCAATAGATAGTTGGTGTTTTCAATATTTTTTCTTAAAGTTTTAATAAATTTATGACTTTTCTTGAATCATGTGACCCAGTATATGCTCTTAACTCTGGAAAATTCAGTTTTAATTTAGTCTTTTCTCCAGTTCATTTTTTCCTCACCTGATCCTGGTCTAAGTCTTAATAAACATGGGAAATGTTCAACCTTTTCCATAAGTGGGTAAAAGGGAAATATAGCCAGAAAAGAGAGACAGCCTAGGGGAAGACAACTACCACAGATGAATTCTAAAGCATGGCTGCACATTAGAACCAACTGGAAGTTTTAAAAAATCCCAGGACTCAGGCTTCACCCCAGACCAATTAAATCAGAATCTCTGGGAGGGACTCTGGTGTCAATATTTACTAAAATTTCCCACGGAGTTCCAGGCTGCCATAAAGGCCAGAAGCCCTGTTCTAAAGATTCACCAGACCAGTTCTTTTGAATACATATCAAGACTGGCAATTTCTACTTTATTCTATCCCCAAATGAAAGTTCTTTCTCTAAATTATCACCCAAGAGCCTCCAGATGATGTAACAGAATGTCAACCAGAGTCACGAGAGGTCTAAGTCAGCCCATCACAGTTTAAACTGGCTGGGCCTGAGGGTGGCCACTGCCTTTTCAGGCTCTCATTCTTTCAGCTCTAAAATGAGATTATAAATCCATGCCCTGAATGTCACAAAGCCATTGTAGGAATCAGCTAAACTCTTAATGTGATGCTAGGCTCTACAAAGAACATCACACACACAGGAGTTTTTTATCTGATCTGCCCTTAGGGGGTGGGCATCATCCCAGCCCAACCCCCACTGCCCTTCAAAGCAGACCTCCTGGGGATTTTCCCTGGGGATTTAAAGACAATGGGTACAAAAGACAAGAGAGTCAGAAACCCTTTCTCTAACATGCAAGATGACATCAAATTCCAAGGCTGACAAACTGGAATTCTGCTCTGGCTGGTGCCGAGTGTAAGAGCACAAAGAATCTTATTGTGCTTTAATTAATCCAGTGTCTAATCATAGGAAATGTCTAATGTATTTTGCTCATTTGGACTGATGCTACTCAGGTACCATTCATAGCTACTCGTGGATCAATAACTAGACATGGACCTCCTAACATGATTGTTGGGAAGCTCTTACACAGTATCACCTCTGGAAGTTCACCAGTGTGAAGTCTCTGCCCCTTACATACATACCCAGGATGGCCTATATCTGCAAGTGCTAGAGAAGTCTCTAGACTGAGCTGCTATTTTTCTGTCAACACACGAACTTGACTCTATGAAGGGTTTCCTTATACTGTATAGGCTGTTCTCTAAAAGGTCCGGTTCTGAAAGAAAGAAACTGAACTTTTCTTTTCCTATTGATTCTTATAATCAAAAACCACGACTACTCCAGAGCTCTGTAAGTTATGTGACAGACATGGAGAATGACTTCTGGGAGAATTGGAAAGAAGGAAGATTGTTAATTTAGGTCAAGAAAACAAGTACAGAAAAACAAAAAATGGTGCTGAAATGTCTTCCCAGGCAACCAACATTTACTTACAAAGCTTAGGTTTAATCTCTGAAAGCTCATTCCAGGAGTGACAACGGGGAAGAGGGATCTTAAATAAGAGACTTACAACTTTTATTCAACATCCCACCCAAATGAAACAAATGAAATTACTGGTAGCCTTTGCAATAAGATACCGTATTTAGTTCATTCTGAAATTTCCTGAATGAGGGGAGATAAGAGATCATATCTCACAAACACACCTTGGAAATCCTTCAACCATGTATATTTAGCTGATAAGTATTTCAGTAATTTGGCCTATGCAAACAATTCTGTTTTTCAATATAGGGGTTTACAAATCAAGTTTAAAAGCAGTCATTATACCTAAAGTAAGCAGAAAATATTTGACAAGTTAAAAAACCCTGAAAGGAAGTCACACTGATGGAGGCTGATGGAACAACACAGACACAAACAAATATTTCTTTGAACATTGACAGATGAACAAAAAATGCACAAATACTTTAAGCCGACATCAACCAGAAATTAGGAATCCTTTTGAGAACTGTTGTTTCTATTCAGGATATAGTTTCAACACAAAATTGTATTTCATATATCTAATGTCAATTACAAAAAATAAATAAATATCTTTAAATATCTAAACTATACTGAACTATGTACATTAAATTTCATGCACTTGATTCAGGAGTCTTTAGAGACCTACTTAGCGAGCTTATTTGTTTTGCATGTAATGCTAACAAGTTAGATTGAATGGTTTCCTGACCAACTGCAGGTTAGAAAATAGCAGAATAGAAAAGTTTCTAGAGAATAAAGCAGCCAGAGGCAAGCATTCTGACATTTACAAGAAGTGACAGCTGACAGCTTGACAGAAAGGGAGAAAAACTGAATGAAAGCAGATGAATCTAGAATCTTTAAAAAGTAGGATTCATAATGTTTGGCACCGAATTTTAAAAAACAGGTTAGGTGGATACAGGCAGAAATGTAGGAACATGTGACCCATAACTAGGAGATAAAATAGTCAATAGGTATAGACTTAATGACAACAAAGATGTTGGAAACAGCAAAAAAAGCTTTTGAAGTGATTATAAATGTGCCTTAGGGAAATAATGAAACAATGAAGAAATAGATAAGAAATAGCAGAGAAACAAAACCAAAAAAAGGTCCAGATGGAAATTCTAGAAGTAAAAAAAAAAAAGAAAAACACCTGAAATAAAAAATTCATTGGGTGGACTTAACTACAAGAAAAGTTCAATGAACTTGAAGATAGGTCAATATAAATTATTGACACCAAAGCACAGAAAAAGATTGGGAAGAACATGAACAGATTCGGCAACCTGTAGGAAAATATCAAGCAATCTAACTCATATGTAGCTGGAGTTCTAAAAGAAAATGAGATAGAAAGGAAAAGGAAAAAAAATGAAGAAATATAAGCCAAAATTTTTCCAAATTTGATGAAAAAACATCAACCCACAGACAAAGAAGCTCAACATTCTCCAAGTAAGATAAACAATGACATCCACATCTAGGCATAGCATAGTCAAATTGCTGAAAACTAAAGATAAAATCTTACAAGTATCCAAAGGGAGGGGAAAGATTACACGCCAGGAAATATACTCTAACCTCTCTCATCAGAAACAATGCAAACTAAGAGACAATGGGTTTTTCATGTAAAGAAAGAAAAAAAATGGTCAACTTAAAATTCTATATCCAACAAAAATAACATTTTAAAATGAAGACAAAGTAGAAGCATTTTAAGATAAACAAAAGCTGCAAGAATTCTTCACAAGCATACCTACACTACAAGAAATGTTAAGAAGAGTTTTTCAGACTGAAGAGAAAATGATGCCAGATAGAAACTCAGACATGTAAGAAGGAATGAAGAACACTGTAAGTGGTAAATAAATGGGTGAATAAAAAGACTCTAATTTATTAAAAATTTTAAAAAATTGATTGTTTAAAACAAAAATAATACCAATATATTACAAGGTTTATTATTTATGTAGAAACAAAATATACCAGCAGAATGAAGATTGGAAGAGGTTAGGTGGATACAGGCAGACTGTCAGAGTAAAGTGAATTAAGCTCAAAATAAGCAAAAATAAAGAAACAAAGACAAGAGTGAAAATCAATAAAATTCAGAAATGAGTATTTTTTAAAAGATTAAAAGTTGGTTCTTAGAAAAGATCAGGAAAATTGGTACACCAATAACTAAACCATTTTTAAGAATGAAACAATTGCCAACATCAGGATTGAAAGAGGGAACACTATTACAGATCCCACAAACATTAAAAGGAAAATAAAAATCCTGGAAACAATTTTACTCTACAACATGGGTAAAATAGACAAATTCCTTGAAAGCAAAATTGACAAAACTGACACAAGAAATAGAAATTCTAAATGGCCTTGTATCTGCTAAAGTAACTGAATTAATAATTTAAAACTTCACAAACACACACACACACACACACACACACACACACACACACACACACATTTTCTAGGCCTAGATAGCTTTAGGGTGAATTCTATCAAACATTTAAGAGACAGGTAATATTAGTGTTCCACAAACTTCTTCAGAAATAGAATACTTATTAGTTCATTTTATGAAACCAACAATGCTGTACCAAAACTGGACAAAGATTTTATAAGAAAACTGTAGATCAGTATCCTTCACAAACATAGATGCAAAAAGTCTTAACAAAATATCAGAAAATCAAATGCATGTTTAGTTTAACATTCTTTTAAAATAAATATGATTCACCACATTAGCAGAATTAAAGAGGAAAGCCATATGATCATCTCCATCAATGCAGAAAAAGCTTTAGACAAAACTCAACCCCAATCCTGATAAAAATGTTCAGCAAACTAGGAATAGAAGAGAACTTCCCCAACCTGATAAAAGGCATCTATCAAAACCGACACCTACCATCAGGCTTAATGTTGAAAGACGGAATACTTTTCCCTTGAGATCAAGAAAAAGGAAATGATAAAATACCTAGGAATAAACCTAACCAAGGAAGTGAAAGACCTATACCCTGAAAACTACAAGACAGTCCTAGCAGAAATTAAAGAGGACACTAATAAACGGAAATTCATCCCATGCTCTTGGGTAGGAAGAATCAATATTGTCAAAATGGCCATCCTGCCTAAAGCAATCTACAGATTCAATGCAATCCCTATCAAAATACCAACAGCATTCTTCAATGAACTGGAACAAATAGTTCTAAAATTCATATGGAACCACCAAAGACCCCGAATAGCCAAAGCAATCCTGAGAAGGAAGAATTAAGTAGGGGAGATTATGCTCCCCAACTTCAAGCTCTACTACAAAGCCACAGTAATCAAAACAATTTGGTACTGGCACAAGAACAGACACATAGACCAGTGGAACAGAATAGAGAGTCCAGATATTAACCCAAACATATATGGTCAAGTATACGATAAAGGAGCCATGGATATACAATGGGGAAATGACAGCCTCTTCAACAGCTGGTGTTGGCAAAATTGGACAGCTACATGTAAGAGAATGAAATTGGATTATTGTCTAACTCCATCACAAAAGTAAATTTGAAATGGATCAAAGACCTGAATGTAAGTCATGAAACTGTAAAACTCTTAGAAGAAAACATAGGCAAAACTCTCTTGAATATAAACATGAACAACTTTTTCATGATTATATCTCCCTTGGCAAGGGAGACAAAAGCAAAAATGAACAAGTGGGACTATATCAAACTAAAAAGCTTCTGTACAGCAAAGGGCACCATCAGTAGAACAAAACAGCATCCTACAGTATGGGAGAATATATTCATAAATGACTTTTCTGATAAGGAGTTGACATCCAAAATATATAAAGAGCTCATGAGCCTCAACAAACAAAAAGCAAATAATCCGATTAAAAAATGGGCACAGGATCTGAACAGACACTTCTCCAAAGAAGAAATTCAGATGGCCAAAGGCACAAGAAAAGATGCTCCACATCGCTAATCATCAGAGAAATGCAAATTAAAACCACAATGAGATATCACCTCACACCAGTTAGGATAGGATGGCCAACATCCAAAAGACACACAACAACAAATGCTGGTGAGAAAGGGGAACACTCCTACACTGCTGGTGGGAATGTAAATTAGTTCAACCATTGTGGAAAACAGTATGGAGGTTCCTCAAAAAACTCAAAATAGAAATACCATTTGACCCAGGAATTCCACTCCTAGGAATTTACCCTAAGAGTGAAGGATTCCAGATTCAAAAAGACATATGCACCCCTATGTTTATCGCAGCACTATTTACAATAGCCAAGAAATGGAAGCAACCTAAGTGTCCAACAGTAGATGAATGGATAAAGAAAATGTGGTACATATACACAATGGAATATTATTCAGCCATAAGAAGAAAACAAATCCTATCATGGATGTAGAGGGTATTATGCTCAGTGAAACAAGCCAGACAGAGAAAAACAAGTACCAAACGATTTCACTCATCTGTGGAGTATAAGAACAAAGAAAAAACTGAAGGTACAAAACAGCAGCAGACTCACAGAACCCAAGAATGGACTAACAGGTACCAAAGAGAAAGGGACAGGAGAGGGTGGGGGGAAGGGAGGAATAAGGGGATTAGGGGCATTATAATTAGCACACATAATGTAGAGGGGCACATGGGGAAGGCAGTATAGCACAAAGAAGACAAGAAGTGACTCTGTAGAATCTTACTATGCTGATGGACAGTGGCTGTTATGGGGTATGTGGTAGGGACTTGATAATGGGGGGAATCTAGTAACCACAATGTGGCCTATGTGATTGTATATTAATGATACCATAATAAAAAAAATGCTTAAAGAAAAAAAGAACAAGGAAATGATGTCAACTTTCACCACTTCTATTTAACACTGAACTGGAAGTCCTAGCCAGTGCAATGAAGCAAGAAAAAGAAATAAAAGGCATAAACATTGGATAGGAAAAAGTAAAACTGATTCACAGACATGACTGTATACATAACAGATCCTAAGGAATCTACAAAAACAACTTAATAAATGAATTCAATAAGGTCACATGATACAAAGTCAATATACAAAAAGTCTAAGTAATTCCACATACTAGCAAGAAACAATTGGAAAACAAAAATTTAAAGATTAGCATTCTCACCAGAAAAGAAGATATAAAATACTTAGATATATAGTTACTAGAAGACGTTCAAGTCCTCTACATTGAAAACTACAAAATACTGTTCAGAGAAATTAAAGAAATTCTAAATAAATGGAAAGAGATCCACCTTCATGGATCAAAGACCCAATATTACTAAGATAGAAATTCTTTGCAATTTCACTTAAAGATTCAAGGCAAACCCAGTCAAAATCCTGGCAGAATTTATCATGTAAACTGATAATATTGTTCTCAAATGTTCAGAAACGCATAGGACCTATAATAGTCAAAGCTATTAGAAAAAGAAGTTCAAAAATGGTGGAATCATACTACCTGTTTTCAAAACTTACTATAAAGGTACAGCACCAAGATAGTATGAATTGGCATAAGGATAAATCAATAGAATGAAAGAATCCAGAAACAGAACCACATATATATGTCAATTAATCTAACATGGCATCAAATTTCAATGGAGAAAGAATTTTCAATAAATAGTGCCAAACAGGGACTCTCTTGTTCCCTCCTGATGTGAACCAGGAGCTCTGTCCTCTCGCTTTATCTTTAAATAAAAGCTTCTGCCTTCCTCCCATAAATAAATAAATAAATAAACAAATGAATGAATGAATGAATGAATAATAAATAAATAAATAAATGTGCCAAACAACTGGACATCTAAATGTAAAATAGTGAACCTCAACCTCTACCTCACACCATAAACAAAAATTAATTTGAAGTAGGTAAGAGCCCTAAAATTAAAAAATAAAATGACTACGTTTTTGAAATTAAAAAGGAGACTATCATCATGACCTTGGGGAAGGCAAAGATTTATTTTTTAAGTTGACACAGAAAGTACTAACCATAAAAGGAAATTTTGATACACTGGATTTCTCCAAAATGTGAAACTTCTCTTTGAATGACACCATTAAGAAAATGAAAAGACAAACCATAGACTGGGAGTAAATATTTATAATATATATACTGGCAAAGGACTTATATCCAAAATATATAAAGAATTCAATAAGATGAAAAATAGCCCCATTTTTTTAATTTAAAAAAAGGGCAAAAGATTTGAATAGACACTTAAAAGAAAGATATAGAAATGGCAAATAAACACATGAAAAGATGTTCAATATCAATAATTAACAGGGAAACAAAAATAAAAACCACAATGAAGTATCACTATACATTATATAGAATGGCTAAATATAAAAAGGTGGACAATAGCAAATGTTGACAAACATGCAGAACTCTCACACATTGCTGGTGGGAATTTAAAGTGGTCTTAACTACTTGGAAAAAGTGTTTCCATTTTCTTATAAAGTTACTTCATATATTTACTCTACGAGCCAGCAATTCTACTCCTAGATAATTACACATAAGAAATGAAAACATGCCTACATAGATACTTGTACATAAAATGCTCATAGCAGCTTTATTCATAATAGCCGAACACCGGAAACAACCAAAAAGTCCAACAACAGGTAAACAGATAAACAAATGGGGTATAGTCACACAACAGAATACATATAACAATAAAAAGGAAAAAAATATGGATAGACATGATGTGGATGAATTTCAGAAACATTATCTTCAGTTAAAGAAGCCTTGCTAAGAGAGCATATATTGTGCTACTCCATTCATTTGAAGTTCTAGAAAAGGCAGAACAAATGTTTAG
Source organism: Manis javanica (assembly GCF_040802235.1). Lineage (NCBI taxonomy): Eukaryota > Metazoa > Chordata > Mammalia > Pholidota > Manidae > Manis > Manis javanica. The sequence goes on along the minus strand of NC_133159.1, from coordinate 19,013,421 downwards.
TAACAAACTGAAACAGTGGATGAGAAGTAGCTAAAGGGGGATTAACTGTGAAGGAGCAGAGGTGGTGGAAATGTTCCATATCTTTATAGGTGTGTGGTTTACATGGTTTCCTGCACTTATTAAAATTCAGCCAACCATGTATTTAAGATCTGTGCATTTTGCTATACTTAAATAGTACCTGCATCACAGTGTTGTTTTTATTTGTTAAAAAAGACAAGAAAACAAGGAACAGATACTGAGAGGCCAAGTCTTATCTCTACAACTTATTGGGGCCCATAGGACATTCCTGTATTACCCAGGGGATTTTATAGTGATCATCAAGTCATGGCAGAGGTGGAAGGAGGAGAGAAAAATCTCCTATTTTTCAGCCACAGAAAATGATTGCTATTTAGTGAAAACTGTTTACCTAGAAAGTTCACCTTCGGAGCAGCCGAAATACAGAGCATGCTGGATAAAAGCACAATTATCACTCATCTATCAAGGAGGACACTGATCAGTATGCCAAAGTTTCTCCCATAAAAGTTACCATTAACGGTACTGCACTAAAACATGTGGACAACTGCCCTGGTACCCTTTAATTAATGAAAATTCAGAGTTAAGAGACATACTCAGACCTCCTTGTGAAAAGGGCTTTTCTGACTGCCTGCCTGCCAAGTTGGGGAGCTCTCAACCCAAATCTTAGAAAACAGCCTTCTCAGGGAAGAAAATGCCTACAACTGGCGCACCACACTGAGCTACAGCCTGCAGCGGTGGTCTCTTTGCAGGCAGAGACATCAAAAAGCAGGCTGACTTATAGTCATCTCAGCTGCATCAACTCGACATTTAAGAGAAGCAAAACTATTCTGTTTTGGCTACTTAGTAGGCCCCAGAGCTGAGCGAGGATGAGGAAGGAAGGTCCTTGAGTCCTCAGAATTCTTCCAGGGGGCTCCAATTTGGTGTCTTATCATCATCTGCCATGACAATACAGAGCTAAGAAAGTCTGTTGTTTCTTTTCCCCAAATTATGTAAACACGTGTGTAAGGCCGTGGCCCCAGGGTAGTGGGAAATCAAGAACTAAGGCTTATTGTTTGAATGGTCTTAAAGCCTGCTCTTTTTGGACTACAGGTACACAGGACTGGAATAATAATAATAATAATAACCCTTGATGAGTTCATGACACTCATCCCTGCTCCATGCATGCACGGCCCCTCTTTCAAAGTAATGTAATAAATATCCACAAATTCACCTGTGGCAACTATTCTCCTGAATCCTGTCCATCTTTCCCTTGCTCAGGCTTTCCTGACCTGGTCAACGAAAACAAGGCAGGGAAAGAATTTCCTCAAGCTCCCACCACCTCCCTTAATTTAGGATGCAGAGGCAGGCACCTTCCCTAAGCCAGAGGCAGTACCTACAAGGCTAGGTGCCCACCTAGATTACCAAACAGCTTCCCTGCACAGGGCTTTCCACTCTGCAAGCCCGATTTATTTTTTTCAATAAGAGAAAAGATGTAAGTCCCTTTGAGCAAAGTATGCCTGATTTATATCACAATATTTATTTTTAGTAGAGTCATGGATCAGTCTTCGGGGAAAGCTAGAGAAAAGGCATTTCTTGAGCTCGGATGTAAATCAGTCACTTTGAAAACCGCAGGGGAATCTACAGTCTTACTCCCCCTGCTAACTACAGTGTGAAATAAGCAGCTGACTTTTAAAAGTCATTGTACTATTTGTTTCTAGACCTTAATATTAAAGACAGAGTTAAGGATGTGAGGCCTGAGAAGCAGTTGCTCCTGGAATGCCTGCACCTGGGTCCCTAAACTGATGGTATAAGGCAAAGTGAAAGTGAGATTCACTCAACCAGCAGGTATTACACCTGGTGAGGACATGTTCTAAGCTTCACTCGCAATACTCAGTTCTAAGGAAGGATGAGGTGTGTCCCTGAGTTAAGGAGGTAAGGGTCTCCCAAGGGACCTGACCAATTATTAGAGACCAGCCTTCCTATCTACATTAAAAGTATCACAGAGCAGTACAAGAGTGAAACTGAAGGACAAAGGAAAAATAGATCTTCAATGGATTTACAACTTAAACAGAGCTCTTCAAAGGAGAGCTATTTAAATCTAAGGTGATCCAAATATTAATTATCTTAAACATCTCATAAGCTCAGATTCACATGAATCTGAACCCAAAGCCTTTCAATTTTCCTACCTGTCCCTGGCGCTAGTGGCGATAAATCAGATATACAGAGAAACCACACACGACTAATGAACCAGCCCATTAATGGGGAGCAAAGATCATTTGCCAAGATGACTTATTCAGACATAGTCACAAATCATAACCAGCAATGTCCTGGAGACTTAACGCAGCAGGCACAGAGAGCAAGAGTCGGGGCGGGGGAGCTCCCTGCCAGGGCTCAGGCACTCCAGGGCGACCCAGGCATTCTCCAGATGCGTGCTAGCCAGGCAGGAAAGGATTGACTAATGCCTGTCACCTCTCCACTCCCTTCAAGTTAGACTTGCACTTGGAAAATTACTGCAACTTTTAAAAGGCCTCTTGGGACATGGAGCTGCTTAGCCGCCAAACCTTGCTGTGACCCCTACTCTGAGACTCCCAGAGTTCCAGGTACCCTCAGGAAGAAGACCCAGCCTCTGCCACTAGCAATCTTAATTTTTAGTTTCTAGATCTTTACTATAGCCACTCATTCAAGTATCTGAACTCCAACTAGGTATCAGGCCCTATTCGAGGTGCTCAGAAACAAAACAGTGAATAGGCAGGAGTGAGGGAGAGAGAAGAGTCTCATAATTGCCAGTCTCTGAGTTTCACCATGAAAACTGAGGCCCAGTGATGAATAGGAATTATCCACTAAGGCCTGAGTTGATGGCGTGGCTAGGACTTAGCTTGAATTCTTGGTGGGGCTACCACATTCAGTGGTGCATAAGGGCACTGTGAAGAGAGGCTACAGGTAGGAGTGAAAGTCAAACCACATTCTTCATCTAGATAGGAGCAGCCCCACTCCAGTACTATGTTCCCACTTCCCCTAGCCTGCCCAAATCCCTGTAACAAAAGCCCCCTTCACTGGAAGGGACAACTGAGGTTCCCCAGATAAGCAGCCAAAGATTTTTAGCAGGACCCAGTAGAGTGTGATCCCTTCATTGGGAGGCAACCCAGACAGGCTACACACTGCCAACTGTTATCATGAGTGAGAAAAGTCTGTTGAACTAGAACCTGTAAGAAACACACCTATGGCTAAAGTCCCCTATATAATTATAATTTTCTATATTATCAGCATATCTGAAAGGAAAGGCTGCTAGCAAGCCATTTTACTGTCTCACCAACCCCTTTACTCTTCATGGTTCCAAGCTGAGGAGCTGTCACTGTTTAATGCCATCTCTAAAGTTCAAGTTCAAATAGGTAATAGGAATAATTACCTTAATCAATTATATGCATATCTTCTGTTGACTAGGTGCTAGGGATACAATAGTGAACACCACCACCACCACCATTTTCAACAACACACCACTGTCCCTGATATCATGGAACTAAAACATGTTGAAAACAGCTGGGAAGACCCAAGCTGCTAAGGAGTCTCTGACTAGCTTGGCAAACTAGTTAGGGGCCAGGTCTGGAAGCAAGTGTGTATGTGACCAGCCTGTTCTCTCCTCCCTCACCCTATTTTACAGAAGGAAAGGTAAGGTCCAGGAAGGAGAGGAGGTGGCTTGCCCAAAGTCACAGTTGATGGTTGAGCTAAGACTTGAACCCATGTTCTCTGTGTTCTCACTAAATTGCCTCCTCCAAGGTTCTAAGACTGCAAAGTGAGTAGAAATAGTTCATTCTAATGATAGTTGTTTCCTGATGAATGTACACACAGAACATGCAGTTTCAACCCATCTTATCTGTGCTGATAAGCACAGACCTTGTATCCATGTCCATCTCTCAAACTAGAATGTTTATAAATACACTTCACGATCTAGAGCCTGGGTGTCCAGTCTTCATTCACTCTCATTTATCACCCCCTCTGATTCTCTCTCGATGTTCACTTTCACTTTAAAAACCTCATCTTATAAGAACAGAGCCCTTTTTATCTGATGCTAGCTCCCCCTCTGCTCCTGGGGTCTAATCAATCCATGTCTGGAAATAAACAAACCAGAAAGGAAAGCAACAGTCCCTTTAAGGAAAACAGGCACCTTTATAAAATAATCTACCCCTGGGCATGGCACAGATAGAAATTTAAATGAGAAGGAAATCAAGACATGCTCCAGCAAGAGTCATATGCATTCCTCATCAGACAGGACACCAGAGAGGGTAACTCTCTGTTAACAGCTAAACCAAAAATTCTGCCCTACATTTTTCAGGTTATTTGGGAGAGGTGGGCCAAACTCAAGAAGCCCAGAGAGACAATAATCTTCAAAACAAAAGAGGCTTCAATAGTGTCTATAGTCCAGCCCCCTCCATTCTGAGGAGCTTAAGGTCTTCAAGATAGTAAGAGGGTAGTTGAACGCCAGCTGCAGGTGCATGCAAGTAGGCCTACAGCTATTCCAGGGTGCACAGAGATGCCAGATGGGAAGACCAGACATCTGGCAACCAGTGTGAACCTCCACCCATTACGTTATTTTACATCCACCTACAAAGCAGGAGTCTCCACAGCTCCCACCAGTCCCCAGCCTCTGCAGCAAGTCACCTCCTGCAGCCTCTGCTGGCAAGGGAGGCTGTCTTTGCATAAAGGGGGAGAACCAACTTTCCCACCAGCCAGCCCAACCTTCCTACCATGGAGCCTAACCCCAGGCTTTCAGAAATGGGTCATGCAAATGCAGAAAACACCTCTTCTGAAAATGACAGTAGTTAATTCTTAATCCTTTTGGGGATCCTTTTGAAAATCTGATGAGAGTTCTGGACACCACATGCATGCAGTTTTATGTAATTTATGTAAGAGTTACTGACCTCTGAGGAGATCTGAAAGGGCAGAAAGGCCTAATGTGTTCAGAGGCAGCTTTGAGAAAGGGTGCTGTGGCTGGTTCAGGTGCATATTCAATAACACAGTTCCTTAACCAAAAGGAGAGAAATGATGTCCCCTCCTTAGCCACTGCAAGTTCCAGCCTTCAACTACCCTCTGAGATTTCAACAAGAATTTGGAAACAGAGAGCATGAACATACACGTACACAACAAGGGCTCATCTTTGTGGTTTCCTATCTTGACATCACTAAATGTCCTGTGATTGCTAGTTAAGACAGAGTCTCCAAGTAGGACTTAGCATAGAACAACTGAGAAACAGCAGATACAAGAAGTCAGGGAGAGGTGGGCTTTGGGAGGGAGGATAGTCCAGACAAGCAGAGGAGGACAGCTGAGATGGCCACTGGCTCTGAGTAGGTCTTGGCAGGGCAGATTCTGACCCCACTGGCTGCTTTCCCTGGAAATCAGGGCAGACATGCTGACTCCTTTGCAGTAAACCGAGAAGTCCAGGCAGAAGCAGCCCTTTCCTGCTGGGTCCACAGGGAAGGGGGAACATCCTCACATTTCTAGGGAGGAGACCCTGGCCCACAGCTTGCCCACAGCCCCCTCGTGGCCTGGGGGAGTCACTGCAGCCCCCTCTGCACTGGGGGCAAAACCCTCATGCAGGCAGCTCTAATGGTGGTAAAAGCAGAATACTTAGTTACCAGTGGCATTTGTCAACAGTTTTCAATTCATGGTGAGGCTGCATTTGCTTTTGGTTTCTTAAACTAAGATTCAGACTCAAAGTGATCCTTTGAAACCCCTCCCTGATATAATCCCTACATGGAACAAGTTCAAGACCTGCTTCATTAAGCCAATAACCTCCCAGCTTCTGTAACATTACCACTGTCTTATTGATCATTCCTTCCTGCATCACATGCAATTAGGTACAATTGTTTCAAAGCTCAATAGAAACAGTAAGAAGGCACAACATCCTCTGGCTTGTAGGTTGCTGGCTAGGTTACAAAATACCCCCAGGACCCCAAATACCCCCCCAGATCCTGTATTTCCAGTTAACAGATCCTACAGGGTTTGGGGGAAGTCAGAACTTAAAGGTACACAGGGGGAAAGAATGTGGCCCTTGGCCCAGTGCAAGCAGAGAAGGTGTCCATTAATGAACCTTACTAGCAACTCCACAAAAATCTTACTAACAACTTCACACAGGGACAGAGCAAAGACCACCTGGGCTGAGAGCCGGACTGGAAAATCCATAGCCTGGGGGTTAGGGAAAAAGTTGGTTAGGTGATTCAGCTACCATCTGTCAGGGGTGGGGATGATTAACTGAGCAGAGTGGGAAGTGCTCAGGGAGAAGGGAAGGTGGAAAGTTTGGGAGACAGGAGGGTGCAGTGTAGCTGGAAGGCCCAGAGTAGACCAGGGCCCGGGAGTGTGTGGGACCAGGGGAAATGGACGGAAAGACAACAGAGTCTTTTGTTTTAGCGGTGAGGAGAGTTCTTACCTCCTTGATTTTCTCCCTCTGGGTTCGAATGAGGCTCTGGGGCTCATTACTCTCCTCTGCCCTAGTCCCCAGGACCGGATGGCGGAGACGGCTCTGGAACGCGTTGAAGTCAAAGCTAAAGGGGATGCTCTCCTCCTGGGGTCTGGGGGCCGCGATGCCGCTGCTCCGGGCCGCCGTGGCCTCCTCGCGTGGCCAGGTGGGGTGGGTGCGCCGGAGCCACCCTTTCCTGCGGTGGGTATTGGCTTGGCTGCCCGGGTCGTCCTCGCCCGGGGCTGGCGCAGCGGGGGCAGGGTTGGGAGGCGACTCCTGCTCGCGGGCCAGAGGATGGCCGGCGACTTCGGCCACTACCTCCAGGCCGGGCTGCTGGGTCCGGGGGGCCAGAAAGAGGCGCTTGAGGCGAGAGGAGTTGGGCAGCAGGAAGAGGGCCCCAAAGCAGAGGGTGACGAGGCCCGAGAGGAAGAGAAGGAAGAGGAACTTCTGCGGCAGCCGCAGCCCCCACGGGGAGGCTGGGACGAACACGGGCACTTTCCTCATGAGCATCGTGGCCTGGGACGGGGCTGGGGCCAGTCAGCAACTGCCAGCCTCGGAGGCCCTCGGAGACCAGGCACTTGCCAGCTGGGGGTCGGCGCGGGGAGGTCGTCGAGGGGCTCCACCTGGGGTGAGGGCCCCTGAGAGTTGTGCCAATTCGGGGACCGCCCCTTTAGTTCAGGGAGTTTGGAGTGAGTCCCCCCGCGCCGAGGCGGGGCGCAGCGGTTCGGCGGGCCCGGGCGAGCCGGGCGGCACGGCTCGAGGCCCGGGCCCGCAACGGTCAGCCGCGCGCCGCAGCTTGCCCTCCAGCCGCCGCGCAGTCCCTCCTCGCAGCGGCGGGGACCCGCGCCTTCCAGCCTGCGGCCGCCGCCCGGCCGTCACATGCCGTCCGCGGCGCCCAGACTGTCCGCGCGGAGGGGCGCCCGCAGGCCTCGTCCCCGCGCCCAGCCGCCCTTAGCCCCTTGGCCCAAAGTTTCAGCCTCAGAAGCAGCTTCCAGAGAGGGCAGACTCAGGGGGCGAGGAGGTGGCGGGTTGGCGTGTCAGCGCCTCTCGGAGAGCGCACCGACCCCGCCGGGTCGCGACAGCGCCCGGGCTCGGCTAGGAGGACACGTCCACAACTTTGCTCCGCGGGGAAGCAGGCGTCGGAGAGGGAGCAGTCACTTCTGAGCCTGCGGGAGCCGAGGGCTTCCTGGGCCCCCGAGAGCGGAGGGACACCCAAGCCCCGTCCGGAGCCGGGAGCCGTCCGCGACCGGCGGCGGCGAGGCGGCTGCAGCTGCACCCGGGAGTGCGGGCTCCCGCCCCGCCAACTCGGTCGGGCTTGGCAACCCGCTGGGATCACCTGTTCCTGGCGCCTGCCGGGTCCGCGGAGCGCTCAGCCCCGGCTGCTCCTCTCCCGCTGCAGCTGGCGTCCTCGCCGCCACCGCAGGCTGAGCCGCTGCCACCGCCGCCGAGCCTGCGCCCCACACGCGCGCACACCCGCCCGGACGCCGCCGCCGCCGCCGCAGCCCGGGCTTTTACCGAGACAGCGCCCGGACCCCGCCTCCCGCCGGCCCCGCCCGCCGACCACGCCCACTGCGCGCGCCCCGCCGTCCACCACCGCGGCGCCGCAGCCGGCCCAATGGCCTAGCGGCTGGGGTAGGGAGTGCGGGGCCTAAGCCAGGGTGGGAGCGAAGACTGCACTCCAAGCCACGCCTCCTCCCCCAAGTGGCCAGCGCCGCGCACACTCCCCCCCCATTCCGCCCGCACCAATGGTCCAGCTGCGCGGGGTTGGCGCGGGCGGGGTGGAGAGCGGAGCGAGGTCATTGGCTGCCTTGGAGGGATCCCCGTTGGGCTGCAGTCGCCCATTGGTTAGTGGCCAGCGTTTGCTGGACTGGGAGTGACCCAGAGCCCCTTTCCACCAGCGCAACTCCAGTTGTTGGTCCCCCGGAGGGGCCAGGAGACCCTGATAGTCAGGCGGCCCTGGCTGTGTTTGGTAACCTCTCTCAGTCCTCAGTGCCAGTCGAGGACTGGCAGGGAGCTGGGGGCCTGCCCTGGAGCTCCCAGAGCTTCTGCGGGATCCAAGGTGGTGCTGCTGTGGCAGGCTGTGAGCAAGAGGAGACCGAGCCAAGCCAGGGTGCTGTGGCCGCGGGTGGACCGAGCTAAGGCAGTGTTCCACTGGAGCCCCGCAGACCACTGCTCTGCCTTCCTGTTCCCGCAGCCCCAAACCCGGCCAGGGCCCCTCGGTGGGGCAGGCTGAGATGCTAACTGCAGTGGTGCGAGCACAGAAGACCACACACGCCGTGTGACATGTGTACCTATATGCCTACGTGTGTTTATGTGCGCTCCTCTGCATAGATATATGTGCAGAGATTTCACGTGGGTGCATCCTTGCACACAATTTAGGTATGGACACCAAGTGATCATACCAAAGCATACATAGACATATATGAATACAAATACTGACATGTGCACACACATACCTACAGACATATAGCAGAACTGTCCGAAAACACGCATATGTACACACTGCCAGGTATATATTCCCAGAAACGTGTCTCCACCCCAAAGCCTTCACACCTTCCTCCTTAAACTTAAGTCTCCCTGTGCCTTCCCTCCCTGTTAAGCCTAACCCAGGGCAAAGCAAAATTGTGCTGTGTGGGTCTTTCATGCAAAACACTTTACAGAGACAAATAACAGCAGAGGGAGAGACAAATTAAGAGGTGTAATAGGCAAGAGGGAAAATATCTGCTTTCAGCTGCAATTTAAAATGAAATGCACCATTGACGAGACAGAAAATACTGCAGGGAGGCCTAAGCCCAACAGAAGAAGCAGCCCAGGCGGGCTCTCACCTCGTAAATCTTGCTTCCTCCCTGAGGCCTGCTATGGATGGGCTGTTGGAACTCAGACATCCTTCTAACCTTTTGCAGGTCTCTGACAGCAGACCCTCCCCTGATACTTAAATACCCTTGGCATGTACATTTCTTTCAGTTGGAAACAAAGGAGTGCTCCAGGTAACAGGTGCAAATATTTTGGTCACTGCAGACAAAAAGTCCCTCCAAACCCCAATATGTACATTTAACTACATCTACCTTAAATATAAAATTTCAATTTAGATATTTCAGTCTCCCATGAGTTTGATTAGCAGGAGTCAGTTCCCTGGAACCAGCTGTGAACTTCAGAGACAAGCATATTATCTGCTTGGATACGGTAGCCCAGAGGCCTGACCTCTTCCAATCCCCAATACCCTAGCATCTCTTCATGAGGTCCACCTTGGGAAGGGGCAAGCTTGTCTTTGGAGAAGCAGGCAGGAACCCAGCATTTGTTGGAGACACCCACAGTGTTCCACATTCAGAGTGTAGGGAAATCACTGTTCAGTCCCCTGAGAAGGTAGGACCCAGGAGAAGGGAAGGAAGGCAAGACAGGCTCAGAAGGATGTGTCTCTTTGAACTGGTCGTGACACCTGGACCATTCTCTCATGTGCCGGGAGCCAGGGTAGAAAGTGGGGCTGCAGCAGGACTGATGCACATTTGGCAGACTCGCTGCAAAAACCGGAGCCCAGAGGGGACAACTCCATTTCAAACCCACATCATGTTGGTGATTACAATGAGTTGGTCATACCACAGCATTTTGCAGTCTTCTTAGAGAGCTCGCTGAAACTCGAGGTCCTCATCCCACCCACCACGCCCACCCCCACAACTCTAGCACCCATCGACCTCACACACACTGTGGGTCTTTTCTCAGTGGATTTGTACTGCCAAGTTGCTGTTCCACAGCACACATGCAGTTCCTCACAGCGGGGACCATGGCTTGTTCATCTCGTTAGCTGCCTTAGGTCTTAATTATAATGCCCTGCATAGGGACACTTTATTTGTTAAGTAATGAATGAGTAAATGAATGGGTGGATGCCCACTTCACAGATGAGGAAACTGAGGCTCAGGGAAGGGAATAATAATAATGAACTAACATTTTCCACATGCCAAAAACGTATCTCTTCATGTACTTGTCAGAACACTCTTGTGAAGTGGATATTATTAATAGCCTCATTTTACAGATAATACTAGGCTTGAGAGATTTAGGATAAGTTAACAAATTTCAGTTTCATTCAGATACTCAAGTGGGACTGGGAACAGAAATGAATGGCCATTTTAAAAAATCTATTCTGTCAACAAACATTTATTGCAATTAGATGCTAGGTATTGCACTAGTCTCCAGTTGGGTACCAAGAGGAGCGAAGCGTGGCCCCTGTGTTACTGAATCATTCAGTCAGTAAAGAACTTCTCATGGAACACCTACCATGTGCCAGGTACAGGGGGCTGAGACAAGAGCCCTAAATAAGGCAGACGTGAAGCCTACGTCTGGGAGCTTCTTGTCTGAAATGCAATAGGGGCCTGTTGAGCCTGTCAGGAAGGCAACTACTGGGCGCTGACACTGGATTGAGTGCTCCACTCTCATCCTACCGCACCGCACAGTGGCCCCCTCTGAAATATTTAACAGATGGGGAAACCGAGGCTTAGGGGTGTGCCATGACTTGTCCAAAATCACACAGGGAATAACTTGCAAATAGGAGAGGAAACCAGAGTCATCTAATCCCAGGATCTATGCTCTTTCTGATAATAATATGAATAACTAAGATTAACGGGGTACTCCCTCTGTGCCAAGCCCTTAGAAAAGAATGTTACAGAGGATCACTTATTTGATGCTTACAACCACCCTATGAGAAGGTACTATTATTATTAACATTTTACAGAAGAGGAAACTACAGCACAGAGATGTTAAGGAACTTGCACAATGTCACACTGGCAAGTGGCAGAAGGGAGATGTGAACCCAGTTGGTCAGGCTCCAGAGCCCTGTATGTCTTTCAGAGTCTGTTGCTCTCCATCTTATAAAGCCATGAGAACAGGCGCTAGAGGAGATCAGAGCAGGGAAGAGCTCCGGCAGCAGGCAAAATTTTTACAGGCTTGTTGGGAGGATTATATGAGCTCATTTAGTCATTCAACAAGTATGCATAAGGCATCTGCTATGTTCCAGGCAATATACTAGACTTTAGGGATATAATGGTGAGCAAAAATAGACACATTGTTCCCATCCTGGAGCTTACAGTCTCATGCAGAATAAGAGTTTAAACAAATAAGCAATTCCCAAATAAGTACACAAGCTGAGATAAGAGGGAGGAAGGGAGAGAAATGCTGCTATAAAAATACATAACAATGGCTCTGGATCCAGACTCACATGAGAAACGTTCAGGAAAGACTTCCCCTAAGGATGAGCGGGGATACCACAGCAAGAGGGATAGTGAAAACACCGAGGCTGAGGGGACAGTATATACAAAGGCCCTGGGGTGGAGGGAACATGGTGCTTTTGAGAACAGAAAAGCCAATATGTCTGAAATAATGAGAGTGATGGGGAAAGATAGGAGTGTCATTGAATGATTTAGGGCAGGAGTAGGAATGTGTATGTAGAGGTAAGTAGGCAGGTGGATTCAGATTAACATTTTATAAAGACTACTCTAGCCACAGAGTAAAAAACAGAATGGAAGGCAGGAGTGAACACAGTGGGTGCCTTTCAGAGGATATTGTAATACTCTATGGTGGCTTAGTCTGGAGAAGTGAGATATGGACAGGACTTTAGGATCCAAATTATATTTAAAATCCAAAATAGAAAGGACTTGGTGATGACTTGAAATTGGACACTGAAACAGAGACATCAGCAATGATTCCCGGTCTCTAACTTGCATTTGTTGAGTTGGGAGCAGTGACCCAGGCTAGAAGGGGCTTCCCGCCTTCTGATCAAGAAGGCACTGGGCAGTTGGTGTGGAATCTGAATCTCAAATGGTCATTAGTCTCGTTTAGAATCTAAGACTAGAGATAAAGCCAAGTTCTAGCCAAGAGATAATCATCGGGCAGCTTCCTTAATGGGTTCCAAACAAATTCAGCCCTGGGCAGGAGAGACATTGACGCCTGGGGACCTACCCAGTGAGAGTGCACCAGGTTCATCAGGAGAGAAAAGGCCCCACAACTGTCCTGGGCCCCCTCCAGCTGCAGGACCCAGTCAGTACTTCACTGTGAAGTGGGGGCCAATATCAGGGACACAGAGCCTGGAACACCTGCCCCAACTCTTCTGCCTGAGCCCCCAACCTTGCATCAAAGGTGGCCTCGTCAGCCAGGAGCCAGAGGTCTCTGTCAGCAGCAATTTGGCCCCCAGGGAACATTTGGCAATAACAATTTTGTTTGCTACAGTTGGGAGAGGAGTGATACTGGCATCTAGTGCATAGAGGTCAAGGATGCTATTGGGCATCTCACAATGCACAGTGCAGGCGCCCTTTGTTGTCACAGAAAACAGCCCCAAATGTCAGCAGTGCCAAGAGTAAGAAAGCCTGGCTTAAGACCAAGGCTTTGAAGTCAGACTGGCCTGAGTTTGAATCCTGGCTTTGCTACACATTTTCTTTTTGATCTTGGGCAACTTCTCTGACTTCTCTGAGCCTCAGTATCTCCAACTGTTAAATGGCATCAATAGTAATACATGTCTCAAAAAGATGAAGTGAGGATTAAAAGCAGTAACTGGCTATAAAGAGCTTGAAGCAAATGTTGCACTTATCCTCCAGGTGAGCAGGGGCTGAATTGGATTTATTCTTCACCTATGTCCCAAACCTAAATCCTCAGAATGCTGGAGAAGGGAAAGCAGGGTGAAAGAATGAGGATACTGGAGTCAAAATACCGGCTTTGAGTCTGGACTCAATTTTCTACCAGCAGTGAGATCTTGGGGAAATTGCTCACCTCTTGAAGACCATTTCCTCATCTGTGAAATGGGAGAGGATCACAGTGGCCACCACATAGGATGGTTTCGAGGACTGAAGTTGTTGATCGTTGTAAATACCTTAGCACAGAGTGTGGTACATAGTGAGCACTCCGCAAAAATGATCCAGTGTTATAAAAGACAAATGGAATCAGTGCTGCTTCTTTGCCTAGTGGCAAGCAAGCCAGCAACCCAAACTGAAACTCTGTAATTCAGTTTCCAGGGACGCTCCAATTTCAAACACTCTGTCCATGGTCCCTATGAGAACTCTCATTTGTCAGACTGTACACACCAATTTTCATTTCAAAAGATATGGTCCCTATCTGGATAATAATAATAGTGCTGTTTATGTGGTTGTATTGTGGTAAGCACTGTGCTAAGCACTGCTTAGGCAAGGCCCTCTTTTCCAGGGGGTTCTAGATCCTTCAGCTCCATGTTAGAATGTTGCAGATGTGGAATCTAAGGACCAGAGCTTGTAAGTAACTTGTAGTTAGAGGAGAGCAGGTATGGGATCCCAGGACTTGAGAATCCCGGCTGAAGTCACTTCCACAAGCATAGTAAGTGGTCAAGGTTCTTCTCCCTCCAGAGTCCTACATTTACCTCACTGACATTGTGAGGATTCAATGAAATAATCCATGTTTAATGTCTAGCAGAATTCCCAGCATATAACAGAACAGGAAGTAAATGTTAGTTATTATTTATGGTACTGGCACTTTTTAAAGGGCATGTAAAATAAATATCTCTGTATCTCATAAAAGTACATTTACAAAAGCTTACATCAAGCCCCATAAAGACAGAAATGAAATAGTATCTTTGAAATGTAACCTTGGCATAATTTAGTCATCTGGTTCTACTTGTTAACATCAGAGTGTTTTTGTTTGTCTGCTTTTTAATGTCCATGGGTTACTGAAGCTCCAGATTCTATGCAGGGTCTCAAAGTATCTGTCCCTCTGGGATTGAATGGTAAGAAGGGGTCCTCATAAGTCAGTGGAGGATAGTGCAAAGAGAATAAACTGGGGCAAATGGAGACTGTGTCAGACATTAGGTGAAGTGGGTATTATTACTAATTTACAGAAGAGGAAACTCATGCATAGAAAGGCAAAGTTCAAACAGTAGGTCCCTGAACTGGGATTTACACCTGGGTCTATAAGTCCCTGAATACCGAATCCTTCTACCTCAATCAGCTGCTTTGATTGCACAAGGCCACCAACTTGTGACTGCCCCAAGGCAGTTGTTGCTGGGTGAAGACCACCCAGACCAAACAATCATAGGAAGTTCCCTCAAAGTTTATTCATTATGCCATTCAAGTATTTTGTAGAACCAGATCAATAAGCCAGAGTGGCAAAAGAGCAATTGTGGCCACAGCCTTTAACCTCACAGACCTGCATATGAATTCAAATCCTGCCTCACGGCTGTTATGTAACTGTTGGCAGGTCACCTCATCCGTTTCAGCCTCAGTTTCGGTAGTTACAAAAACGAATGATAATAGTACTAAATTCAGTATATGTAAATGTTAGTATTATTTAAAGAAGTAAAACATAGCAAGTTTAAGATTTGAGGTTGAAAATAATAAGGGAAGAGAAAGAGAGATCTGAAGGAGTACCATCAGTTATCTTACTTGTCCCAAGTCCCAGCTCTGCCATTTGACCGGGTCACCTAGAGAGATCATGCACCTCTCTGAGCCAGTTTCTTCAGCCATAACAAGGCCCCATCATACCCTACGTGAGATAATCAGTGGGCAAGCATTTTGTTAGTGATAAAGCAAAAGAGACATTATGGCTATGATCCCTTTTCATAAAGAATTTTCATCATTCCACAAATATTTATTGTGCCTCAACTATAATTTAAAATTTTTGTGATGCCCTCTGGTATTTCCTATTTTATTCCCTTCTACTTTTTCTATTATTCTCATCTATATATTTTAAAGGAATAAAAAAGCTGATAGAAACCAAGCTAGTCATTTGACCTGTTTGTCAAATATTTCTGGCTCTCTGCCATTGAGGCACCTCCTAGGATTGCCCCGCCCCCTTGTGGTTCAGTGGAACCATGGGATCAGTTCTGGCCAGTGAGCTGTGAGCAGAAACAGAGGGGTGTCATTTTTAGGCCGGAACATTGAATTGCCAGTGCCACATCCCCCAGAGGTCTGGCTTCCTCTCTGGCAAGGTAATTGACAGTGGTCATGATGGCAGCTGCTCCCGCAGCCAGACGCCCTGAGTGACCATGGTGAGCAGAACTTTCTATACATCTGCATTGGCTGGAACTTAGTGCTTAAATGAGATAATAATATGTGCTGTGTTGAGACCACAGCGCTTTAAAAAAGTTTTTAACTTAAAGAAAAAATTTTAGGGTTGAAATTAACTTTAATATATTTTATTAAACCCAACATACCCAAAATATTATCATTTCAATTACGATTTTTTTAAAATCAGTAATGAAATAGCTTCTGTTCTTTTTTACATTCCAAGTCTTCATGATCTAGTGTGTATTTTACATTTACAGCACATCTCAATTCAAACTAGCCACATGAGCCCCTTGTGGCTAGTGTCTCCTACACTGAACCGCACAGCTTTCATGGCTAACGATCCTCATTTTGAAACTCACAATTCTGAGGCATCCTGAATAAATAAATCTGCATCCTAGTTCAGAAGATCTTTAGGAAAGGAAATTCAGTGTCTCATAAAATAGTCTGTGACTAGATTTTGGATCCATTTTCCTCATTTAGTCTGCAGTGGGGGAATTTTCCTTCCAGTATTACAACTAGCAGCCATTTCCCTCCCTATAGCTAATTCACTCACCCCTACTCTCCCTCAAAGAGAAACAAAGGTGTGTTGGGGGTTGCGGGGGGCCTTTCAAGGGACGCACATTGAAAGTAAAGAAAACTATGACCATTTAAAATGTTCTCAGTACCCATAGTGTTCCAGGAGCAGGGATTCGCTAAACCCCAGGTGGAGATGGAGTTGGGGAAGCAGCTGATGCACTTTCTTTTCCACAGGAAATGAACTGTAGACGTCAAGTTCATGAGTGATGGGAAGGTTGGCGGGAAGAGGAAGAGACTAAGGCGTTAGCACTTGATCCCACACCCAGGGGGAGAGAGAACTCCTTTTGACTTTGGATGCTGGCTTGCGATCTGTACTCAAGGACCAAGTGTTGTGGGTACATGTTTATTACTTCTTTCTTACTTTGTTATTAAATCCGTGTGTTGTTGTTACACTGGACCTACTGATTAGAAAATGTGCTTCTCCAATTCAGGAGCATTTTTGTCAGCAGCATTTCCCCACAAAATTAAACATTCTTCTACCTCACCATTCTGGAGCCAGAAAGTGTTTTTAAAATAGTATACCCTATTTCTTTAGCCAGTCCGCTATTGTTGGACATTAAGGTCATTTCCAGTTGTTAATTGCATTTGACAACAGTTAATCCTCTCGTCCTGCCTCAGCTCCTCCAGGAGGCACCGTCAGAGGACATACTCACGTGGAGGAAAACATGATCACCCCAAGGCGTCCTGGCAAACTGGGACTTTACTATATAAGAAGCCAAGTTTTGTGGAGGTGAGGAGGGCACAACCTCCTCTGAGCACTGCCAGGAGAGCTGCGCAAGGTGAGAACAGCGTTGGAGACAGAAGGCTGTGGTGGTACTACATCCTGCCCCTTGTTAGCTCTGCAGACAGTCCCTCTGAGCCTCAGTTTCCTCATTCAGAAAATGAGGGTAATAATACTGGCTCCTTGGTATTGTTGTGAAGATTACATTAGATTGACTATGAATTCTAGCTAAATAAGACAGATGGACACACAGCTCTGCTCCCACCTGGCACTCCACTAACACAAAGGCAAAAGGGATTTTTTTAAAGGCATGAAACCACAAAGATAATTAGCACAGAAGAGGAGGATAAACCACTGACAAAATTTCGAAGGCAGAAAATCGGATCAATGGGTTGCAACTTAGGGAAACAAGAACTCTGAACTCTGAACTGGCAGTGGGGAGAGCTGGAAATAACCCAACTTGTACTCAGAATCCCCAAAAGGCTTAATGATCACCTGCAGGGGCCAAGGTGAGGAGCAGCGAGAAACAGGAGAGTGGGTCATTTTTCTTCCTTGCCTTCCCCTGTACCCAGTTATTGCCTCTGGGTAGAAAACCAAGGTCAGCAGCAATTCCACTTTTGGGAATTTACTCAAAGAAAGCAAAATCACTAATTCAGAAAGATAGTGCACTCCTACATTTATCACAGTTTTATTTACAGTAGCCAAAAATGGAGGCAACCTAAGTGTCCATTGGTAGATGAATGGATAAAGAAAATGTGGTACATACACACAATGGAATATTATTCAGTCATAACAAAGAATGAAATCTTGCTGTTTGCAACAACATGGAGGGATCTAGAGGGTATTATGCTAAGTGAAATAAGTCAGAGATTTCACTTGTATGTGGAATCTAAAAAACAAACAAACAAACCACAAATAGACTCATAAACACAGAAAACAGACTGATAGTTGCCAGAGGGGAGGAGGATGCAGGGTATGGGTGAAATAGGTGACAGGGATAAAGAAGTACAAATGCCCAATTATTAAATAAATTAGTCACAGGGATGAAACTAGAGCATAGAGAGTATAGTCAATACTATAGTGGTATCTTTGTATGGTAACAGATGATAACTATACGTCTGTGGTGAGCATTTAGTAATGCATATAATTGTTGAATCATTATGTTGTACACCTGAAACCAATATAATATTGTATATCGACTATATTTCAATTGAAGAAAAAACAGTGTCAGGGCCTGAGGACAAGTGGGAGAGAGGGTGTGCCCCTGAGGGCATGCAGCCTGCCCTGGCCTGGGCCCCCGGTGTCCATGGTAGCAGAGGGTGGCAGACAGAGACACATACCTGGCAGGGAAACTGCAGGACCCAGCAGAAAGTGACAAGTTAAAGGGACAGGGAGGTCTGGTATATTGCCTCATGCAGAGCACTTCCCCAACTGCCCACACTGAGATGGCAGGTCTGAGGCCTGAGAGGACAGGGCCTTGCCCCAAATCCATACTCTTTAGGCTGCCCCTGCCCCCCTCCCCAGCTCTGACTCTCTCGTGCCTCGCCTTTCTTTATCCACCCAGGCCCTGCTCCAGTTGCTTTATCTCCAGCCCTTGCTGGGAGCCGATTAGGGAGCATCCTGCTCGGCCAGGAGCTGAGCCCAGGCCCCCAGCAAGGCTCTCCCACCCTTCTCAGGCCATTTCCTGCCTCAGGGCAGCACTGTACCCCCTTCCAGGAAACCGTCAGTGAATCCTGTCTCAGCAACTCCTACTCCAATCAGATGTCACAGGAAGTGCTAGCTGATGTGGCTCTAACCCTCCCAGAGGCAAATGCTCTCTCCTAACCATCTGAAAAGAAATGTTTTCAAAGGACTGTTGCAGGCCCTGTAGAAATCTAGGCAGTGGGGCCAATCAAATGGACAAAGGAGGGCTGCTCAAATCTCACCGATAGACGGTCAGTCTTCCCCCTTATAGCTAATGTCAGAGGTTCCAAGGGGACAATAGTGGGAAAGGGATTCCTGTACCTGTCTGCTCACCTAGAGTCAAATGCCTTTGGCAGAGGCAGAGAAGGCTCATACTTCCACAGGACAAAGGCCAAGGCATTTCAGTGCTGTAATTTAGCAAATAAAAATACAGGAAGTACAATTACATCTGAATTTCAGATAAGCAACAAATACTTTTTACTATCATTGTTCCATGCAATATTTGGGACATATATATACAAACTGATTATTCACTAATTCATCTGGAATTCAAATTTAATGGGGCTTCCTGTATTTTAACTGGCAACTCTACCTGCCCCCAGCACAGGGTCTGGCACATAGTAGGTATTCATTGAAGGAGGAATTTGTGTGAGCTTTGAACAGAATAGGAAATCAAAATGTTATATTTCACTGGGTCAGAGTGGACTTTCTGGCTACTGGAAGTAAGTTTTAATTACCAGAATGAAACTGTTGGTTTGACCAAAAGAGACCAGAAAGTCATGGATCTGACTGATTATCATCAGGAGTCAAAGAGAGGAAACTTAACCTTGACAGAAGTTTGCAGGCAAAGTAGAAAAATAAGGCCATTTCTTCCTTGTACCCAATCAATTCCAGCCCATTAAATTCATACATTCAGCAACTATTTATTGTCTACTGTGTGCCAGGCACTGTTCAATAAACCAATGGAATTACTATGAGCATTCTACAATATTATTGACCCCATTTGACTGAAGTCCAGAGAAATTAGGTGACTTGCCCAAAGTAACTCAGTAGGTAAAAATAAAAATACAGGAAGTATTTGAATCTGTGAATCTGGGATTAACAGCCAATGTATCTAACACTTGAACTCTTTCCACTGACTCCCCAGCAGTATGAGGCACTGTGAGGAATGTGGGCACAGAGGGTAGAAGGACCCAGTCAGGTGAAGCCCACACAGATCACCAGCAGTCCCATAGCCATCACCCAGTATTATAATTTTATCTCCGGGCTGCTTATCTCTCTGGCTCCCCTCCAGTCAGTTCTTCACCCCACATGCAGGCTGATCCAGATGGAAGGTAAATGCAATCGTGTCACCTTTCTACCTGAAACCTTTCCACAGTTTTCTACTGCTGTTTGGATAACAAACTCCTAACCATGGTCTACTAGGTTCCACATAATCGACTCCTGTTGACTGTTCCAGTTTCATCTCACTTCCTCATACTCCCTCTGCTTGTATCAGTCAGTATTTTGGTTGCCGACTGCTGTGTAAAAAATCACCCCAAAATTTAGTGCCTTAAAACAGCAACTGTTTATTCTCCCTCATGATTTTTGGGCTTGACTGGGCTCAGCTGTGTGGTACTTCTTGGGCTGAAGTTATCAGGAGGCGTGACTGGGCTGGGCCTCTGAGACATTCACTCACATGA
Source organism: Manis javanica (assembly GCF_040802235.1). Classification (NCBI taxonomy): domain Eukaryota; kingdom Metazoa; phylum Chordata; class Mammalia; order Pholidota; family Manidae; genus Manis; species Manis javanica. The sequence continues at coordinate 18,993,303 of NC_133159.1, read as the reverse complement.
CTGCTGGCTAATGCTGGCTGTCGCCAGGGAGTTTAACCAGGACTGTTGATTCGAGGCCGCATATGGCCTCTCCATGTGGTTTGGGATTCTCACAATGCCAGCTGGAGTCTGAGAGGTGGTGTCTCAAGAGCAAGCATTCCAGAAGGTAAAAAACAGAAACTTCCAGCTCTTAACTTCAAGGCTAGGTCTAGAACTGAGAGAGTATCATACCTCCACTTCCATTTGGTTAAGAAGACACAGGGCTAGTCCAGCTGTTGGGGAGAGGAAATAAGCTCCATTTCTTGATGGAAAGAATCCATGCACCTCTTTAATCCACTAAAGTCAGTCTTGGCTTCAGATCATAAAAATCACTCTAGTTCATTTAAACAGAAATGGACTTAATACAGGGAGAGGTGCTTATAACACTAGAGGGAGGTCTGGAGGGGCTGGCTCTAGGCTGAGCTTCCAGAAACAATCCCTAGAGTAACCCCACAGCCTCTGCCATGATGAAGAAGCTGGAGAATCTGGACCCCGCCACCATCTTTTCTGGCTCCAGAACTATACTCTGCCCTGATCCCTGCCGAGAGAATGGGTGCCCCACGCTTTCCCCCAACAATCACAAGCAAGGGTCTAGACACTCAAGCCCTCTGCAATAGCTGCTGCAGAAAAAGAACCCCATAACTCTGCTTGCCTGCAAATCAGAGAAGTATGACCTCTGCCTTACAATGTGAATATCCATGGTGCATCTGATGGACAGAACCCAAACCTCATCTGGATGCCTGGCTTCAGAAGTCTAGCTTCTTTATACCTCTAGTACAGGAAGGCGCATTACAACAGATGCTGAGCAAGCCAAGCTATAGTATCCCCACAGTCCCTGGCTTTCTGTAATCTCCTGTCATTGTTCTGCCTCCTCCTGCCATAGGGCCTGTGTGCATGCTGTTCCATCCTGCCCGTGATTCTCTTTCCTCTTCTCTTTTCTTTGTCCTTCAGGTCCTAGGGGAGTTATCTTTTCTGACCTTCCTATTACTGTGTATCTCCATTTTACAGATGAGGCTCCTGAGGCCCAGAGAGGTTACATAATTTGCCTTAGGGCACACAGCTGGTAAGCAGTACAGCTAGAATTTTAACCCAGGCAGCCAGACTCCAGGGCCTGCTCTTAACAGCTGCATTATGTTATGCAATGACAAGTTCACCTGTGTTGAAAGGCCAGGGGCAGGGTATAAAGCTGCCCTGCAAATAAACAAGTTTGATGCTTCAGCAAAAACTGACAAGCCCAGAAAACTCAGAGTGACAGGAGGTGCAGGTGGAAGGTCTCAGGAAAAGCTCAGATGCTGTGGAGCTTGGCCCCAGCTCCTGAAGAACACCAGTAGGCTGAGTTTCAAATACAGCTGAGCTGGAGGAATCCACAGAGCCCTGACACTGCAGCCCATCCACTAGGCAGCAGAGAGCAGTTTGCACTGTGTCTCTGGGGAGGAAAGCATCTCATGTCTCTCCCAGGAGGGGTTATCAATTTCAGTGGCAAAACCCACCATCACAGTGAACCAAGTGTGCTCAGTTGTCATAAGTTTAACAGGCAGAATTTTGTATAGCAAAGAGACAGCTGTTAAGGAAACGGAGCCATCATAAAGGAGGGGATTGGAATATAATTGGTACTTTGGCTTGCAGAAAAAAACCCCATAACTCTGCTTGCCTGCAAATCATAGAAGTATGACCTCTACCTGACAGTGTTAACATCCATGGTGGATCTGATGGACAGAACCCAAATCTCATCTGGATGCCTGGCTTCAGAAATCTAGCTTCTTTATATTTCTAGTACAAGAAGGCACATTACAAAAGATGCTGAACAAACCAAGCTATAGTATCCCCACAGTCCCAGGGGGGAGGTTGCTTTCTTTGCCCACGTGTCAACCTACCCCCTTGGCAGCCAGGGCTGGGTAAGAGAGTCCAGAGGACATTTAATTTTTCTTTTAAAGTAATAGGTCCTTAGTCTATAAGAAGTAAATAGGATCACTTGCCCTCCCTAAGCTAGGTCTAGGAATTCCTGGAGTAGAAGTATAGCATTCCCTCTTCCCTGGTCACTGTAACTCAGGTCCCTCTAAAGCCAGCAGATGCTCAGCAAAGGAAAAAGACAGAGCCAGAAACCAGGATTTGCACACCTGTTTGGCCACTTACCCGCTATCTGACCTTGGGCAAGAACCTTCTCTCTGAACCTACTTCCTCTTCCATGAAATGAGGTCATTGGGTGAAAATAAAGGGATTAAACTTTCTTAGCAGCAAAAACCCTTTGTTCAAAAAAGATTGAACGTAGTTCTGTCCTCTGGTTGAATAGGGATGCAGAGCCTCGGAGACTTAGAGTGCTCACACCCTCCACCCCTGCAAAGCCCATTGCTTTGAGTGCAAAACCACTCGAGGAAATGATGTCTAAGGATGCTTCAAGCCCTGCCATTTTAGAAACTCATGAGTAGTCGGGAGGGACTAGAAGATTTAGCTTGGGAAAGAAAAGGTTCCCAATGCTGTGATTGGCTCATCCTGCAACCTTGCTTACTCTGGACCTTGGCTTTTCCATCTAGAAACTGAAAGCTTTGGGCTCAGTAGTCTCCTCAGTCCCTTTCAGCTTTGACAACCTAGCATTCTGCCCTGGTAAGGTTATGGCAGGATAAGATCCCCAGTGCGGAGCAGTGTATGAGGGGAAGAGGTCAGAGACAGCAAGAATAAAGTGATTTTCAGAGATTCCATTCAGAGACAGCCCAAGGGGCAGCTCAGGGAGGACTGAGGCTTGTAAGAGGCAATGAATCCCCAAATCAGACTCATCTAAAGGGGTCATGGCCAAGGTTTTATTTTAGAAAGAGTAGGAGAACTAGAGGTCAAGACTGAGTGTGGAATGTAATGTGTGGGATGTATGTATGTATGAATGTATAAATGCATGGATAGATGGATGAATAAATAGATGTGTGGTTAAATAGGTAGATAATATTAGGTAGATAAGTAGACAGGGTAATGTATGGGGAATGTTCAGCAGAGTGGATGGAGGGAGTGGGTGCATTTGAGGGGCAGATGAGGAGATACTTAGGTAATGAGAATGTGTGTAAGTAAATGGCCTTGTGGGTAGGTAAGCAGGTAATCAAAAAGGCAGGTGGGCATATGGGCAGGCATGTGGAGGCCCAGGTAGTTGGATGGGTAGGTAGGTTTTACGATGTGAGGGGAGTAGGGGGATAAAATATGATTAGCTTGTTCAGTTTTCTCAGCCATCTACCCCATTTCCTCTTCCATATCCGACTCCCACTCAAAGAAACCTGAAAGGTTTACAGTGAGTTTCTCAACATGTAGAAATTATACCACTGGTCTTGTATATGAATTTTTTGTGTAGTTGTGAAATAATCTTAGAAGGAATCCAGACATAGCTTGAAGTAACACTGAATCACATAGCAAGAAAGATATTCCCTTTGAATCACCTTTCAATCTTTCTGATGATTATGACAAGGAGACGGTCCCATCTGGTGCTATTGTATCTTTAACACTCTGTTGACAGGTTAATCTCCCCTTTTAACAAGACAAGGTAGACTTTGGTATCAGACCCTTAAGCAGATGATGGAATATAACATTATTTCATTTTCATTAAGTTTCATTTTACTGTTATTTTGTGTATATGACACAAATTAGGATGATGTTACAGTTTCCCTTTTGAATGCATGTATTTAAGTAAAGTGAGTCAGTTACATGTTAAATCTTAAGTGAATCATATTTATCTCTGGTATAAGAGATGCAGGATATTGTAAAATTCCTGAAGACTATGTTCAGAAAATGCCAGTAAGCAGAAATATGACCTGGTCATGTCATGTCTAGGCTTACTGTCTACTCCAGATCCTTCATGAGTGGACCCTGCCCAGCCGACCACCCAGTATCTTATGTGTCTCTCCCCCACCTCCCTGATCCAGACACACAAAACTTTACATTCTACTAACTTCCCAGGTTCTTTTTTGCTTTCAGTCCTTTGAGCCCAGAATTCTCTCCTCCCTCTTACTTGGAAAATTCCTACTCAAGCCTCAGGCCTTGGTTGGGACATGGCTCCTCCAGGAAGCCCTCCCTCACGCCCCCTGCAGGGTTTCTCCACCTCTCTTCACTGCCCCCAGAGCAGCCTGCATGCCTCTGCCACATCACTGAGCCCACAGTTGAGAAGCTGCCCAGGAAAGGGAGCTGGCTGAGGACAGGAACTCCATCCGGGCCCCCCTCACTTATTCACACAGCAGTGCCCACTTAAGCACCAGGCACTCTTCTAGGAGACACAGCAGTAAACTGGACAGAAGAAGTCCATCTTCATTCTAGAGTTGGACATAAATAAATACATTAAAAAAAAACATGTATACAGTTTCAGGTTGTACCAAGTCTTTTCACTGAATTAAAACAGAGTTAGGGAATTAAAACAAAAAAGGAAAGATGAGCAGCAATGGGGATAGTGGCTGCTGTTTCAGATGGGGTCAGAAAAGGCCGCTCTGAGGAGGTGACATTTATACAGAAAACTGAAGGAGGCAAGGGAAAGGGGGAGAGGGGAGCTGCCAAGGGGAAGACCCCGAGGTACAAACGAGCTTGGCGTGTTTAAGGAACATCTAAAGGGTGGGAGTAGCCAGGGCAGATGTTAGGGGACATCTGAGTGGTTGGGGAGGAGCCGGGAAGCAGCAGGCCTGGCTGTGGCCCCCACTCAGAAATTCAGGGAGCACGTTCCCCTGCGACTGAAAATGTGCTCTGAGCAAACAGGAGGGAGGTTGCTTTCTTCACCCACGTGCCAACCTACCCGGAGCCCTGCCTGAGAGACCGCCAACATTTGCAGAGGTACTTCGTCTTAACATTTACCTCGGCTGATGTTTATTAATCGGGTCTATTAATAGACTTTCTTTTCTTTTGGCCCTTCCTAAGGAATAACTCTAGAAGAAGCATTTCTCCCCACTTACCCCTTCCTTGCTTAGCCTCAGCCCAGCTTCCAAACTCATTCCCCTCCCTCTCACTTCCCCTGGCCCAACACACACACGTGCATGCATGCACACACATGCACACATTCACGCACACGGTATGTGGGAAGCTCAGATCTACGTATGAGGCCCTTGGGGATGCTGAGGTGCCACCGGAGTCCGGTGTCTGCAGGGAATGGTCTGCAGAGATCGGATGCAGCCCCCGAGGAAATCAGCGTCAGTTCCCAGGCGGCCCAGAGATGGGTGCAGGGAGAGTGGGTGGCTCAGGCTGCACTCCCCCAGCCTATCATAAGAGCCCCAGTGCCACCAGTCTTCAGAAACCTAGGCTTCTGCATCCACTGCCCACCTTGAGTCTCCTGGGACTGGCCCGGCCCAGACCCCTGAGAGGACTCTGGCCCCGTGTAGAGGAAAGAGCCCTGGGCTGGGTGTGGGGGCCTGAATGCCACTGCTTTGCTTCCCCTCTCTAGGCCAACTGTATATGAGAATAAAATCAATTAAGAAGAGTACATATTTAAGGAAACAAGGAAAATGACCATCAGAGAGGGAAGAGACTGACCCTGAGCCACAGAGCCCTTGAGGGACACTGAGCCCTTGAGCAGGACACTGTGGGGACCAGAATCCAGGCAGTTAGCACCCACGCCCTTATTTCTCTTGCCAAGCTGGCCTATTTCTCCCAGACTAACCACACCCTGCCCGTGTGCCACCCCATGCAGGCTCCCAAGGAAAGGTGACAGAAGAGGGGAGGGGCAGGGGCAGGACAGGCACTAGCTTGGGTCTGCTGGGATCGTGGGACACAGAAGAGCCACAGAGGCCCAGAGAACAGGCCTGTCCTGGGCTGGTAAGCTCCAGCTCTGGACCCAGGTTCAAATCCCAGCTTCCCTGTATACCTACCATCATCTCAGACAAGTCGCCTCACTTATCAGAGCAAGGTGCAAACCTCCATCTAGAAAAGAGGGACAACAGAGCCCTTGATGTCAGGTAAGAAGTGCTGTAATGGGCGTATGGTTTATCAACGTTGGCACCGCTTCTGCCATTCCAGCTGCTGCCCCAAATCCACTGGCCTGTCTGTCTGCCCACCGTGCCTTGGCCTGGGCTGCCCTGTGAAAGTCACTTCCTTGGGGGCAGCCCCAGGTGAGACCAGAACATTCTCTCACTTCCTTTTGTAGCACTTGTCAGGGCTGTCACATGGGTGGGATCATATATGTGATGGGATGTTGTGGGGATGTTCCCATTTGCCCCCGAATTGATAGCAGGGGGTGAATAATTGCTGAGCACCCCATGTTTTACTGGCCCATATGGCCCCGTAGGGCTTGCTGAGCGGGTGAGGCTGGTGCTCCCTCGGACAGCACCATTCCCTCTGCTTCCAGGGGGTTGGGCTGGTGGAGAGGGGTTCCTCGGGATGTGAAGCTTCAGTTTCACATGGACGCTGTGAATTTTCTTTCCGTTTTCACCCAGGGACTCTTCCCAACTACTCCCATTAGGAGAGGCACCGAGAAAATCATGTGTTATTATGGAAGTAGGAAGGTCCTTGCCAGGAGGTGAGGGTGACACCTCCCTCCTGGGAGCTGCTGTTCGTTGGGCAGACTGGCCCCGAGCCCATCTGAGCAGTGGGGGAGAGAAGCAGAGAGAAATGGCAGGGCGAGAGGGACAGGCCATGGGGCAGCCTGCATGCCTATCATTTGTGGAGAGTCAGCAGACACCACAGAGAAGAGCTGGGTTTGTGCCACCTTTTGACCCATCCAGGAAGGCCCCCCACCACACAGGGACCCTGCAACAGGAACCCTGCAGCAGATCCACAGGACCCCCGAAGAGCACACGCATGTGCCCAGTACAGAGCACATTCAGATACCTGCTGCTCTGAGGCCCTGGCAGCCAGCAGGACCGATCCACAGAGGAGCCCAGCCACGGAGAGCCCGGGTGGATTACAAGGAGGCGTGGCCAGCTGAGCACCACGTCCCTCAGCCCCTGCAACAGAGGAGCTATGCCTCAAAACCTGAGAGGGAGGAAAGAAGTACTGACACCTGCTAAATGAAAAAAGGCCACGCATTATGATTTTGTTTATATGAAATGTCTAGAATAGGCAAATCCATTGGCAGAATGTACCCTGGTGGTTGGCTGAGATGGGGAGCCGGTGGGGATGAGGGGGTGGGGAGTTTCTAATGGATCATGAATTTCTTTCGAGTGATGAAAATGCTCCCAAACTGATTATAATGCTGGCTGCACAACTCTGACTACACTAAAACCCACAATGTGTACACTTCAAGTGGGGGAATCGCATGTTATATGAATTCAGCTGTTTAAACATGGAGGGGGATTTAGTTTGGAATGATGAGAAAGTTCTGGAGATGGAGGGTGGCAAAGGCTGCCCTATGAAAGGACTCAATGCCACAGCGCTGTATGCTTACAAATAGTTACAATGGTAGATTTTGTGCTGTGCATATTATACCACAATTTTTAAATAGAATTTTAAATTTTAATTTGAAAAAAATGGAGGGGGAGGGAAATATGCCAAACAAGTCTATGTACCCCACGATATTCCAAGATACCAAAATCAGGAAACCTGGGAAGAACAAGTGTCCCCCCACCACGCTGGATATAACACACATATGCATACAGTCCAAGTTCCACAAATCTGGTGGGTGGGGTCAAAGAAATGGAAAGCTTTTCATTGCCTCTGGGATTAGGAATGCAAACAGCTGGCTTTGTAATAGCTGAAAGTGGCCACAGCGCCCTGGGAAGAGGAGAGGGCGTCTGAAAGGAAAAGCCCACAGAAGCCTGAGCACCGACACAGGCTCCCGCGGGCGCCAGGCCTTCCCCAGGCTGGAGTTCCTGAATGGGAGCTGCTCTCCCTCCTCAGACGGGAGGCTGTGATATGGCCACCGGACACTGGGGCCAGTGACGGGAGAGAAACAAAACTGTAGCCTCTTAAGACCCTTGTACTCTGGGAGCTCAACAAACTGGCTACTGAGTCTCAATATCAGCTCCCCAGGAGCATAAACTCCTGGAAGGCAGGGAAGCCTGGGTCTGCCTCATGCCCAGGGCTCAGCACAGAGCTGCACACGTCACAGGCCCTCAGTCTTGTCCGATGAAAGAAGGAAGAGCTTCCCCATTAGGCAGAGAGAGGCCCAGGAGGCCATGGCCCTGCCATGGGTCACACAGCCAGGTAAAGGCGACTAGAACCCATATTTCCCATGGAAATCCTCCCATGGCCCAGGCCTGTGCTGGGCAGGCCTGGATTCCACCAAGAGCAGCTCCTCCAGCTGTGCACGGCTGTCAGGCACAGTGAGATGAGGCATCACCCAGGAGCCCGGCCAAGACCTCAAATATCCGGGACAGCCGGTGTTTCCAATGGGCAGGGCTGGCAGCCCAGAGCGAGCCTGGGTCACTGCAGGCTGCCTCCTCCTGCTGGCTCTGGCAGCTGCGTTCCTAAGGCCACACCTCCTCTGTCACCCCCATTCCTTCTGGCTGGGAGGCACCAGTCCTGCCATACTGTCCTGCACAGCTACCCCCTAGGGGATGAACTCAGCAGGTCCCTGCCCTCTCTGGGTCCCAATTTCCCCTTCAGTATAATCAAGTTCTGTCAAGCTCTACGGGTCCCAGTCCCCAGTCTGCACGGCTCTTGCTGACACTGACTTCTTAAAACACTCAGCCCGCCTTCAAGTGTCCCTGGTCTGAGGGAAAAGATATCCCAGCCTCAGATGCCCCAGTCTGGGGTGGAAGACATAGCCCTGCACACAGGACCTCTGGGGTGTTGGGAGAGGTGTCACTGCACTCATGGGAGCCTCCGTCTGAAGAGGGAGACCAGCTCAGATTCGGGAACTCTAACCTGGGGGAGGCCTGGCGCCCGTGAGAGCCTCATGTCAGTGCTGGGGCTTCAGTGGGCTTTCTCCTTCAGACGCCCTCTCCTCTTCCCAGGCAGGGCGCGAGGGTCTGCACCTCTCTGCTTCTCAGGACCCAGCGTCTCGGTTCACACGGCAGAGGGCACCCCGTCAGGCTGTTGGCTTCATGACAGACCCCACGCTGAGGCTCACAGAAAACGCCTGCTCCAGGCATGCCGTTTGCTTTTGGTGAGAAGCTCTCTGGCTCGTGTCTGCCAGTCCCTGGGAGGGTGCCCCCTGGGGCCGACCTGCCTCCCCACAGCAGAAGCATCTAGAACTAGGCGATGCCCAGACTGGAGAGGCTTTTCAAGGCCCAAAGACCAAGGTTGGCCTAAGTTTAGGGCAGCCCTGCCAGAAGCCTGGCTCAGAGCCATCCAGCATCTCTGGTGTCCAGCCTGGTCCTCACAGCACCACAGAAGCCCGGGGTTATCACCGATGAAAAAACTTACAGCTTGACTCCCCAGCTGTAAAATAAGTTTGATAAAAGTAATACCTCTCAAAAATCATAATGTAGGCAAAATATTAGTACGGTGCCTAGGTGAGGTGAGCATTTGTTGTTTTATGTGTTTTTCTCCTGCTCAGCATTCAAAGCCCTTTCTCATTCAGGGAGCCCCCTCATGGGGTGAGCCTTACAGGGAGGCAGCTCTGTCCACCCAAAGCCGAAGCTGACACACGCCCAGTCAGTGGGGGGCAGACACGGGACCTGAGTCCAGCCACCAGGAGCCCACTTGAATTTGGGGACTACTAAGGTTCTTCAGAGGACAAGCGGGATCATTCATGGGAGCCAGTGGCAGTACTCTGGCTGTGATGCCCAGCGATGGCAGCCCAGAAGGGGCACCAGAACCAGACATCTCCTACAGGGGCCCCTTGATGACATGTCCTGGGCAGCCAGCCTCCTTCGACATCTGCACTTTCCCCAAGCCCGGTTCTCTCATCAATTCTGTGAGCAACTTGGTGCTCTTTCCAGTACATTTCTGTTCAAATTAGTGAGCATCAGTTTCCACTGTGTCCAACCAAGAAACTTGACTGGTCTGGAAACTGGTGTAAGGGGGTGGGTTTCAGATGGCACACCCTTAGGGAAATGTGGGAAATAATTATCTGGTCTAGTTGGGGCTGAAGGTAGCAAAAATCCAGTTAGTAAGTATCCAGGCATGAGAATCTAGCAGCCTGTGGTATGTAGTGGTGAAACAGCTAATTAAATTTAATTAATTAATTTGATTATGGCCAGTGGCCATCTGGAGAAAAAGTGCCATTGAAGGGAAAGCTTTGAGGGCATGAGCTGGCACTGCCACTGAGCACATGAATGGCATGGAGATTTCAAAGGTGGGGTGGCTGCTTCTATGACGCCGGACAATTAAAAGAAAAAGAATAACAAGCTTCAATCCTCAAATTCTTGGCTCCAGGCACAGACTAAAGCCTAGGAACTTTAGAGCTGGGCTAAAAATTCTCTTATCTCTTACTGCAGCAGTATTAAGTCTGTGGGAAGTCAAATGTAAAATGTGGTCCCCGGCATTGCAAATTACAATGATGGTAGAGTTCACAGCCTCCTCTCCCTCTGCCACTGTGTTAATGCCGACAGTCCCCCAGGGCTGGTTTTGGGCCCTCTTCTCACTTGCTCTGCGTCCCTGCAGCCTGTGGGATGCATTTGGCTGCAAGTAATAGAAAACTGCAAAGGTAGAGGTCCAGGGTAGGCAGACTGCTGGCATGGCACAGTTCCCAGCAGTTTCCAGGGCTGGCAGAGGCCATGCTTTTCTCTCTCAGCTCTGCTGTCCTCAGGGTTGGCTTCATCCGGCAGCACTGGAGCTGGGTCATGCAGCTGGCAAGAGCTGATTGTGTGCATCCTAACTCCCCGTTCAGTGACATCACATTGGCATCTTGAAACCAGCCTTGGAGGGGATATTTACGTTATGGAAATCAGGGCTTCTCTTTGAACTGAGAGGTGGTATACCAGCACACTACTGCTTTACGCTGGGTCTGGTTCCCTACGGGGTGGCAATAGGGTCACCTGGGTACTTCTTTGTGTATGTATCCAGGAGGGAAAGGGGGAAGAAGAGAGGGAGGAAGAATCCCTCCTTGATGGCAGAGCCAAGTCGGCTCTCCATCCTCACTGACAACCAGCACCTGGGGAAGGAACACCATAACCAGCTGGCTAAGTCTCACCAGATCCTTCTCTGGAGTTGGGGTGTGGGGTCAGCTGCCCTGAAGAGTATGGGCTGTATTGAGGGCAGATCTCTAAGCAAAACATGTCCTTCAGGGAAGGAAGAAAGAGGGGATGGAGATGCCTACCATGCTCTCTTGGGGTGCCCACCCACACCTGTGGCTTCACTGACAACTACCAGAGCTTGGGCCCCACCCAGACTTGTGTACAGGCGACCATGCACTGGACACCTCCACGTGGAACAAAGATCCTAGTAGCTAATGCACTTACCATTGCCCACGTGCCAGCTGCTGTTCCAAGCACCTTACGGCATCAGCTCATAACAGTCTGTATGAGGTTGGTTCCGTTGTTGCCCACACTCTCAGATGAGGAAATGAGGCTCAGGGAGGTAGCATAACTTGCCAGAGCTCACAGTGGTGGCATGGGGACAGGGAACCAGCGACTGGCTCCAGGTCCTTGCTCTGAACTTCCCCTGCCCACTGTCCCCCTACAGGCCCCTCAGACTCATTGCCTTTCCTACAAACTTGCTTACAGCCTCTCCCCACCTCATCTAACTCCAAATCAATGTTCAGGTGTCACTGCAGGCTCTAGAAAGCCTTTCTAACCCCAGGCCAGGTTAGACACCCTGTCTACAGCTGGCATAGTGGCCTCTTCCTCCCCAATCCAGGCCCCTGGCCCTGGGAGTTGTAACCATCTGGCTCCTTGTCTGTTCCTTGAGGGCAGGACATGCATCCTACCCAGCACCCCATGCCCAGTGCTGTCAGCAAGGACCCAGCACACAGGGGCCACGGGGTAAAGAATGGGTGGGTGAGACTCTCAGTGTGCTCCTTTCTTCCTGCTGCAGGGTCCCTGGGCCCTGTTGGTCAGGGCATGTGCAGACCCTTTTCGCCAGCCTTCCAGAAAAATGTCCTGGCAGCCCCTCTGCCACCCCACCCTGCCAGCTGGGTCTACTTCACACGCTCAGCACGGATTTCCTTACCTCCGCTTCTCAGCCTCCTTCCTGCTTTACCCGTTTATTAAGATTCTAATTAAATAATTCTAATTAAATGTAATGAGCTGAATCGACAAACTTATTGCAATAAAGCAGCATTCAAGCCATTCTCTCTCCTGATCTTTTTCAGGCAGTAGAAGTAAGATGGCCTGGGGCCTTTGCCGCCTGGGGGTGCCTCAGCAGGGCTGGCACTGCAGGCCATGCTCGCGGGACATCACCGCCCGCTGGGCACCTGGAGCCCAGCTGAGGCCCCCTCTGACTGAGCTGCCCCGTGGCTCCATGCTTCAGCAGAGTCCTTAGAGACCAAGCACTGGCCTGGACCGCTCCGTCGGGCCCTCTTCTGTCCTGTGCCTCAGGTCAGTCACAGCGCCTCTGCCTTATGGCTCCATACTGCCTCCTCCGCACCAGGGGCAGGTGAAGGCTCCGGACCTACAACTGGGCTTTGCTAACTGCACGGGCGTCTGCCTCTGCTCTTCAACTCTGCTCTCTGAGGAGGAAAAAAGGACTGGACTTGTGGTGTGGCCTCTGCCCTTTGGTGCCCGGCATTCTCTGCACTCCAGCCCAGTTTCTGCCAAATGTCAGGCTCAGTGCGAGGATGCGTCTGTGAAAGAGAAAGAGCACTGTTGCGTTGAGTTAGGCCTGGCCCCAGCTGCCTCTTCCTGTGTGACTTGAGCCAAGCCACTTCGTGTCTCTGAGCCTCAGTTTCCTCATCTATAAAATCACCTATGCTGCAGAGCTGTTGTGAAAATTTCAATAAAACAAGAATGCGGCATAGACTAAGTATTTGATAAATTATGACCAGGAATTATCCTAATCCACCTCCCCTTCCCCATGGCAACCCTGAGGGCTGAGAGACACTCAGTGGGGAGCAGCTAAGGAGGGGAGAGAGAGCTTTCAGGATCTTCCCAGATCTGACCCACCCTCCCTCCCACTCCGGGTCAGACCACACCAAGCAGCTGGTGCTGGGGACACGGTGCCCTCGTGGTCCCAGGCAGGACTTTATATCCTCTACTCACTGGCCCTGCCTGGGCAGAAGCCCCAGCCACAGCGCCCTCCCAGCTTCTCCCCATACCTGGCCTTACTGGACCCTCATAACCACCCTGCAGGGAGGGCAGGGCTCTGTTCACAGTCCCATTTCACAGATAAAGAAACTGAGGCTGAGAGCTGGGTGGTGACTTGCTCAAGTCACACAACAGTGGTGGAGTCAGGACTTGAACCCAGACCTCTGGCTCTGAGACCAGAAAGCCCCTACCTTCCACTTCCCCCTCCAAGTATCATATGGCTGGGGTCCCAGTGACCCAGGCTCTGGGACCAAACAGCCCTGGAAGCAGGCAATTTTCATAAAAACACTGTGACGTGGGTCCTCACTCTACAGATGGAGCAACTGAGCAGTCACATGACTAGGGTTATGGAGTTGTAAGTGACAGAAGTGGGATTTGAACCCATGTCCTTCTGAATCCTAACATAGTGCTCTTTCTACAGTGATGAAGTTTCTGGCTTTTCCTGAAGGCTCCCAGGTTTAGGAAACTGGTTCTTACTGAGGGATGGCAGGGCTTAAACATCTGTCTTCCTAACTGGATAGCGAGAGCTCTGGTCCATCTTGGTCATTGGGAAAGGAGGGAGTCTCTGGGTATAAAGCATTGTGGGGATCGGGGCCAGGGGGTCCTCTGTACTTCAGCTAGAAAGCCCCAGGGGGCAGGCCCTCAACCCAAGACCCCAAGAAGCACAGGTCAACATCCCTGGGTCCCAGGGCCATTGGTTCTGATTCACTATAAAACTAGAGCTGAGCTCTGGAATGTCAAGCAAGCAGGGGGTCCAGACAGTGATGGGGTCAAAATCAAAGACATTCTCCATTGCTGCCTCCTATAGACAAGCAGGTACACACACACACACACACAAATACAGTCTGCTCATCCTCGGATCCACACATTCACATGCTCACGTTCAGGTGTGCATGCCTGTGGCATACACAGACCCACAAGCCCACACGTGCTTGCTTCACACGCATGGAGAAATGACACAATGTGCCCAGAGACACACCCTGAGCCACAGCTTCACAGCTGGCAGGGACTTGGAGATGCCAGTCTTCCACATCACACAAGGATGCACAACCCTGGACCCAGACCTGCAGATACCTAGAGTCACTGACACCCAGACTCAGGAACACCATCAAATCCAGGCTCCTGGCCATGCACACATTTTCCAACAGCCAGAAAGCAGAGGGGGAGGAAATGCTGTTCCTTTTTCAAACTTCCACCTGCCCCCTTTCTAGCCCTGAGCCTGCTTTCTCCTTGGGCCTGACCCTGGATGACTGCCATAGCCCTTGAGGTCTCCGCACCGACCCTCACTGAGCCATCTCGGTGTGATCAGGCCTCTCCCTGCACAAAAACTCTGACAACCATCCTGCTCAGAAGCAAGTTGAAAGCCTTTGCTCTGGCCCCAAGGCCACACATGGCCGGACCTGCTGTGGACCTCACTGCCCTGCTCTCTCCTCTTCAACTACGCTGACCTCCTTGCCTATTCTTTGCACAATCCACCTCTGCCTGCCTGATGGTTTCGCGTTTGCTATTTCCTGTCTCAAATGCTCTTTCCTCTGGTAGCCGTACACCTGCCTCCCTACTTCCTTTAAGTCTCTGCTCAAATGTCCCTGACCACCCTATGCAAGCATCACTGCCCCAGCATGTTGCTCTCTATCTTCTCCTTCTGCTTTTTCCTTCATAGTACTGAGCGCCACATAGATTATTTATTCATGTTTGGTGGGGGTCAGTACTCCCCCTCCCTCGTGGAATGTCAACACCATGAGGATGGAATTTTGTTGTTTGGTTTGGTGCCATGTTCCAAGCAATCTGTGGGGGTGAACGCATGACCCTGAGCCCAGCCGGGCTCAGGGAGCGCCCAGGGCCAGGGCCCAAGCTCGCGTGCCGACAGACCTGGGCTGTAGTGCTGGTTCTGCCGCTGCTTCATCAGGTCGCTTTACCTCTCAGACTCGGCTTTCACACGCTGCCCTGTGGGTTGAGGATGGTGCATGACCCTCAGCACAACACCTGGCACACGGTCAGGGTGGCAGGATGCCAGGGAGGTTTTCTCTGGACTAAGCACACCAGAGGTGTCACAGAAGGAGGGGTTCCAGGCGGCCTGAGGGTGTCTCAGCACCACGTTCCTTCTCTTCCTTGTGCCCTCCTGTAGCTCAGGGTTGGACACCTGAATGACACCCTGCCTCCCTTGCCAGCAGGCTTCTCACCAGCTGCTGCCAATGAGATTGGATCACATGGGCCCTGTAGGAGCCGCAGCTGCCTCAATGCCGACCTGTTCCGATTCCCCGAACCCTTGTGGGAGCCTCCCTGGCCTTTCCAGGAGCTGAATCTCTTTATTAAGAGATTTGCTTCCCACTTGAAGCAGCTAGGGTGGAATGTTTTCTTGACTGAACCCTGACTGGACTAGGAAGTTCCTAGAATTTTTCCTGAGGACACTTTCTGATGGTGGGGAGGAGCCACAGTATGTGCACTTGGGTGGCATTGGGTGGCAACTGGGTAGGACATGACTTGTCTCCTCCTCAACTGGGCCTGTGGGGTGACGCTGGTCTTTGTCTCCCCACTGTCCCACCCCACCCAGAGAACAGTCCTCATGACGAGACTAGAACAAGTGGCAGCCACGGTGGATGGTGTGCTCAGCACCTTGCAAGTATTAACTCACCCATTAACTCATTTACTCCCCACAGCACCCCATTTGGATGGTACTGTTATCATCCTGTTTTGCACACAAGTAAACTGAGACCCAGGCTATTAAGTCATTAGTTATTAAGTCATTTACATGCCTAATAAGTGGCAAATCTGAGATTCAAACCCGGTCTCGCTCTAGAGACCACGCTTATAATCACAACTCTCTGTTCTCTTTTGTAGGCATCTGTGCCAGCAGCTCAAGCTACAGATGAGACCCTGGAGCCCTTGAGGAGGGAGAATAAAGAGACTTATGATGAATTGATACTCATTACGTGCCTGAGAATTCACCAAGGTCCTTTCTCCCAGCTTTCTTATCATAATCATTTCCACTTCCCCATAAGCCCTGCAGACCTCGAGCATGTGGTCCCCTTCCAGCAAATGTGGAGAAGAGAATTTCCTTTCTAAGGGACGGATCGGGACTGGGCATGGGGTCTGTGGAAAAAATATGGCTCAAGTCTCAGTTCCACTTAATTGCCCACATGGCTTGGGGGAGTCTTGTCCCTTTGCTGGCCCTCAGTTTTCCAGTTATAAACAAAGTGGGTGGGCTGGGGGGCCATATGGGCTCTTTAGGCACTGGTATTCTAGAATACCTCTTTAAAGACATTTTGAAATCCAAGATCTTAGTTAGGGCAGAGGAGTGGACCACACATTTCACCCAACCAGGCTGGACTGGGTATACTGGGATGCTGGATGTATGTGACAGAGACCAGGGACACCAGTGCCCAGTGTGCATGGGGGTTTTGCCATGGGACACATTTGCCTCCAGATCAGATAAGCTGCAAAGTCAGCCATCGGGCTGCAAGGCTAGTCTTGCCTGCTGACTTAGGGCTGCCCGCCCCTTCTCTCAGCAAGTTCTCACAGGGGCCAGGCTGGATGTCCTCCTTTGGATGAGCTGACTCAAGTCACTGGTGGCCACTCTGTGCTAGGCATTAGGCTGGACCCTGGGGCCACAAGGTGAATCAGACCCAGGCCTTAGCATCTCAGAGCACCCAGGCTAGCGAAGGTGGTCTCCAACCTTTCTGCCCTTCAAGGCCCAGACACTCTTCTCTCCCAGGGGCCTTTGCTGGCTTTCTCAGCTCTGACTTCCAATATCCCCGTGGTGTGGTGCAAGCCTAGCCTATGCCCTGGAGCTTTCCAGGCACCATGACCCACAACCCTTTGGCTGTGAAAAGACCTGGTAGCCCTACCCCATGCAGAGGCTCAGCAGGTACAGTCAGAATTGTTGCTTGGCAACAAGCACTTGTGACACAGCTCACATCTGTCCTGGCTCCAAGCAAAGGCGCCAGCCTGATTCAGCATCTGTGTGCAGGGCACTTGGCTACAGTTACTCTGTGCTGGGCTCAGAAGTTCCTAAGCAAGCAAGGTCATTGTATTCAAATGTTCCAAGCAACCCAGAGAGAGAGGCAGGGCCACTCCAGTACAGTGGAGAACACATGGGCTTTGAACCCCAGGCCTGCCTCTTACCACCTGTGGGAGGTGGCAGGTCACATAGGTTCCGTGGGCCTCGGTTTCAGCTTCTTTAAAATGGGCTAACAATGCTTACTAGCACAGTCACTTTGCAGCAATTTAAACTAGCTAATGTGTAGATGCTGCCAATGTTCCAGAGATGTGTTCCCCCTCCTGCAACGCACTGAGTCTGATCCTAGAGGAAACCTTCCTCTCTCAGGGACATCAGGCTCACTCTGGTCCCCCTCTCTCCTCCATGGGCTGGGCAGTGCCTACTGGGGACAACACAGGGCCCTGATGTGATATGCCCTGCTGAGTCCTAAACTGGGCATGGAGAAGCAGCCCCCCAGGGTAGCCGCCTCTGAAGAGGTGGGAAGATCTGTCTATGAGCAGCCTATGAAGACAGCCCCTGCCTCAGACATCTCGCCTAGCCTAGGGCCTGCCGCTATGCCTCTGAAGACAGTAGGCTCCCATGTGCCTGCTGATGGACTGTGGGAAGGGCAGAGCAGGGCATGGGCAGCTGGGCTTGGATTTTCCCTTCACACCACAGGATGGGCAGCCATGGAAAGAAACAAATTGGGATTTGAATCCCAGGTTCACTACTTACTGGCTGTAAGACTTTGGTCAGTTCACTTACCCTTCTTGCACCTCAGTCATCCCATCTTGAAAATGGGACTAGGGCCACCCACCTCGTAGCATGGTTATTAAGACTAGTATCGCGACATTAGGTGTAAAGGACCTAAAGGGGCCTGGCAGGTAGTAAGCACTAGAGAAAGGTTAGCTTCCTAAGAATTAAACAGGCCACCTGCTGTGATGTGTACACATGGAGTGGCAGGAGGAGGAAGGCAAAGACCAGGCCCCCCAACAGCACAGGGAGCACAGACCACTCAGGTTCCCTACCCTGGCTTGCTGAAAAGTCCTTGGAAAGATTTAACTGGGATGGTGTCTCCTCCTGGGCGAGAAGACCCCATCTGCCCAGTGAGGCTGAAGGTCACATCAAATTTGAAAGGCGACTTTGTTCTTCCTGGCTTCATCCGTTATGCATGAAAGAGCAGACGGCGGGTGTTCAGGACTCATAATCTGAAACATCCAGAGACCAAAGACACTGGCCAAATTTAAACTGAAAGAGTAACTTGTTGGGTGTCTTTTCAGATTATGGGAGAAGGAGAGAATTTCTAAGTCCTCTATGATCCACTCGGAAGCGAGTCTGCGTGATGGCTGACATCAGAGGGCTCTGCCTCTGGGTTCTGGACATTGTGAATATCACTGCTTGAAAAGGACAAAGAGAAATGTCCAAAGAGACCCCCACTGGAGCCCAAGAGGGTAGCCTTTCTGTGCTGTGTAGCAAGACCACTGACATGGCTCCTGGGAGGCCTGGATGTGGAAGGGTCAAGGGTCACACAGACCTGAGTCTGGGCTGTGACTCTGCCAAATACTGGAAGCAAGACTGCCTTCCTCCCCCAGCCAGGGTGCCTGCAGCAAAGGGAGTGGATAACATCTGGACCCAGCAGGCCCACTGTAATGGGCTGAAGTTAACCAGTTAGCATAGCCCTGGGCGTATAGTAACTCAGTTAACTGCAGCTGCCCTCATCAATTTTACTTTGACTTCCTTAAATATATTTGGTCTAAATTGCCTTTTGCTCTGAGATAACCTTCGAGTTGTCTTAGGATGCCCCCAACAATATAATGGTTACCTCTGAGTCTCATAAAACCCAGGTGTTAAGAGTGTGGAGCTGGTTGTACCCTTTTCCCAGGTGGGGAAACTGAGGCTGAAGGAAAGAAGTGACTGATCCAGTGTCACAGCTCCCAAGTGGTGGAGCCAGAGCTAGATAGACACTGGGTCTCCCATGTCACTAAAACACACTTTCCACCATCCCCCACCCCAGTCCCGTCATACCCAAGCCACACATGGACCCTGTCTGGGCCACCGACCCTAGCGCTGAGCCCTTGCTCAGTTTGTATTTGGCGCAAAGTCTGTCAAATGAATAAATATCATGGGCCCTTTTGAGAATGTGACGGAAATGATGGACACACATACTCAAATGCACATTCGAAGGCTTCAGACCCCTGGCCAGGAAGCCGTGATGTACGTTTCCGGAAACCTCTTTGGTGTCGATGCACCGCATCACTGAACAGCCTGGTGGAGCTATCCAGAGATGACCTCCTCACACACTCCTACCTGTGGGGCTTCGGCCAGGGCACCACAGACCATCCCAGAGTCTGGGCCTATGGTCCCTGCTGCTCCAACCACCAGCGGGCAGGCGCTCCCACACGCCACGAGGCTGCTCCAAGTGCTCTTTGTATTTCAAAGAGAATGTTTATTATTCTTTCCTCATTAGAACTTCCTTTACAGCAACACAGTGAAGTACAACACAACGTATCAGTAGACATACAGGGAGCACACCGACTGCTTGTCAGCCAGGGACCGAGACACAGGCCGCAAGTCAACTCACACAGCACAGCCTTCCTCAGGCCCACTGGACCCTTGTGCCAAGGATGGCCTATGTCAGACCCAACCTGTGCTGCCTCATAACAGACATGGGAGCTGATACCAAGAAGGTCTGGGGTTGGCACTGGGGGTACAGGAGCTGGGCAGGGAAAGGAATTCTCCCCATCTTCTGATAAAGACCCCTACAAATACCACCCCTCTCCTCCCCAGGCACTTCTTTGTGCTCCCATTCAAGCACTTAGACAAGTAGATTCTAGGAGATGTGGTGCGATTCCTGGGCTAGTGAAACCTGCTCCAACTAGCATCAGTGACTCAAGTTTAGCAAAGCCGGGCCTGGGAGGCACCTCAGGAGGAAGGTGCTGGCAGCTTGCTCGGTTTCAGGATGCTAGGACACCCGTGGGATGAACGGGGAAGAAGGGAGACTGAGAACAGACTGCTGCTGGCATGGCCTGGCTCAGGGTCAAGTGTCCGGACAGAATTGCGTGATGCTTCTGGAGTTTGGTTTTGTTTTACCTCTGAATTAGCATCAAACACTTCCATTTTCACAGAAACCAGCAGCAAGACAGCTAGCAGGGCACAGAGGCGCGTGCCAGCTCTGCATAGAAAGGCACCAGATGGTTTGTTATGAAACACATTTTGGTCAGAAAATAGCTGGGGTTTTTTGGTTCCTGGGAGGACAACAAAGCTTGAAAAAAAGGAGTTGTGAGCTGTGGGAGGTGGAGTGAGAAGGCAGCTTTGGCTCCAGACCTGGTTCCATTCGACGCCACCCCTTCCACCTGGGGCCTTGGTGTCTTCATCTGTAAAATGGCAACAAAATATTCTTAGGTGTTGGGGTTTCACTCATTACCCCAGGAAGTCCTGGGAGGTGGGGCTCAGGGGCATTCCCACACAGACACACAGACAAACAGAAGAATGGGCACAGCCTCCTCGTCTGGGGGGAGAAGGAAGGGGTGGGGGACCCCCAGCGCAGGGCAGTCACATACAGACGACTCCCACTGTCGCAGACTCTGAGGGTCCATGGGCAGCCAGTTACACTGGTTCCGAGCATGATGGGGTCATCCACAGGAACTTGGGGCCCTTTCTCATGGCGGGGCAGAAAGCTCTGTGCAATGCAGCACCATCGGGGAGCCCCTGGGGGCCACACCTGCTGTGTATGCTTTAAAGTGCTTTAATGTACTGTCTTTGGTCAGGCGTCACCCCTCTGTCTCCAAGCCCCCAGGGCCAGGGGCTCCGGAAGGCCTGAGGATGCTTGCTCTCCTGAAGCTGGGGTGCTCTCCTGTGCTCCAAAGATGACAGAGATGAATGATCTGGCTGTCAGTGAGAAGCAGGGGAGCCTCAGGGAAATCTGGGTCCTCAGAGAGAGAGAAGGGACAAAATACTTTGGTTCGTTGTACTGACACCCACAGCAGAGCAGAACTTGCTCAGGAGAGCGCAGGAAGCTGGTCAGAACACTATGCTCGTGCCTGATGCAAAACCAGCTTCCGAGCTGAACCAGAGTCACTGAATAAATATTCAAGGCATCTTTCAGTTTTTAGAGAAAGAGTGGGGTTTAAAAAAAAACCTCTCCATCCCCCTGCTTGACTGGCCACAGCTTTATCAGCAGGCAGGCTGACAGCTATGCTGACCGGAAGAGGGCAGCTTGGGGTCCTGGAGCTGACCCCCATGCCACAAGTGGCTTTGGTCCGTCACGCATCCTGCCAGCACCCAGGGCCTCAGAAGCTGAAGAGGTCATCGTGCTCGGCTCCGCTGCTGTCAGGCTTGTCCCAGTCGACAGGCGAGAGGCACTGGGTATAATGGATGTCCTGTGCCGTCAGTCCAGTGTCCAGAACCTGAGGGTTCGTCCGAGATTGGGCAAGCCTGGAAGGCAGAGCTGTATGAGCTGCAGGCCTAGGTCAGGGGCTGGCGGGGGCCTGAAGAGCAAGCCAGCCTGGCCAGAACCAGGGTCAGAAGTGAGAAGGTGTGGGTGGGGACATGCCAGGACAGGGACCAGAGAACAAAGGCCTGGATGCAGGAGAGGTGGAACCTCTAACCAGAGGCTATCCCTAAGAGTCAAATGGCTTAGAAAACTGTGGCATTTCCGCCACAAGACACTGGACCACCCACACTATCCACTGCTCCATCAGGAAATGCCCAGGAGAAGAGAGAGCCGTCTGCTGAGGGCAGCACAGTACAGCTGCGACAAGACTACTGGCTCTGACTATATTCCACCCTGTGCTGCTCAACAATAAATATGAAAAGGGAGACGACTTGAATGTCCAAAGCACAGGAAACAGTTAAGAAAATTACAGCCCATCCTTAGAAGAATGTGAGGCAGTCAATAAATGAAGTGTTCACAAGGAGTTTTTAACAGCCTGGGGAAATGCACTGATAATGTCAGTGTTAAGCGAAAATCAGGATCCCCACATGCAAATACAAGGAGCTGATCAATGCAAAAATATGTATATGCACAGGATTAGCATGAATTAAATCCAAAAGTGTGGGCTGTGGGATTATGGGATGGTGTTATTTCTCATTTAATGCTTTGCTAATTTTCAAAGTTGTTAATAAAAGGCACATGTTACTTGAGTAAGCTGGAGAAAGCAAACAGTAGATTTTCTTCAAACAAGGGGATTGCAGTCAGCCAGTGAAGTAGGGAGGATGGTAAAAAGAACGGCTTTGCCTCCATGAAGGGACATACCTGCCACCCCACCACCTGCCCATCAGGCTCTGGCAGGAAAGGGTGGGAAGGAGGAAGAGGGCTGTAAGTGTTGCTGAGGGTCCCAGGGAAGAAAGGGTGGCCTGAGTGGAGGGAGCCCAGTGCTCCGAACCCCGAGCTGAGGCCTCTGCTCTGCTGCAGCTGTTTTGGTAGCATGGCCCCAAGTTGAAGGAGGCAGCCATGGCTACAGGAATGGCTCCGGGGAAAAAGGGGAAACGCCACCACCCTCAGGCTAGACCAAAGTATCTCCTTGCTGGCCTGACATTCCCCCTCGTCGTAATGTTCCACGGGCTTAATGAAGCATTGCCTCCTCCTTGCCCCTTTCATAAGTGCAAAACCTCAGAAGGGAAAAAACCTTCAAAAAAAGCCAATTTTTGAAGGCTGCACCAAGTGTAGGAAGAGATTATCCTGAGCTGCAGTGTGTTCGGTTCAGCGGACTGTGGCGGAGCAGCCACTTGGAATAGTTTCGACGCAATAGCAAAGCTTTCTAGGCTACCTGGCCAACCCCAGATGGCGAGTTCCCCATTCCTGGAGGTAGTCCAGTTGAGATTTTTGCTCTAGGGAGGATCAGAGCTCATATTCTCAGACTGGCCCACCAAGGACCCAGCTAACATTACCTTGAAAACGCTTCATCCAGGCCATCATCCAGCTCCTTGGGGAAAGCAAAGTGAGAGAGATGAACCCTCAGCGGGGGAGCCCATGCTCACAGCCGGAGCTGGTCCCAGCCCTGGGTGAGCTACAGGGACTCTGGACTCAAGTGCAGGGGATCGGCCGGGCGCCTGGAGGAACAGGCACAGGCAGGTTTCCGACTGGGGGTTGCCACCAGCTTCTCCGCCCATGGCCCCAAACCTGGGATGTGGGACAGGAGAAAGGGCACCCCGTGCCTACAGACCTGGGTGCGTTCAATTACCAGCTCTGCCACTACTCAAGTGACCCCTCAGGCAAGTCACTGCTCCTCTCTGACACTCAGCTTTTCCTTCCATAAAACGAGGGGGTTGGACCGGATGATTTCCATGGCTTTCAAATTCCGAGAGGAAGAGGGTGGGGAGGAAGGTTGTCTTGCTTTCATCTACTTCCAAGAGCCCAGCCAAAATCCCAGCCTTGTGAGGGCTCACTGATGGCAGGAACCCCACAGCCACGGTGGAAAAACAATGGGCGAGGCTCCCCCGCCGCCTCCCAGAGAAGGGGGCAGGAGGCCAGGGGGGTTCCCAGGCCACAGAGAGCAGGCCCTCGGAGCCTGGGACACTGGGTGGCCCACAGGGGGATCTGAGTTTTTCAAGTCCCTCAATTTTTTAAATTAAAAAGACATGACGGGTAAAGTAATGTGATACTGCAATGAGCCCTGGACCAGCAACAGGACACTGGAGGAACAGGCAGAGAACTGTGCATAAGGGCTGTAGGTTATATAATAGTGTTGTACCCATGTTAATGATTTTGATCGTCATAACGTGGTTATGTAAGATGTTAACATTTGGGGAATCTGGATGAAGAGTGAACAGGAATTCTTTGTACTGTTTTTGTAACTTTTCCTAAGTCTGAAATCATTTTCAAATGAGAAAATTTTTAAGAAAAAAAATCAGGTTCCCCTGGGAGACTGCAGACAGGGGTCATTCTTCTCACTGAGAGGATGAAAAAGCTGAGACACAGAGAGGTCAGGGGGTTTGCCTCGAGTCACAGCGTGAGCAGGGGCCAACTGCTGACTGCCCAGTCTCAGGCCCCTCATTCAGACAGCTGAACAGGGAGGAGTGTCAGGAACAAACTCTGCCCACGCCAAGAACAAGGGAGCCTTTGGCTGGTCCTGTGGTGGGCCGAGCTGTGGCTGCTCAGGCCAAGAGGCTGGGCATTGTGAGGAGACAGCTGTGCTGGGAGTCAAGCCTGTTGGGGATGTAGCCCTGGGTCCAAAGGGGACATTGTTCATCCCCTACCCTGATCCTGGGCACCACTGGGCTAGGGCTGGCCCTCCCAGAGGCCTGCAAGTCATGGGTGCCAGAGTGCCAGAGCGTGGATCCTGGGGCAGCCTGGCCTCATCCGGGGCTCAGGCTGAGGGATGCTGGGTCCCAGTGGGGTCCCCAGGCCACCCAACCACTCACCCAGACAACACTGCTGCTGGTCAAGGCTTGAGGCCATGGTGCCTCATCCATGTTGGTGGTATTAGCGCTGACTGTGGACAGCGGGGCCTTGGCCATCTCTTCCAAGTCCAGCAGGTTCCCAGTGGCGACCACTATGAGGAATCAGGTCAGGGATATCAGTGAGAGAGGAGCCTCCTGTTTCCCGGCCTCATCTCCCAGCCCCGTCCTAGGGCCTCCTGGGCTGTCCTGGTCCTGACTCCTTCCCCAGGTATGTCTTTTCCCAGGATGTCACCCAGACCACCCCGAGCCCTGCCTGGCACCTCCCAGAGCAGCTGGACCATTGCCCACAGGGTGAGAATGTCTCCCCTACTAATGGTTTAGGTTACAAGTTTTGTGTTCATTACAGGTGTTAAGTTTTTTAAAAGATCACATAACAGGATGTTACATGTATACAGAGAGATGGATACATATATTTATATATTTGCATAGGGACACATTTGGAAGAACATGCATTGAAATGAGTAATTTTTTCTCCTTTATCTACATATTCTAATTTATCTATAATGAATATGTATTATTTATTTAACAGCATAACACAAAATACCAAGAGTTTGCCCCAGCCCAGGAGGGAGTGGGGCCTGATGAAGGGCAGACCCCAGGTCATACAGATGATTCTGGCCCCACCCCCTGCCCAAGACTCACGGCTCCTCAACGCGGGGGCACTGTCGTGGTGGCCCCCACCCAGGACGTCCCCTCCTTCTTGGCTCACTTTTTCTCTTTTCTCCTTCTCTGCAGAACCAAAGCACAGTATGTGGGAGCCCCTGACCCCAGTGCTCCACCCCCAGCAATTGCTGGGCAGGGGGTAGACTGCGGCCACTCTCAGGGGGCCAGCATGAGGTCTCCAGCAAGGAGGAAAGAAACTGCAGATTTCCTTTAACCCTCACAAGCACCCTGGGGTGCTGTTCCCAGTTCTTCAGATGGGGACACTGAGACTCAGGGAGGTGAAGGGACCTGTCCAAAGTCAGACCAGGGAAGTGATGGAGCTGGGAGCCAGTCCAGGCCTGATTCTTGGGCCTTCGCCTCCCCTCCCCACCCCATGGCACTCTGCCAGCCTTCCTCAACAGCCTGCTCGATACCGCTACCCACCCACAATGTCCTCAAACAAGACTCACCTTCCTTGGACACCTGCCAAAATTCAAAGGCAACTTTGAAGGCCTGGGCTACTGTGAGGGTGACAGCTTGGGCCTGAAACACAAGGAGGTGGGGTCCCGGGGAGGAGTGAGTCAGGTAACTTGTAGTGAATCTGAACTGGAGGCCTAGGGGCTCCAGGCCAGGACTGCCCTGGTTTTGCCCAAGGTTATGGAATGCCTGGTGGGTGGAAACAGAGTCCTGGCCACTCCCATGCCACCAAAGCAGCCCAGGGTATAATAAAACCAGTTCCCCAAGGCAGTTGGGGCCCCATCTTCACCGCCTGTAGTCCCGCCAAAGTTCCCACCCTCATTCCAGTCCCCACCTTTGCAGTGGCCGCTCACCTTGGCTTCTTCCCTCCTCTTTAGGCTTCCCCAAATCCAATTAGCTGTGAGGCTTACTTTCTCTGAGAAGGCCTCTCTAATTACCTGACAACTACACACAGTACCTCAGCCCTTGGAATTATAGAACAGAAAAGCCAGGGTTGGAAAGGGCCCGGCCACTGCCTGAATGAGCCACAGCCAGAGGGACAAAAGTTAGACTCTGGTTAATACTATGCTAGGTCGGAGGTGCTTATAACTGCATCCCAGAGAGAGGCAGGAGGCTTACATATTTCTCGGCAGGAGTAACATGCCAATGAGTGCCTGTGGCAGGACCCAAAACTATTTAGTGCCATAACCCAGCTGTGCAGAGGGCCCTTCACCCCTGGGGAACCCCATCCACCCCTCAAACCCACCTCCAATGTCACCATCTCTCTCATGTCACCACCAGCATTGGGCTCCTACAGCCCCGCATACCTCTCTCTGGATCATGCACATGAAAGTGTCAGCAGCTCACTTGCCTGTGTTATCCCATCTGGGTGCTGCCTTAAAGGCAAAAATAGAGTCTAAACACCAGATTCCTAGACAAGACCAAAGCCCTCTAGAGGTGCAGCATGCTGGCTGAACTGTAATTACCCACGAGATAGGACTCCTGAGGCTTCACACTCTAGCCAGGACCTATCCCCAACCCACATTCATCTCAGCACTTCCTCTCTTCGATGCCCATTCAGAGTTAATTAGCTCAGCTTCTGGGTGGGGGGGTCCCAGAGTTCATAGCTATAGCCTGTGCCTGGAAGTGACATCTAGCTTCCTTCTGGAAGCCTAGGAAGAAAGCACCAGATTCTTTCAAATGTACAAGCTGGGGCCTAACCAGCCTCAGACCCACTCCGTTCTCCTCTGCCAGGCAACTTGATTTAATTGAGAAATGAATCTGAGGCTACTGCCTTTAAAACTCTTAAAAAATTTTTTTAAATCCCTAAACAAGCTGACTGATCCATGCCAATTAAACTTCACAAAGTAGAAAATCTCATTTGAATGTCTCCGTCATTTACATTTTTGATGGAAGTACAAGCGCTTTATGGCAAAACTTAAATATGGTAATTAAGTATGAAACTCTTCACAGCTGTTTACAATTTAAGCTGTCACGTTTGAATCAAGTTTAATAGACCCAGTTACCACTGAGAATCGCACATGAACTAAAAATATGGGCTGATTACCAGCCAGAGTCAGATCACTATACACCCAAGCAAGGACTGGTCACCTAATACGGCAGGGAGAGGGAAACACTGGCTTTTTTTTTTTTTTTTTTTGCCTCTAGGAAATCTAGAGGCCTAAGCTTGATGCTGTTTTTGCATAAATCTGCTTGTTCATCTGCATACACTCCTGCCCCTTCACCCCAAGTCCCGTCTGCAAGTTAGAGCAAATATAACCCAAGACGTGGATGTGTGCATGTGACTGCAAGCCCGGGCTGAGCAGGGGCTGCAAGTGGGATGGGCCCTGCTCCCAGGGGCAGCTGCAGGAATCAGAGCAGCATCAGACAGAAGGACTGCTCAGGCCTGCCCACTGCAGTCTTCCTTCCTGTACTTGGCAGGCTGGAGGCTTACCCCTCTTCTGAGTGCCTCTGGCTTGTGGGTCTACTACCCAGAGCAGGTTCTACCTTGCCCGGTTTTCTTATCCATCTTGTTCCTAGTAACCAGGCTACAAGCTCTCAAAGGACCCAGGTCTAGCTTAGGGCAACACAGTTGGGCCAGGACCCCAGGATCCTGGATGCCAGCTTGGTGCTCAGACCAAGTCAGGCCACAGGCCCCTGACACCCCACTGCCCAGAAACATAACTCCTTGCACATAAGGATGATCTGAGGAATGCCAATGGCCCTGTAAGGGAAAATAGCTCTGCCTCACCTGGCCTGGGGCAGAATGAGGGACTACTACTTTGCTTACTACCAGCCCACCTGCACCTCAACCCTGGGCTCCCGGCCAAACCAGCAACTCCACTCCACTTCAGAGCCCAGAGGCTGAAGTGCTTGCTGAGGCCCCCCATTTGGACAGATAGAAATGTTTCTTTGTATAGAAATTTATCCTGGCCATGCCTAACAGGAGCCCCTGGGGAAGGGCGGCCAGGTGGTTGTGCAGCACAGGTTGGCTGAGGTGATGGGCCACCCTGCACAAAATCTTCCCCCCACCCTGGGTGGGTCATAGGCTTCTAGCTCATTCAGGCAGCCAGGAAAGAAAGGGCGAGGCATACAGACCGTAGGCCCCCAGCCAAAGGGAGTGAGGGCTACGTCACCATCCAAACCCAGGGCTCCCCTGCAGGCTAACTCTCTGTGCCACCCACCCAGGCCCCAGGGACCTCTGAGTCTTCAACCAAACATGCCATCTAATCTTGCACCTGTGTCTCTGCACTCACTGACCCCAGTGCTGCAGTGTGCTCACCCCCGCACCCCCCACCCCGTCTCTCTGCCAGAAAACCCTGACTTAATACTCAGCCTTCAAAGCCCAACTCAAAATGCCTCCTTCACTGGCAAGTCTTGCTGACCTCCAGTGGGACTTAGTAACCTCCACCTTAGAACCAAGCCCGGTATCCCAGTTACTGAATCTGGGCTCTTTGCCTCATTCATCTCTCCATGGCTGATCCCTTGGGTCCCCAGTGCCCAAAACAAGGCTGAGCCTGGGACAGGCAGCAGCGAACAGCTGCAGAGGTACCTGCCAGAAGGTGGGCTGTAGAACCAGAGGCACCCATTTGATCTTCTGCCTCGTCCTCAGAAATGTCCACGAAGTCCAAGAATCTCGGACTTTCCAACATGGCCAGGCTGTAAGACCACTCACTGACACACTGCCAGCTTAGCAGAGGCCTTGGGGACCACAGCAGCAGGTGGTCTCTTTATACCATCTTGGGCTGGGCCGTCTCTCCCAGGGGCCTCCTCAGGCCCCCTGACAGGGGAGGCCAGGTGGGAAAAGGTGGAGAAGAAGGATAAGCTGAGATCCAGCCTCTCAGCCTCTGCCTGATCAGGCTCTGCTGCAGGCACCATGCAGTGGGCAGGCTGTTTTCCTCAGCGACTGACCTCAGCCTAGAGCAGGCTGATTTTACTCAAGCCTGTCTAAAGGCCTAAAGCTAGGTCTCCTTTGAGCCCTTGGGCCAGGACCTGCTTTCTTTTGCCTCAGACCTCCCCTCCCCAGAGGAAGCCTCTGCATCCTGGGAGGCCCCTCCCACCCAAGGCCACTTGCAGCAATGGCTGTGGGCCAGCTGCCCCTGCTCAGCGCCTGCTCTGGTCGGTGGGGAGGAAGAGACAAACAATGGGGACATAATGAGCCTGTATTTTTAAGTCTGGGCAGCTTCATAAGAGACAAAGCCAAGAGTCACTGTCTGTAGGAACAAAGCTATCATGGGAGAAGCCACTGCAGCTCAGGAACCCGGGCATCACAAGGCCCTGGATGAGTGGCCAGCGACACTGAGTCTGCAGGAAAGAAACGGTGCCCCAGAGAAACTGGGCCTTTCAGGATAATCTGGAGGTCACTGAGGTGACCTCATTCTGCTGATGGGCATGCAGCCCGAGAAGATGGCGTCCACGGCCACATAGCATGCCAGCCAGGATCAGAGCCCTGGCCCATCTCCTCTACAGGACAGCACTCCTCCCACAAGACCTGTGGCAGGCTGAGCCATGGCCCCCCGAGGTCCACAGCCTAATCCCTAGAGCCTGGGAACGTCACCGCACATGGCAAAAGGGACTTCACAGGTGCGATTAATTCAAGATTTTGAGACGGGGGGTTACCCTGGATTACCCAGTCGGGCCAGTCACAAGGGGCCTGATGGCAGGGAGGCAGGAGAGCCAAACGGAGAGACTGTGGCAACAACGCATGGGGGCCGACGGAAGACGCTACAGGGCAGCTCTGAGACTGGAGAAGGGGACCCTGAACCGCAGAATGGAGATGGTCCCAGGGACCAAAAAAGGCAAGGAAATGTATTCTCCCCTGGAGTCTCCAGAAGGAATACAACCCTGCCAACCATTTTAGACTGCTGACTTCCAGAACTGTAAGAGAGTAAGTCTATATTGTTTAAAACCATTGAGTTTGTGGTAATTTCTTACAGTAGCAATAGGAAACTTACACCATTATCTAAAGATGTGTTGATGGGAAGCAGGAAGCCTGGGGGGGTCACTTAAAGACTGATGTGTCGTGATGATGGGGGTAGGGGGGCGGTAGGGGGGGTGGGAATCTTGTCTCCTCAGGTCCAAGGACCACTGGGCATGGGGACTGGGGCTCTGGGCTCTGTACATAGAGGTTAACAGAGACCAATACTAACTCAACAAATGTCAGGAAACTCCTTCCGAGGCACATGCTCAGATCTTGGACACCTCAGAAACGCAAGCTTCAATGCCTAAGGTGTACTCACTCTGGCTGCTTGCCCCAAAGTTCAAGACAAATGCCCAGAGGCCACCAACATTCCCATCTGTGACCAGAGGTGGCCTGAAAATGGAGCAAAGAGCTCCTGGCTCCTCACAGTCATGCTGGGAGGAGAAGGCACATGGGTTTAAACCCTCACTCTGCCTGGCTGGCTGTGTCACCTCCAGTAAGACAGCTGACCTCTGTTGAGTCTCTTACCTCATTAAAAATAAAAACCATGAAGATAGTAACAGCTCCCCCCTCTGAGAGCTACTGTGAGGATTAAATGAGAAGACACCTGAAGGCCTACCTCTGGAAGAGGCACTCCACAGGTGCCCCCAAACAGTCATTTCCCTCCCCAGTCTGGCTACAGCAAGCCAGGTCCTCTGAGGGCTCCTGCCTTTGCTTGTCATCCTGGGCCCCTCTGATCGCTCATCTACAAGGACTAATCCCTACAAGGCCCTGTACCTCCAGACTGCACTACTGACAGGAGATTCTCCAAAATCGCAAACCCAAAGTCACGTTCAGACAGGAAGGGGTCCAGGGCACTCACTGGGGACACAGGGTTGTCACTGTCCATAGGCAGGCTGGCCAGCCCGGCAGGGCAGCCCACTCTGACAGGTTACCCACCTGACTGCAGTGGATTTTATACTTTTTTTTAAGTTTGGTTGCCTTTGGGTCCTGCCTGCCCCACCAGACAGGGCCCCCAAGGGGAGGCTACCTACAGCCTGCCCATGCCCCAGCCTCTCCCCACTGACCATTTTCCGCTTGGTGCACAGAAAGGCGTGGCACTCGAGATTCTCGTTGTGCTGGCTCTGCGCGATGTATGCAAACACTTTGTCATGCATCTTGTCTGCTGTGCAGTAGGAGATCCTGAAAGCCAAGTGGGAAGTGTCATCAGACCTGCGCAGAGGCTCCCAACCACAGCCAGGATGCTTCACAGGGCATCTCCCCTGAGTTCCAGAGAGCCTCCGATCCCACTCTACCAGGCTGAGGCTCCAAAGAGATTGGCCTTGGCCCTCTATGGGGGGAACTTAGGCTAGGCAAGGAGTGGGGAAAAAGACAGAAGAAAGGGCACTTTCTTTCTCTACTGAGCCATACCCCAAGTAGTAATAGCTGAGCCCCACTGCATACCAAGCAACATTCTAAATATCATGTCGTTTAATTCTTAGAGCTGCCTCTGAAATAGGTTCTGTTATTATCTCCACTTTTTAGATGAGAAAACGGAAGCTAGTGGTCTCAGACCACCAAGCTAGTGGAAGAGCTGAGACCTGAACTCAGGAGTGAATTCCAAGGCTGTAGCCACTGCAATGCTACTAGCTCTTAAGGGCTTGTGCTGACCAGCTGGAAGGAAGCAGGATGCTGCCCAGCCCACCAGTGTCTTTCACCTGGCCGCCCCTCCCCTACCCGCCCTCTGATCAGGCCCCTGCCCAGAGGCTGGATGAGCTCCAGGCCTATCCCTCCCAGGGTGACTGAGACTGCTAGCAACTTCTGGAACTGCAGCCAGGAGCCGGGAAGCAGGGAGGAGGGCAAGGATGTGTGAGGAGGACCAGACCAGGGGCCCCAGGGGGTCGGGGAGGGACAGAGCGGCTCCCTCCTCTTGGAGCATTTGTCCCCTTGCTGGCTCCAGTCATCCTGACAATCTCAATCAGGAGAGGAGTTGGCAGCCCAAAGGTGGACAGGAGTTCAGCAGACTCCCTAAACCAGTGAGGCTCAGCTTCAATCACAAAGGCATCAGAAGCAGTTAGGACTTCCAGGTAGGCAGAGGAAGGGGGCGCCAGGACCCCAGCTACTTCTTCCCCATCCTAGGGGATTCAGCCTCCTGCTAACCTCCACTGGGTGGCCTTCCCAGGTTTCCCCAAGCCGGACCCTCCTCTGCCCTCTTGAGAAACTTACATTCTATCTATTTCCTCCCCTCCATTCCCTCCTAGACTACAAGTTCCTTGGGGGCAGGGCCTGGGATCCGATGCCTCACCTGGTTAAAAGAAGCAGGTAGAATCAGGAAGGTGAGAAGAACACACCAGCCTGAAACGGTAAAGTGCCCCCACTACAACACACATCCACGCTCCCCATCCCCCTAGTACTGGCTTGTGCTCCAACCAACTGAGCTACCAGCTTACAAACAAAGCAAGAGGGTGGAGAATGTCTTGGTCCCAGCCCAGCCACTAGCTCTCTGTGAGAACTTGGGCAATTCCCTCTCTGGGCCTCAGCTTCTCTGCATGTCTCTTTCAGCTCTGAAGTCCTACAATTGACAAGCCAAGAGAGGGCCAGGGGCAGCCTGAGGTTCCAAGGGCTGGATTCCAAGACTGCCTGAGGCCTCCCTGGATGCCTGGCCACATGTCCAAGACTGAGCTGCTCCATTTGCAGAGGAAGGAAAAGGCAGGGACTCTGCAGCTCTCTGCTCCAAGCCTGACTCAGCAGCATCTGGGGGGTGGGGAGGGGTGGCAAGATCCCAATCCTGACCGGGCCTCAGCCACCTACTGCAACTAGTGAGAATGACAGCAGCAACTGCCATTTAACCAAGTGCCTGTTGTGAGTCAGGTGCTATGCACTCAGCACTTCGTAACAGCACTGCTTCCACCCCCATTTATAGACAGGAAACTGAGACTCCAGCGAAATGGTACAGCCTGGATTCAGGCTGGGGACACCACCCACAGCCCCAAGTAGCAGAACAAATGTGGGTAATGCTGAGCATACCTGTAAATGGACACATTCTCGATGAGCTGGTTGGTGATGTTGTCAGTCAGGATAATTCCCCGTGGTGACACCTTGAGAGTCACTTTCTGCAGCTTCTTCCCACTGGCCTTGGCCTTGGAGCAGACATGGGTCAGAGGTACCTGCCTGCCTCACTTGGGACCCTCTTCATGGGCTACACCTAGCTGTTCTAAGCCCAACTCGAGGCCCATGTGAGGCCATAGCTTGTAGCTGGCAGATGCTATGAGGAAGACGATCCAGCCAACAGCCTCTTCTAATAAATACAGGGACAAGTGCTGCCCATTGAGCACCTGCTGTCCACCAAACATGGGACCTCAAGTTATCCTCCAGGCAGCAGGACTTCTCCCCACAAGAAAATGGACTCCTATGAAGGGATTTGCCCCAGGCCACACAGTTAGGACGGCCTCAGATTGAGCACTAAGCAAAATGACTCCTGGGGATGCTCTGCTCCACCCACTGCACCTGCCAAGGCCTGAGTTGAGGTGCCCATGGCCACCAAGGGAGGTGGATTTACAGGCCCATGCTTATCCAGAGCTGGGGAGGAGGAAATGCCCTGGCC
This sequence comes from Manis javanica, assembly GCF_040802235.1. Lineage (NCBI taxonomy): Eukaryota > Metazoa > Chordata > Mammalia > Pholidota > Manidae > Manis > Manis javanica. The sequence goes on along the minus strand of NC_133159.1, from coordinate 18,959,794 downwards.
CTCAGGTCACAGGGCAAGTGGTTGGGTGACAGCAACAACCCCACTACCCTTTCCTGACACTAAGTCACCAACCCTTAGGCAGGGGGACTGAGTTGGGGAAGGTGAAGCTGGGAGAAGCCATGGCCACAACAGCAGGAAAGGAGGATACTACCCTGACCCAGTAAGCCCAATAACAGCTCCCCTCTATCACAGTCCCTAAGCCAGATGCAAGAGGACTCAAGGGCAGCTTAGATACAGCCAGCTGGGGATGGCTCATGGTTCCTCCACCCTGGCTGGGCTCACCGTGGCCACAATCCTCTTGACAGCAGCAGCCGACAGCTCCTCGCCCTTGGGCTGCTCCACCAGCGTCATGCCCAGGTACTTGAGGGTGAAGAGCATCCCCTCCAGCAGTGTCTCCCGAGTGTCTGTCCAGTTCTCCGGCAGCTCTGGGTGGGAGGAGGACAGGCCCTCAGACCCTGCTGGGCAGGGCCCGCCACCGCAATAGCTCTTAGCTCCCATTACCTAGGAAGACCCACCCAGCAAGGGGCGCTGGGAACGCCCTGCCTACCATTATTTTCATCTTTAATAAAGGGCTAACATTTTCCAGTAGATACCAAGCACTGCAGTAAGAAGCTTTACATAAAATACTCTCACTGCTGGAAAACCTAGAAGAAATGGACAACTTCCTAGAAAAATACAACCTTCCAAGACTGACCAAGGAAGAAACACAAAATCTAAACAAACCAATTACCAGCAAAGAAATTGAAGCAGTAATCAAAACACTACCCAGGAACAAAACCCCCGGGCCAGAAGGATTTACCTCAGAATTTTATCAGACATACAGAGAAGACATAATACCCATTCTCCTTAAAGTTTTCCAAAAAATAGAAGAGGAGGGAATATTCCCAAACTCATTCTATGAAGCCAACATCACCCTAATACCAAAACCAGGCAAAGACCCTACAAAAAAAGAAAATTACAGAACAATATCCCTGATGAACGTAGATACAAAAATACTCAACAAAATATTAGCAAACCAAATTCAAAAATACATGAAAAGGATCGTATACCATGACCAAGTGGGATTCATCCCAGGGATGCAAGGATGGTACAACATTCGAAAATCCATCAACACCATCCACCACATAAACAAAAAGAAAGACAAAAACCACATGATCATCTCCATAGATGCTGAAAAAGCATTTGACAAAATTCAACATCCATTCATGATAAAAACTCTCAACAAAATGGGTATAGAGGGCAAGTACCTCAACATAATAAAGGCCATATATGATAAACCCACAGCCAACATCACACTGAACAGCAAGAAGCTGAAAGCTTTTCCTCTGAGATCGGGAACAAGATAGGGATGCCCACTCTCCCCACTGTTATTCAACTTAGTACTGGAGGTCCTAGCCACGGCAATTAGACAAAACAAAGAAATATACGGAATCCAAATTGGTAAAGAAGAAGTTAAACCGTCACTATTTACAGATGATATGATACTGTACATAAAAAAACCTAAAGACTCCACTCCAAAACTACTAGAACTGATATCGGAATACAGCAAAGTTGCAGGATACAAAATTAACACACAGAAATCTGTAGCTGTCCTATACACTAACAATGAACTAATAGAAAGAGAAATCAGGAAAACAATTCCATTCACAATTGCATCAAAAAAAATAAAATACCTAGGAATAAACCTAACCAAAGAAGTGAAAGACCTATACCCTGAAAACTACAAGACACTCTTAAGAGAAATTAAAGAGGACACTAACAAATGGAAATTCATCCCATGCTCTTGGCTAGGAAGAATTAATATTATCAAAATGGCCATCCTGCCCCAAGCAATATGCAGATTTGATGCAATCCCTATCAAATTACCAACAACATTCTTCAATAAACTGGTACAAATAGTTCAAAAATTCATATGGAACCACCAAAGACCCCAAATAGCCAAAGCAATCCTGAGAAGGAAGAATAAAGGGGGGGGATATTGCTCCCCAACTTCAAGCTCTACTACAAAGCCACAGTAATCAAGACAATTTGGTACTGGCACAAGAACAGAGCCACAGACCAGTGGAACAGAATAGAGACTCCATACACTAACCCAAACATATATGGTCAATTAATATACGATAAAGGAGCTATGGACATACAATGGGGAAATGACAGTATCTTCAACACATGGTGCTGGCAAAACTGGACAGCTACATGTAAGAGAATGAAACTGGATCACTGTCTAACCCAAGACACAAAAGTAAATTCAAAATGGATCAAAGACCTGAATGTAAGTCATGAAACCATAAAACTCTTAGAAAAAAACATAGGCAAAAATCTCTTGGACGTAAACATGAGCGACTTCTTCATGAACACATCTCCCCGGGCAAGGGGGACAAAAGCAAAAATGAACAAGTGGGACTGTATCAAGCTGAAAAGCTTCTGTACAGCAAAGGACACCATCAATAGAACAAAAAGGTACCCTGCAGTATGGGAGAATATATTCATAAATGACAGATCTGATAAAGGGTTGACATCCAAAATATATAAAGAGCTCATGCATCTCAACAAACAAAAAGCAAATAATCCAATGAAAAAATGCGCAGAAGAGCTGAACAGACAGTTCTCCAAAGAAGAAATTCAGACGGCCAACAGGCACATGAAAAGATGCTCCACATCGCTAGTCATCAGAGAAATGCAGATATCACCTCACACCAGTAAGGATCATCACCACCCAAAAGACAAACAACAACATATGTTGGCGAGGTTGCATAGAAAGGGGAACCCTCCTACCCTGCTAGTGGGAATGTAAATCAGTTCAACCATTGTGGAAAGCAGTATGGAGGTTCCTCAAAAAGCTCAAAATAGAAATACCATTTGACCCAGGAATCCCACTTCTAGGAATTTACCCTAAGAGTGTAGCAGCCCAGTTTCAAAAAGACAGATGCACCCCTATGTTTATCGCAGCACTATTTACAATAGCCAAGAAATGGAAGCAACCTAAGTATCCATCGGTAGATGAATTGATAAAGAAGATGTGGTACATATACACAATGGAGTATGATTCAGCCATAATAAAACAAATCCTACCATTTACAACAAGATGGATGGAGCTAGAGGGTATTATGCTCAGTGAAATAAGCCAGGCGGAGAAAGACAAGTACCAAATGATTTCACTCATATGTGGAGTATAATAACAAAGAAAAACTGAAGGAACAAAACAGCAGCAGAATCACAGAACCCAAGAATGGACTAACAGTTACCACCAAAGGGAAAGGGACTGGGTAGAATGGGTGGGAAGGGAGGGATAAGGGCGGGGAAAAGAAAGGGGGCATTACGATTAGCATGTATAATGTGGGGTGGGGGGCATGGGGAGGGCTGTGCAACACAGAGAAGGCAAGTAGTGATTCTACAGCATCTTACTACGCTAATGGACAGTGACTGTAATGGGGTGGGGGAGTACTTGGTGAAGGGGGGAGCCTAGTAAACATAATGTTCTTCATCTAATTGTAGATTAATGATAACAAAAAAAAATACTCTCACTAATCCTCATGAGAACCTCTGAAGTAGACACTTTTCTCATACCCATTTACAAGACACTAGGCCCAGGGAGGTACAATCACTTGAGCAAGTTCACAGAGCCAGCAAAGACAAGAGCCAAGATTTGAACCCATTTTCAAGTCCAAAGCCCAAACTCTTAATTAAGTTAATGCTAACACTTCCTGAGGGCAAACCATGCCATTTTCTTACTGAATCTTCAATGCAATCCTGCAAGGTGGATATTATTCCCATTTTACAAATTAGGAAACTGAGACCCAGAGAAGCAAAGTCATCAAAGGAATCAGAATACAAACCTATGTGGTACCCATGGCCCTAGCCTGCTCTGCTTTGCTCTATCTGCACAGCTAAGGTAGGAAGTGAGAGTGGGGGTGGGAGAGGGGGAGGAAAAAGCAGTCCAAGGCCAGTAGGGGTGTGGTAAGCGTCAATGGGGAATGGGGGAGATGACTGCTCACAGGACATCATAGGAAGGCCTCCTGAATCTGGCCAACCTGGGCTCAGTCCCAGCTCTGCTTCCCACCCTGCGCATGGTCTCCTTCCTCAGGGAAGTCTCCTTTTCTCTGAGACTAAGAATGCTGCAGCACTGTCACCGAGCAAAGCACATGGGAAGGGTCCTCTGAAAACGCACTGTGACTGAGGCCAGGAAGGTTGGGAAATGAGAAGAGCCCAACTCTCCCAGCGGGGAAACAGACCTGGAGGGAGAGCTGGAAAGAGGCCCCACCTCGCCCTACCCACGTGAGAGAGGGCCCAGAGCAGGTAGTGGGACAAAAGGGGAAGTGTGGTCCTCACTGGTGGTTTTCACCATCCCCAGTTCCTCCCCAGGAACTGCGACCCAGAGGCACCAGATCACTCAGCTGGGAAGCAATGAGCCCAGAAGGGGAAGGAAGGTCTCCAGGGATCCTCCCAAGCCCCATCACCAGCATGAATGAACAACCCACTCCTGCCTGTTAGGGCCCTTTGCCTGTCCCTTTCTCAGACACTACAACTGCAGGAGATACTATGATGGTACTCATTTTATAGATGAGGAAACTGCTCTCCAGCTTCACACACAATCTTGGATAGAGCAGCATCGACAGGATTCAGCTTCCAGGGGCCACCACAGAGATGGCCAGGGCCAGCTTCCCTAGACTATTTCCTAGGAGAGCTGGGAGAAGTCCTGTACCCTCCCTTCTGTCTCCTGGGGCCCTCACTGGCTCTGATGGATGAACCATAGGAAGAAAGTTTAGGGCTGATTTCAGGGCAACTGAGGTCCTGGCAAGGCTGTGGGCTCCCCCTATAAGGCACAGCCTGATTCCAGGATTCCTGCACAGCTGGGAGCAGAAAACCTGAGCCCAGGTGGCACTACCGGGTAGGTCCTCTATCCTGTCTGAGCCCATGCTGCCCCCTCCTAACAAATGTCCTAGAGCTCTAGTCCTCCAGTGGCTCTTCTCCTCTACCAGCCAGAAGTAGCTATGTATGCCCACCTGTGGATAAAGTGAAGGTTCCTGTGGCCAGGATTCTCTGGCCCTGGTTGGCTAGCTCACTACACGTGTGGGCAATACATCATTATTGACTCTATATAAAGAGCCCTGCCCAGTGCTCTGAGTGATGCGGTGGCACAGCTGCAAGGCTGCAGGAGAGCAGGGCAGAGGCTGGAGTGGTCGCAGCACTGAGGAGAAAGACTGAGACAGCTGCAGGGGTAGAGAGGCCCAGGGGCAGAGACCAGCTTGCTGCATGTAGACTCACTCTATGTGGATGGGATTCTTGTGATTGACCTGCCACCGTGGAATAAAGTTGGGTATACCAACTTTATTGTACCCAAGAACATTCTATTGTCATTTCTTTGGTTGCACTGAATCCATAGTGAACTTGCCCAGGGGTGGGGAGTGGAGGTGAAGTTTTGGCGGGGGGGTGCACACAAGAACTCACAGGTGTTGCCAGTACCCACTGATTGAGATTCAGGTAAGCAGGGACTTGTTGATCAGTCTTCCAGAGCCTAGCATGCCGCTGGCACTCAGTATCTGCTGAGCAAAAGAATGACCTGGACAACCGCAAGACTTTCTTCAGGCCTGCAATGCCTCCAACTCCATTGTCAGCTCTGACCCCTGGCCTGCTGCCCTCCAGCCTTTGCACTTGGGCATCCACCCCACTATGAGGTCCAGCCCCCACTGAGAAGACCCCTAAGTGATCCCTTCCTCTGTCCCATCAACCATAAGCCTATTCCATTTGATCCTTCAAAAAGAACCAGGAAGTCCCTGAGGTATCCCAGTCTTGGGCTGGGTGACAGGAGCCCTGGAGCAATTCAGACATGGGCGTTGCTCTCAGAGAAATCAAGAGTACCACCACCACCATCAGGACAAACAGAGCTATCAAGTAACACAGGTGACAATAAAAAGGCAGCAGCTCTCCCCATTACCTCTAACAGTCACAGCTGACCTGCACGCAGGCATTCTTTCATTCCTGCTTCATGGATGAAGAGACTGAGGCTCAAAGGACAAATAATTTGTCAAGTCAGTTGTCTGTCTGACTCTAAAGCCCAAGCTCCTGACCATTAATAAGGCAATGCTATCTTCTCATGAGGCAAACTACCTTAATTTCAGCAAAAGGTCAGGGAGAAGTTCCTAGACCCAGAGATATTTCCTCCTACAATACCTAATTACTGAGGCTCCCCCTGTCTAGGTACTCAGACAATAACTTCCCACCTGAGATGGATCTAAGCAAGGACGGCAAACTATGTGCTCCCATGCCTGTCGCCTATGTCCTGGGCAGACATTACCAATCAGCTGCAGCTCTAGTCCCTCTGATTTACAGGTTTGGGACTGTTTCTCAACACAAGGCTCCAGGGGGGCCATACCAACTGATCAGGGGTAGCCTTGTTCATTTCATTATCCATCCCTGCCCTAGAACAAACATCCTTCTTCCCCCCATTTTCATGTCCCCACTCTCCCATTTCCTCCCTTTCCTGGCTCCTCTCCAAAGCCACTTCCGCTCCCTCCATTCCAAAGGGCCAAAGCTTGCCAAGGTCACAGACAATCTCTTTGCTATCAAAACATTCCCCAATCTTCCTTGACCTTTGAAATGCCTGGCATTTTTCTGCATTCATCCCTCCCTGACCTGACCTTTCTTTGGAAGAGGTCCTTGGTGGAAGAGGTCCAGATGGCCTCTGCAGAGGGCTCTGATAGACTGGATGCCATTCATCAGCCTTGGAGATCCTCTGGCCAAACCCCTCACTTGCAGATCATGGCACTGAGGCCCAGGGATGGGACTCAACTGAGGGATGGGACATGTGCAAGATCACACAAAAAGTTGGAGGGACACTACCCCCCCACCCCGCCATCTCCCAGTCCACTACAGGCAATTCCCACAGTGACTGTGGGGGAGTTACAGGCTTCCCAGTCTCCTGCCCCACAGTATTACTATGCACACACGCACACACACACACACTCCATGTGCACACATAGCAGAAGTTCCAACCGTGCACAGCCTCTACCTCATGATGCAACATTTACTTTCCCACTTCTGGCCTTTACTCAAGTAGTTCCCTCTACCACAAATGCCCTGCCCTTTGCTTAATCAAAACCCCTTGCATCCAGCCTCCTCCAGGAAGCCTTCTTTGAGGCTTGTCTTGAAGGACTTGGGCTTGTGTCTGCCTCTCCAGGAACTGGCAGGGAGAAGGTGCCCTCAGCCAATGTTGCTGTTCTGCCTCAGCCTCCTCCTCCCGCGTCCCCACTCCTCATCACTCCTCCCTCACAGGCCCATGGAGACCGTCCTTCGCCTCCAGGGAACCCTGCCTCTGCTCCTGTGCCCCTGGGCATTACTCACCTCCTTTAGTGAGGAAAAGGTCTCTCACGCCCAGCTCCTCGCTGAACAAAGCAGCACCGGGGGCACTCAGTAAAGACTCACTGCCCTGCGCCTCCGCCAGCTGCCTCAGATCAGCCAAGGCGCCTGCGGCTTCAGAAAGAGCTCCCAGAGGCCTCCAGGCAAATACAGGCCTGAGTCCACAGCCCTGTTCCGGTCCTGGTTATTTTTGGCCCTGTGATGGGTAATGACTGGGCTATTTTAACTCGGCAATTTTACAGATGACCCACTGTCAAAGTTAGCTGGGGACAGACCATACATGCAGTCTAACTCTCGGCTGCAAATGTGTACTCCCTCCTTGTTAAGCCCCCCTACCCAGGAGTCAGAGCTGGGCACAGTGCCCCTGTGCCCCTTCTGCTGCTCTGGGAAACCTGGCCTGGCTGGTGTCTGGAACATTAGAGCTGCAGCCAAACCCATGCACCAGGGTGGAGCCTGCACCCAGGGTCCTGGCCTCCAGCCTTCTGCAGTGTGGCAAGGAGATGGCCTCTGAAGCCGCAGTGTGCCATCTAGAAGGGGACTCGAGCTCTGCCGCAACTGGAGTGTGGCTGCTTCCCTAGACCCCAGTCTCCTTATCTGATAAATGGGTTCAGTCCCTCAGGGGCATCATCAGAAGGGTGGGCATGTGAAAAGTGCTAGGTACAATTCCAGAAGTTGTAAGAAGGTATTTATTATCAAAAGACTTTAATAAAAAATGGTAACAGTAGCAGCTACCATTTTCTAAGTATATACTTACAATGTAAGAGAGAAAATTACGCTGTCAAGATAAAAAAAAGATGGAGTCTAGAGATTTGCTGTGGGGTTTCTAGTCACTCCACCTCTCTAGTCCTCAGTTTACTCACTTAAAAACAGGGACAAAAATAACATCCATCCCATGAGGTTGTTGTGAGGATAAAATGAGTTTACACATGAGGTGGGTTAAAACCATGCATGGTACATACCAAGTGTCACTGAAGTGTGAGCTACTGTCATTACTAACAGTCAAGGGCAAACAAACTTTTGTGTATTTTATGAGAAAAGTCAAGGATCTATTAGGTAGGATTACCGCTTCACAGATAAAGAATCTCAGAGGAGTCTAGCCATGGCTCATAACTGACAACCCTGGTCCTTGATCCCCACAATCCACCAAGCCCCTTCCCATGCAAAGGCATCAGGCTCAAGCTGACCCAGGAGGGACAGGCACCCTGCCCTGCAGGGCTGCCTGAAAGGAGCGTCTGGCTTACCCTCAGTGAGCAGGGGGTGGCCTGACTCCTTCAAACCACATACTCCCTCAGCCACCAGCCCAGAGGAGGCATAGAGTCCTGGCCTCCAGTTAAATGTCCCCTGCACTTGCTGTTCTGTCTGGCTGGAAGGCTGTTCCCAGATTCCTCTCTCCTGTGTTCACCATGGATGCACTCCAAGTCACCTTCTCTGCGAGGCCTGCCCTGACTCCCTGAACTGACACTGTCAGTGCCCCACCTTTACCCCCTTGGTGGGTACCATTTCCACCCATGCCCCCTGACACACCACTCTGCCTGCAGTGCTCCCTGGATGCCGGAGATGCCAGAGCGGGTACAGGCTGAGGGGGCATTAAGAGCTCCCATCCCCAGGAGCCCCACACCCACCACTGACTCCCTCAAATGGAGTAACTGAAGAGCACATGTACACCACTTCTCAGAGCTACCCGCGGGATTGTGCTCTAGTTGCCCACAGTGGTAACTTGCTTCCAGTTGCCCACTTTTGGGCTCCCTTCCCTTCTCACTTCTCCTAACTGTATTTCCTAGGATCTCTTCCCAAATAAATCCTTGACTCAGCATCTGCTTCTAGAAGAACCCAAACACACCGCCCTATTGAAGGATGCTGTCCCCATCATTTACCCACCCCGCTTTATCTTTCTTCATGGCGTCACCACTACCCATAGCCACATTATTCATTTACACCCTGGTCATTCTATTTACCTCCTCCACCAGACAGGCAGCCCACTGGAAGAGTGACTGAATCATTCACCAGACTCCTCAGGGCCTCTCAGGGCTTGATACGTAGTCAGTGCTTGATTATGTATGAGGGGGCTTATTTATAGTGTCATTTATTGTAAATTAATATAAATAAGTATGAATAGATCCTCTGTCCCCTGCTTAACACCATGAACTAGCTTTACTGGAACATGCATTTCATATTTCTTTACCCATTCTAACTCAACAGGCTGGCACAACTCTCGAAGGACCTGAGGGTCACAGCGACCCCTCTTGGAAAGAAGGGTACTTAGAAGAAAGGAAAATCCCTGGCCAGGGACTGAAACGAAGTATTTACAGTTCTTGAAGAGATGCAGAAGAGCCATGTGTAGGAGAGGGAGAGAGGCAGAGCCCTCCTTCAAAGTCAGGACTAACTGGGAAATGGGGCCATGAGGTTCTGGCTTGCTGTGTGACCTCAGGTATGTTGCCTCCTTTCTCTGGGCTTCAGGTTCTCCACAAATAAAACAATGATCATGCTAATTTCCACTGAGAACCTTGAATGGTGAGGAGCAGGTCACAGCTGATAGCAGGTGTCAAGTTTAACCTTAACTCCACTGGCTTCAGTATGGCCCCCAAATTCAACCCCAGGGCTCAGACCTTTAGGACTGGGCCCAAGGCCTGGCTGGGACACCACCCTAGACCAGCCCACCCCAGCATCCCCACAGCAGACACACCCCACAGCTTCCCTGTCTATTTGGTGGCCACTGCTGTCCTCAGCGGCTGCCAGCCTGACCTGGCTCGGGGCCTACCCCGGCTCCTCCTGTGGCCAGATTCCAGGAGGCACACTGGTAAGACCCCTGGATGGGGGTTTGGAGCTGCCTCTCAGGGGCTTTGTGCTAGGGCCAGTGACTCTACTTATGTTAGCCTTGGTTCTTTTATCTCTAAAATGGGTCTGGTAAAAATCAGACCCCCAGTCTCCTCACAGGAGCAAATGAGATAATAGAAGCAAAAACACTATGTGAAACCTAGGGTGACCAAAGCAGTAGTCACCATCTATTGAAACCTTTCTCAGTGCCAGGCAAAACACTTCATCTAACACCCCCACCACACACAAAAAAATTTGAGATGGGTACTACTGTTATTTATAATTTACAGATGAGGAAACTGAGACCTAATCACAAGAGACAGGTGGATATTCAACCCAGATTATTTTGGGTCCAGAAGGCTCCCGACAGCACTCCAGGCTTACTGGGGTGCCTGCAAGGGAGAGGAGCTCTCCTTTCCTTTCCTCCATAGCTGTAGACAGGCTCTGAGCTCCCAGAACTTGTTCTGCCATAGTAATAGTCATGTCGAAGGTCCACATGACAAGAAAGGGGAGTGGGAGAGAAGGAAACCACCAATTAGATGCTAGGAGGAAGAACTATTATTAATAATTTTCTCAACAACCCTGACAGGTTAGAATTTTTACCCCCATTTTGCAGATGAGGAAACTGAGGTTCAGAAAGGACAAGTAACTTGTCCAAGATCAGAGCAAGAGAAACTCTTTTCCACCATCCCAGATGGCTACCTCTCCCCCTTCCTAGAATCAGAGGGGCTTGTAAGCTTCTTCCCCTTACCCAGTGCCCCCTCCCTCCCTTATTCCAGGAGAAAACTGCAGGATTCCCCCACTGGAACAGACCTTCAATATCAGAAGTTCTGTCAAATCCCACAAATATTTAGGGGGCTGTTTTGGTAGCCAGTAGTGTGGGAGATGGTGCATCCCTGGCCTGGCCCAGCCCCACCAGGTCTCTGACCCCACCCCCACCAGCAGGCACCAGCCCATGTCCCCAGTGCCAGGCTCTGGTTTTGGAGGCAGCCACAGCTGGAACAGCAGAATGGGGCAAGCAGGAGGGAGGGGCAGGCTCTCTAGGCCCAGACACGCTGGCACTCCCTTGCCCGGGGAACTCCGGCTCCCCTGGTGGTTCCCTGGAAGGCAGAGGAAAGGGGGGTGGGGTGTGACTGCACTGTCAGTGGTCTCCTGGTGGGGGAAGAGGCCGGGGTCCTAGGTGGGTAGCAAGGGCGTGGGAGTGTGTAGGAGAGACTTCAGCTCCACAGCAAGCAGGAAGGCCTGTGTAGCCCCGGGCAAGCCACTTCTTTCTGTCTTAGAAGAAGGGACTTAGGCTGAGCTTGTCAGGCCTCACGGGAAGGTGCCAGGTGACGGGTTCCCTGAGAGTAACTGGAGACGGGAAGAGGAGGGGGGCCGGGTGAGGCCTCTCGCAGCCTCCCAGACGCCCCAGGGAGAGGTGGCGGTGAGTCTGCCATTCGCCTGAGCACCCAGGGACTTCGGAAGCCCAAGGGGAAAGGTGTGACAGAAAACAGGTTTCAAAAATAGCCAGGACGCCGGCCTCACCGCCTGGACCCGGCTAGGAGAGGAGAGCCGGGGGTCTAGATGGCCCGCTGTGTGCTGTGCCGAGAGACTCCTGGCGAAGCTCTGCCCCCAACTTCAAGTAGGTACCTGCAAACTCTGGCCCACACCTGAGTCGGTTTCTGGGGCCCCGGGAGTCAAAAGACGACCTCGGGGGTTGGACTGCGGGGAGAACGCAAGTGGGTGCCCGCCGCCGCCGACCCCGCGGCTCGGGCACAGGGTTGTGGGGATGCGGACCTCGTCCCAAGCCCCTGCGCCCACGTCCCCTCCCCGGGGCACCGACACGGAGCCCCCCTACCTCGCCTAGCTCCCCGGGGCGGCGAGGTGGGGAGGTGCCAGGGGTCGCTTCGGTCTCTCCCCCGCCGACAGCCCCCGCCGACTGCCGCCCGCACCTGAGGACCCCCAGCTCCGGTCTCTCCTCCCAGCGCCTGCCCCTTCTCTTCGGCTGCACAGAGCGGCAGCGGAGTAGGACCCCAACTCGACCCCGGGCGACCCCCAACCCTGGTAGGGCCGGGCAGAGCCGCGCCGGGCCGCAGGTCAGATCCCGCTTCTCCCCGCGGGAGCCGCGGGAGGCCGGTCCACGCGGGCCCGACCCCCGCCCGAGGGGCGCGCACTCACTCCGGTGCCGGCCGCCGCCGCCCCAGCTCTGCTTCGCAAGGCTGGGGCTCCGGATCAGCGCCCGCCCGGCGGACTTGAGGGCGTCCATGGCCGCTCCGGCCGCCGCCGCCGCCAAAACTCCGTCAGGGAAAACTTTCTGCCGGGGCCGGGCTGCGCGCGGGCTCCGCGCTCCTCCCCTCCGGGCGCGAGCTCCGCGCCGACGTCCGGCGGGAGGGGCCAGGGCTGGCTACGCCCCGCCCCGGCCCCGCCCGGCCCTGGCTCCCCGAGGCCGGCCGCGAAAGGGCGCCCCTAAGGTAGGCAGCTGAAGGTCCCAGACACCACCTCTTTTGCTCCCTCTCCCCAGTCCCCTTATCATTCCTCACTCCTTAGGAGTCGGTGGTCCCAGAGACGCAAGAGGTGTGGGGCCCAGGATTTCTAGACAGCCCAGCTGAAAGGTACTTGGAGACCATTTTACAGATGGGGAGACTGAGGGCCGTAGAGAAGAGTCTTGTCCGGGACAGTGTGATGCCCAGGGCAGTGGGAGGCTTAGGAGCGGTGGAGGTTGTAGAACTTGGCTGGGAGCAGGGCAGGAGTATAAAAGTTTGCCTTAGCAGTTGGGCACTTCACTCACCTAGCAGCACCTAGGCTGCTCTCTGGCACCACCTGAGCGTGCTGAGCTGCCCCCTGCAGCACCCCGCACCCCACTCCCCGCCTAGCCTCAGAGGTGGTAAGGCCTGGGTTTATGCTCTGAGGTGCCGGGAAAGAAGCCTTAGCTCCGACCTGCCATGTGACTTCAGGCTCGTCCTTCCCCCTCTGGGTCTTAATCTGTAAAAAGAAGGTGGGATCCTGTCTCTAACGATCCTTCCCATCTGCCCCGGCTCGGTGCTACCTGACCTCCACCCAGACTCTGCCCTGCATGCTTGCTCCCAGGCACTTTGAGGGGAGACTGGAGTTTAGAATTCCACAAGACAGATGTCCTGAGTCCAGGATTTAGGCTCCTCTCTAGGCCCCTGGGCCCTCGCATCAGACTCTGCAGGAGGGAGTGTAAAGGAGAGCCCGTACACCCAGGCCACCACATGGCTTCTTCTAGACGGAGACGCCTCAGCTCTGGGCCTGTGCCTGGCTCCGACAGCAGGACCCTCTTCCTGCGCTGGGGAAAGGAAGGGGCCGTGTTGGCCCCGACTGGATAGGGAGGATGCACCAACATTCTTCTCTTGGTTTAGAAACTGCTTTTTCAGCCATTCTGTCCTTTGCTGCTCCAACAACACTACAGCCAGCAATAGACCCACTTTCCACGTAAGCCCGAGGTCCGGGAGAGAAGCACTCACAGAGGATTCCTTCAAGTCAAGCCCATAGGCCAGAGTAGAATGCTGAGAGTTTGAACCCAACTTCCCTTCTTTCAATGGTTGTGAACTCAGCTTTCTGAGCCTCGCTTGTATAAGGGCCAACCATACCCACTCCACAGGGCTGTCTGTAAGGATTAAGTAACATGAGTTGGAAAGGCTGAATGCAGTCCTTGAAAAGACTTAGAAATTTGCCACCTCCAGGAAGCCTTCCTTGATTACCACCTGTTGGTTAGGCTTTTCCCTATGGGATCCCACAGTCCTGAGCTTTCAGCATTGCACGTGTTGCTGCCACCTGTCTGCTCTTCTCACCCCCATTAGACTTTATGTCCTTCAAGGGCAGTTAAGTTTTTCTGATTTGTTTCTGAATCCCAAATGCCTAGGTCGTCATTGGACCAACTCCATTGGTCCAAATGAAGTTGGAACGCTGTGTTCCTTTCCTTCCCCCCTATTCCCCTCCCTCCCTCTTTCAGCTTTTCAACACACCAGACTATCTTCTCCTACAAAGACTGTGGTAATGGGTAGGTAGGTCCTCAGAGTTGAGCCCCTTGACTCTCTTACCAGGTGCCAGCTTAGTCTTGGGGCAGTAGAGAGAGCATTCTGGAACCTGAAGGAAAAGCAATCACCCAGGGCTGGCTGGTGAAGGGCATCTGGTGGTGTCCGGCTGGCAGGGGGCACCATATGGGCCCAGTAAGCAGGCAGGCCTGGAATGCTGTGCCTGCAATGAAGGCTGATTACAGGGCCATCACATCCTCCCGGAGGTGACTTGCTGGGAGCTGTCAACCATGCATCCCCCACAGAGGAGCAGCCTGTTTGTGCCCATTCTGCCAGTCCCAGAAACAGAAGCAGAAACAGAAGGTCAGAGCAGTGAGGGGCCTCCTCTGATGTCACTGTGTCCAAACCCTCACTTCACAGGTGAGGAGCCTGAAGCCCAGGGTCATATAGTAAGCCAGGACCAGAAGCCAAGGGGTCTTGCCTCCTAGCTGAGATGCTTATAAAAACAGAGAGGGAGCAAAGAAATCTTGAAAATACAGCAGTATTCAAGAAGGGGTTTTAAGGTGATTTTTCATTTTCTTTCTTTTTTCTTTTGCTTATCTGATCTAACTTTGTAATAAATTTTACAATGATAATCTTTAGCAATCAGAAAGAACACAAAACAATGAAAAGGAGGGAGAAGCTAACTATAGGAATAAGTGGCTTTTTTCTTTAGGAATGGTGTCAGAATTGGAATCTTACTGCTTTCTCCCTACTGAGCCCTCAAGGGACTGCAGTGAGATGGTGGGTGCCAAGGAGCTGAGAGGGCTCGCAGCTTCTCTCCAGATATCACAGTGGGACCAAGACAGAAGCCTAGCCTGGAATCAGGAGCCCTGATTTCCTCAAGTGATCGGTCTTCCCTACTTGCCTGAGCCAGTGCCTTAACCTGGCTAGGCTTCAGTTTTTCCATCTGGAAAATGGGAGTTTTTATAGCAGAATATGTGTTCTTGGCTCCCACTAGCAGAGCACAGTAGTTAAACACATGGATACTGGAGCCTGGCATCCCATGTTCCCCACTTCCTTACTTTATGTCATTTTAATTTGACAGGCATTTCCTCATCTTTAAAATGGGGATTATACCTCATGGGTGGTTGTGAGGATTAAGAGTTAATGTTTGGAAAGTCTTTACAGTTATGCTTGGCATATAGGAAGTACTATATATGTTGCATATTTTAATAACACTGAAATCATCTCTTCTAACTGGATGAACAGTGATGATAGAGTGGTAATTATTATCATAATTCCCAGGGAAGGGAGCTCTCTTGGGATTAGAACCAGTCTGGCCCAGTTAGAGCAATGGGTAGTCCAGCCTCACCCCAGAGCTAACCACCCACACCCCCGACTGGTGCAGTAAGAACACCTTACCCGCCTCAGGCCCAGGTCAGACAACCCTCTCCCAGGGAATCAGAGGAACCTGGGTTCTTGGTGAGCCAGAAGCTGCAGGGATTCCTGCATAGACTCAGCTCTGATCTTTCACCCACCCACAGGGCCTTTTCTGCCTGCTGTGCTCCACTGACCCAGCAGCCACACCAGGTGCCCCTGAACCATTCCCTCCTCAGACCTGTGCTGTTTCTTCGTCCAGCAGCATCCAACTAGATTGTCTCCTCAGCTCTGCCAGCCTCCCCAGCTTTGCCCAAAAATCTAGTTGGCCTCCTCTCCAATAACCACACACACAGCTACCTACACAGCTGTGTTCCCTCTCCAACACACACACACACACACACACACACACACTCTCTCTCTCTCTCTCTCTGTCTCTCTCTCTCTTCCTAGAAAATAACTGTTTGGCCTTGGAATTCTACTACCTGTGCTGTAAAACCAAATCCTCCACCTATATATGTGCAACCTTAGCTAACTGGGCCTCAGTTTCCTCCTCTGTACAATGGGGATAATACCTGCTCTAGGGGGCTTTGTAAAACTTCTGTGGGATAATTTATAGGAAATGCTTAGCCCAGTGCCTGGCATGTGGCAGGTGCTCAGTAAATGGTAATTGGTTATCAGCATTTTTTGTGGTTATTGATGAACCTGTTTCCTTCCCCCAGAAGCTCACCATCCCTCAAGGATGGAGGCTGGGAGCCATCATTCACCCCAGAGTTCCCTGGAGCAGCTGACCAGTCCTGGCACAGAAGAGGTGCCAAAACTCATCCATGGACTTAAAGTCTGTCCTCTGGTCTTTGAGTGGCCTGGCAAGTGGGTGGCCCTCTACAGCTGGGGAAGCAGCAATGCCTCAAGGGGCTGGGAGAAGTGCTCTGAGGGGCCCCGGCCAACTGGACCACCCGCCTAGGACCAGCAGCTCTCTCCAGCTCAGCCTAGGCACCCACACGGAGGTCTCTGGCCGTGGAGAGCTGCTGAGTTAATTAAGAATGACAAAGCACCATGTAATTGCCAGCAATTGATGAGTCCCCAGCCTATTCCTGCCCCTCCTTCCCACTCCCTCCTTGGCACTGTCTGGCCTGGAGGTCAGAGCGCAGACAGGGAGACAAGCCAAGTGGCAAAACTGAGCACAAGCTGGTGTCAGGAGACCTAGATGCCAACTGCCTCTGCCGCCTCTTTCAGTGGGACCCTGGGCAGGGAAATTCCCTTCTTACATTGGCTCTGTTTTCCCATCTGCAAGATCTTCATCTTGTGTGAAGAGAAGGGACAATGCTAAGGGGCTGGGCCAAGGTGGCTCTGTCTTGGGACTGGGCTGTGCCCTGCAGGTGGGTTGAGCTCAACAAGGCAGACAGCCCAGGGTTTGAATCCTACCCGTGCCACTCACCAGCTCTGTGGTCTTGGGCAGGCCGTTTATCTTCTCTGAGCGAGAGATTCCTCATCTCCAAAATGGGATTTGTTTGAGAGCACTTAGCTCTCCCTAGGAGAACCTGCATTTGTCCTAGATCTGTGCCCATCACAGAGATCCCTGGACAAGCTCACTCCTGTCAAAGTGATATGGAATTTAATGGTTGAGAACTTGTTCAGTAGTTTAATAGAGTGATTTTATATCTTGAATCTCATAATAAAAATGGGCTTGTATGTTTTTCATTTTATTTTTCTAGTGATTCATTTTCCTTGTATTTTATAAATGCATTGGTCTGTGACAGATTAGAAATTTTTTAAAAAACAGTCCTTCTCCACAGATGGTTTGAGAAACACTGCTTTAAGGGATTTTATAAAACAGACATGGTAGCAATCTTGCCATAATATCTACATAGTTCTAGGGTGTGATTTCCAGGGACTTTCCAACTTCTGTGGCTCCCAAAACCTACAGGATAAAGACCAAATCCCTATAAGTCTCACTTTCAAGGCCCTTCTCACTAAAATCCCAACCTACCTTCCCATCTTGCCTCCCACCCACCCCCACACACCCTCATCATGCCTCCTTCTCTCTCCCCCCACCCCCAACCCCTGCAAGCTTCCTATGCCCTTTTTCTCCTCCGTGCATTTCCTACGCTTTGCTTCCACCAAGGCTCTCTTTCTCCATTCTGCCCTAAAACTGGCAAACTCCTATTCATCTTCAAGGCCCAAACCAAATGTCACCACTCCTGGGGAGCCTTTCCCAATGCCACGCCTGCACCTGCCCTAGGCAGGGCTCGTTGCTCCCTGCTGTGTGCGCCACAGTGCGCCATACTCTGTGGAGGCAGGAGCTTGCAGCAACCAAGACTACATAATAGCTCAAGAATCAGAATGATGTGGATTTGGGACATGACTTTGCCAGCTGTGTGGTCCTGGGCAGTTGACTATACTGTTGAGCTTCCTTTTTCCCATCTGTACAGTGAGATGTACTGTGAAGAGAAGCAATGGTGAGTGAAAAGTTCGCAGCACCATTACACACGGGAGAGACTGGAGATATGGCAGGTTCGTGTTGACCCTCTTGTTCCTAACTTCCCAGGGGGTTTCTTTTGTCTCTCTACTTGACTGGTTGCTCCCTGAGAGCAGGGACACCTGACAGCATCTGGATGTTCCTGTGCCCAGTACAGAGGGCATATGTTGGACAAGGGTCTCTGGCTGCTCCCCACCCCATGGTGCTGGTGGCTGTGGCTCCCCTGTCAGCAGAGGGGTGAGGAATCAGCATGTGGGAGAAGAAGAAAATCCCTGGTTTTTGGTTTTTGGTTTCTGCCAGTTTTCCTGGTAAATGCATCCATCACAGGCAATTTCAAGTTACCAAAAGTTTCACAGCCAGTTTGCAAAGTTCCTGAATATGTAACAAGCCGCCCAGCTCCAGCATCAGCTCCAGCATCCCTCTGGGTGTGAGTGCTCTGAGCAGAAGGGCAGCCAGGGTGGGCTCGGGCCCCCAGTGGATAGACAGCCTGCTCCCCATGCCCTCCACCCAGCCAGCACATTGAAGGCCACCCAGGAAAGGGCCGTAAGGTCAGCCATGCCCACCCAGAGGTCCTCCCTCATCCCCCTCCCCCTGGCCTCCAGCCCCTTTGTTCTCTGGGATAAAAGCCTGTGAAATTGTTCATCTATCTCCTCCCTCAGCAGGAAGGACAGAAGTTGGGCCAACAGGCCCAGCTAATCCATCCATCACTGACTCTTGGGGACCTAGGCAGGGGGGGCTACTCATATGACCAACAGGGGCTAATCTGCAATAATCCTGTCCCCACAGCTGTTTCAGGCTAATGAAGCTAACCCTGGTCGTAGTGTCCCTTGGTCACAGTGGGGATGGTCACAGAGAAATCTTGTGCATAACCTCCTTTACCTCCTTTCCTCCTCTCCTTCAGCATGCTCAGCCTCCAAGTTTTTGCCTATTCAGTCCCCTCCACTTGGAATGCCCTCTCCCTCTCTCCCCTTTCTCCACCCTGAGAAATCTTTCCCCTTTCAATCCCCAGCTGAAACATTACTTCCTTCAAGAAGTCATTCGGTTATACTGCCAGCTGGCAGAAGCTGCTCTGGGCCCCCTCTGTGGGTGCTGGGTGCAGGCCTCTCTTGGTGCCCCATTTCCAGAAGCTTGCCCAGCTGCCACACACACACCCCTACAGCATTGATTCCCTTTGGGATGCTTGTTAAAAATGCAGATTCCAAAGAAGGATAAAAACCACATAATCATCTCCATAGATGCTGAAAAAGCATTTGACAAAATTCAACATCCAAAAAAAAAAAATTCAACATCCATTCATGATAAAAACTCTCAACAAAATAGGTATAGAGGGCAAATACCTCTACATAATAAAGACCATATATGACAAACCCATAGCCAACATCATATTTAACAGCGAGAAGCTGAAAGCTTTTCACCTAAGATTGGGAACAAGACAGGGATGCCCACTCTCCCCACTTTTATTCAACATAGTACTGCAGGTCCTAGCCACAGCAATCAGACAACACAAAGAAATAAAAGGCATCCAGATTGGCAAGGAAGAAGTTAAACTGTCCTTGTTTGCAGATGACATGATATTGTACACAAAAAACCCTAAAGACTCCACTCCAAAACTATTAGATCTAATATCTGAATTCTGCAAAGTTGCAGGATGCAAAATTAATACACAGAAATCTGTTGCATTCCTATACACTAATGATGAACTAGCAGAGAGAGAAATCAGGAAAACAATTCCATTCACAGTTGCATCGAAAAGAATAAAATACCTAGGAATAAACCTAAACAAGGAAGTGAAAGACCTATACCCTGAAAACTACAACACACTCATGAGAGAAATTAAAGAAGATACCAATAAATGGAAACACATCTCGTGCTCATGGATAGAAATAATTAATATTGTCAAAATGGCCATCCTGCCTAAAGCAATCTATAGATTCAATGGAATCCCTATCAAAATACCAACAGCATTCTTCAACAAAGTAGAGCAAATAGTTCTAAAATTCATATGGAACCACAGAAGACCCTGAATAGTCAAAGCAACCCTGAGAAGGAAGAATAAAGCTGGGGGGATTACGCTCCCCAACTTTAAGCTCTACTACAAAGCCACAGTAATCAAGACAATTTGGTTCTGGCACAAGAGCAGACCCACAGACCAATGGAACAGAATAGAGAGCCCAGATATAAACCCAAGCATATATGGTGAATTAATATATGATAAAGGAGCCACAGATATACAGTGGGGAAATGACAGCCTCTTCAACAGTTGGTGTTGGCAAAACTGGACAGCTACATGTAAGAGAATGAAACTGGATCATTATCTAACCCCATACACAAAAGTAAACACAAAATGGATCAAAGACCTGAATGTAAGTCATGAAACCATAAAACTCTTAGAAGAAAACATAGGCAAACCTCTTGAATATAAATATGAGTAACTTTTTCCTGAACACATCTCCTTGGGCAAGAGAAACAAAATAAAAAATGAACAAATGGGACTACATCATGCTAAAAAGCTTCTGTGCAGCAAAGGATACCATCAGTAAAACAAAAAGGCATCCTACAGTATGGGAGAATATATTCACAAGTGACATATCCGACAAGGGGTTAACATCTAAAATATATAAAGAACTCACACACCTCAACACCTAAAAAGCAAATAACCCTATTAAAAAATGGGGGGAGGATATGAACAAACAGTTCTCCAAAGAAAAAATTCACATGGCCAATAGGCACATGGAAAGATGCTCCACATTGCTAATTATCAGGGAAATGCAAATTAAAACCATAATGAGATATCACCTCACACCAGTTAGGATGGCCAACATAGGAAAGACTAGGAACAACAAATGCTGGCAAGGATGTGGAGAAAGGGGAACGCCCCTACACTGCTGGTGGGAATGTAAACTAGTTCAACCATTGTGGAAAGCAGTATGGAGGTTCCTCAAAAAACTAAAAATAGAAATACCATTTGACCCAGGAATTCCACTTGTAGGAATTACCCTAAGAATGCAGGATCCTAGTTTCAAAAAGACATATGCACCCCTATGTTTATCACGGCACTATTTACAATAGCCAAGAAATGGAAGCAACCTAAGTGTCCATCAGTAGATGAATGGGTAAAGAAGACGTGGTGCATATACACAATGGAATATTATTCAGCCATAAGAAGAAAACAAATCCTACCATTCGCAACAACGTGGATGGAGCTAGAGGGTATTATGCTCAGTGAAATAAGCCAGACAGAGAAAGACAAGTACCAAATGATTTCACTCATCTGTGGAGCATAAGAACAAAGCAAAAACTGAAGAAACAAAACAGCAGCAGAATCACAGAACCCAAGAATGGACTAACAGTTACCAAAGGGAAAGGGACTGGGGAGGGTGGGTGGGAAGGGAGGAAGAAGGGGAATAAGGGGCATTACGAATACTACACATAATGTAGGAGGGGCACAGGGAAGGCAGTATAGCACGGAGAAGACAAGTAGTGACTCTGCAGCATCTTACTACGCTGATGTCCAGTGACTGCAATGGGGTATGTGGTAGGGACTTGATAATGGGGGGACTCTAGTAACCACAATGTTGCTCATGTGATTGTATATTAATGATACCAAAAAAAAAGAAAAAAAGTCTAAACCCCACCCAAAAAAATGCAGATTCCTAGGCAGCAGCCTCAGAGCTTCTGTATCCACAGGTAGGGCCCAGGAATCTGTGCTCCAGGAGGTTTGGATGTAGAGGACCTGAGAACCTGACTTTGAGAAACCCTGTCCTAATACGCTGGGACTGTGCCTGGTTCACGCTAAGGTCTTGTAACCCTTCACCAGGACCAGCTGCTCACCGTCCCTCTTTGACTGAATCCAGCATCTGCTCCTGAGGCTGCCCTATCAGGAGGGCCCATCCCGTAGGCTCAGCCAAGGACCGCTCTCTGCTCACCACCTGGGGCCCCAAGCGCTCAGACAGGTGAGTACAGGGCGTCTCCCTTCTCCAAATGCTGCTGCTTGAGTGTCATTCTCCTCACCTGTAAAACTGGCCCAGATAATATCTACCTGGTAGGATTGCTGTCACTAAATGAGATCATGCCCAAAGGACCGTTAATGTGCGCCTGGCACAGGGGAAGTACCCAAAAATGGTCAGCACTTAGAGTGAAATCCAAATTTCCTAGCCGGACTTGTAAAGGCTGCTTGAGCTGCCTGCCACCTGCTTCTCCCGCCTCTGCCTAAAGCCCCCTCCCTGTCGGCGGTTCTTTGGCCATCTCTGCCTTGCCTGGGGTTGGCCAAGCTTGTATCCCAACTCAGGCTGCTATGGAATGCAAACTCAGATGTTGGGGCTCTACCCCCCAAAGTCACTGCATTTGGAGATAGGGCTTTAGGAAATAATGAAGGTTAAATGAGGTCACGGGGTGGGGTCCTGATATGATAGGATTGGTGGCCTTGGAAGTAGAGGAAGAGACAGATTTGCCTAATGTGAAGAAAGACTATGTGGAGACACAACGAAAGGTGGCTGTCTGCAAGCCAGGGAGTGGGGCTCTCGCCAGGAACCAAATCAGTGGGCACCTTGATCTTGGATTTCCCAGCCTCTAGTCTGAGAGAAAAATAAAGCTCTGTTGTTTAAGCCACCCAGTCTACAGTCTTCTGTTATGGTAGCCCAGACTGACTGAAACACAGGGCCTTGACACCTGCTGCGCCCTCTTCTTGGAAGGCTGTTCCCCAGATCTCCTGGTGTCTCTTCCTTGTCTCTCAGATTTCAGCTTGAATGCCATCTCAGTGAGGTCCCCCATGGCTACTCATCTGAGGAATTATTCCAGTCACCTGATTTTAATTCTATATAGAGCACTTACCACTCATCTGATATTTCTCTTGTTCTTCCTTTCTTCTCTTATTACCTGACATTCTCACGAGAATGTCAGCTGCATAACAGCAGGAACCTTGTCTTTCCTGCCTAACACTCTGAACCTTGAACCATAGACAACATACTAGAGGCCCAATGAATATTTCTTCAATTGTTCTTAAATATCTAGAATCTGACCACCCAGGCTTCGAGGCTGGTCTGAGCCACCATCATCCGTCTGCTAGATTATTGCAATAGCCCTCTGGTTGTCCTCCTGCCTCCTACAGCCTATACTTAAGTCTGATCATGTCACTCCTCTACTGAAAACCCTACCTTGGTTCTCCTATCTCTCAGACTAGAAGCCCAAATCCTTAAACTGTCCCCCAGGGGCCTTGCACAACTGGCCCCTCTTGCTCCACTCCAGCCACATGGGCCTCCTGCTATCCCTTGAACACACCAGGTATGTGCCCACCCCAGGGCCTTTGCATTTGCTGTTCCCTGCTTGGAACACCCTTCCTTCTGAAATCTTAGTGGCTCGTTCCCTCTCATTCTTCAGGTCTGTTCATACAGCACTTCTTAACCTTCTTAACAAAGCCTTCTCTGAACACTCCTTGAAAGTGATGACCCTTCCTCCTTCCAGAGCCAGCTTCTGGGAAAGCTCCCGGTGCACTTGTACTGGGCCATGTGCTCAGAAAGGCCCCACTCTTGGCATTTATGCTCCACTGTTGCTGTCTTGAAGTTCTCTTAACTTTATTTTTGAATTTGTATTTTGTAAGTGAAGTCTGAAGGGACAAGGGAGCATGCACCAGGGACTTGGCCTCAGCTCACATGTGTCCCCATTCTTGCTACTTGGTCCCCTGTCCACTTAGCACCTTGGGGCTCACTCAGCCTCCCCTCCCTGGCCACATCCCATGACTGTAGCTGACTTCAGTGCTTGGCAGGAGCCAGTCTCAGGCACAGGGGAGGGGAGGTCAGGTGCACACACCCTGCAGTGTCTTGGAGCTGGGCATGGCAGCAGCCATCCCCACCCTGGGCTGGCAGCATGAGGGCACATCTGGTGTGTGACTGGTCAGAGGCCAGATCTCATTGGAGGCAAGACCCCGATCCAGGTACTGAGCACACAGAACTTTAAAGACTCTTGGGGTCACCCCTCTGCCAAGGATGGGCAGTGGACCTATTGGAAGGAGATGCCTGGCTTGACTTCCCCAGGCCCCATCCCCATCTGGGGTGCTTTGCTTCAGCCCAGCATCTGGCAGGAGGGAGACTCTGGGAGTGGGAGGTTAGCAGCTGTCAGGCTCTGGCAAGCGGGCATGTCCCCTGCAGTGGGGCGGCCCCTGGGTGCGCACCAGCATCTTCACCCTGAGGGTATTCCAGTGCAGGGTCACTCCCTCCAGTGCAGGGTCACTCTGTCCCTCTGGGGCAGGGCAGCCCATCTCTTCTTCCTTCTAGTCTTCCTGTTTGGACTCTTCTGGCAGGCTTGGGGCACCCTTGGGGATGAGCCATGAAATAACAAATTGGATTATTCCCGTGATCCCACATGCTATTGTAATTGCTCTGATGTTTGCATTTAAAACTTGCATAAAACACTATAAAGATGAATGATACAACTCGTGCAGAGAATTTAATTTTTAAATTATTTTTTACTTAGAACAACAACAAATAGCAAATCAAAAACACAGTGACAAGTCGAGAAAGGGAGGAAGAGACAACAGAAGGAAGGAAAGTCTTGGGTACCTGTTAACCACACATTTGCTCTGCTCTTTGAGCAAGGGCCCCACCTTCTCACGTTGCATGGGCTCTGCAAGTCACACGGTTGGCCTTGTCTCCATTCGTCCCGGTGTCTGTTAGTACTTACCACATCTTGATCTACAAATTGACATATCTTGTGGCTGTCTTTGATGGCCTGCTCTCCCCACTAAAACGAGGGTTTCCAGAAGATGGGGGTTTTGTCTCTTTAGGTCATGGCCATATCCCCAGGGTACAGAGGTGCCCAGTACTTTGTAGGCACTCAGGAAACATTCGGGGAATGTTGAAGGAATGATGTTAGCTGGGAAGACTGGGGCTCATCAATCTTTCCCTGTCCGCCCCCATCCCCTACCATCCATTTAGTCTATTTTGGTGCAGACAGCTCACATTAGAACTTTGTGGTTCTAGCATTTGCTTTTCAGACCTCAGCGCTGCATTCTTCCTGTCTCCTGCGTGGACAGAGCTGGAGGGGTTCACACTAAGGCCAGCACTGTCAGTGTGAATGGTGGCTGCCCTGCAGGCTGCCGGGAGCTCACCAGGTGCCTTGGACCCGGGTTTCTCTCCTTCCTGGAATTCCTTAGGTCATTTCCATCGATTGTCTTTGGCTACAGCTTCTTGAATTAATCTTTCTACCTCGGGAAGCTTCCCTTGCTGGTTTCCCCATCTGCTTCCAAGGTTCAAGTCCTTTTTGGCTCCAAATCCTCTCTTGGGGTTTCCTTGGCCCCTTCCGCCTCTTGCCTGGTGACCTTGGGTGAGCCGGCCCCTCTCCTCTGGGGAAGGAGGAATGGGAGGATGCCCTTGGCCTCCTCTCAGGGGAGGGTGGCAGGGGCCTGAGTCCTTTAGAAAAACAATGGTGGGAAAAACGAAGGTTGCTTCTACTGCATTTGAGTGGTTGTCAACACTGCACCCCTGATGCCATGTGACCCTTCTTTCCCCTTCCCCTTTAGTTGCACAAGAAACAGTCATCTTCCACGGCAACTGCAATCACCCCCTAGCCATTCAGTTACTCTGCACTCTTGCAATGGGACAAAGCTCCTCACATGGGGTACTCCCAGAATCTGCTCCTCCTTTTTCTCCTGAAGGGAATTCTGGTTTTGATTACTCAGCCAGCTTCTCCACTTTTCTGCTCTGTTTTTTAGGAGTAAGACTAACCTGCTCTTTGCTAAGGCAAAGAAAACGCCAAAATGAAGCAGCTCAAAGAACACAGAAGTGTATTTCTATTGCACACAACAGCCCCAGGGAGATCATTCCAGGTCTGGAGGGCACTTCTGCTCCAGGCAGTCATTCAGAGACCCAGGTCCCTTTCAAGGCATGACTCGACTCTTCCATCCCATAAGACTTTCTTGTCATCTCTATGGGTTGTTACCATGTCTGGTTTCAGCCAGCAGGGAGGAAAAAAAGGGCAGCCAGTGACTTAAGGCCTAGGTCGAAGTGGCTTCCAACACTTTCTCCGCATTCCAATGGCCAGGACTTAGTCCTGAGGCCACCGCTGCAAGGGAGCCTGGGAAGTGTCGTCCAGTGAGAAGCCATAGGCCAAGGAGGAGGAGGATGGGTTTGGGAAGACAGTGAGCTGATGGCAACACCTACCCTCTCTCTACAAGGTGACTGGGTTCTGGACAACCTTGTTCCAGGTTTTGTGTCACAAGCTAGAGAATGAATGGAGAGGGCCCGAAGTGGAAAAGTGGGAGGGAAGGGGACAGGGACATGGAGGGAAGAGGATTTTAAGAGTATTAGAGACACAAGTCACAGTTGGAATTATTTTTAAATTACTTTTGGTTAGTGGTCTGTGTCTTACTAAGTGCTCTGCCTTCCTGGTGCTGACACTGGGCCCCCTGGGGTCCCAGGAAATGCGGGTAACCCATGTACATACAGCACACATACAATTTACCAGCGCTCTACCAAGACTGAGGCCACAAGGTACGGTCTCTGCCCCTCTGGAGTCCACTGTTCCAGAGGCAGATGCAGATCAGAGGCAAGTCCACGCTGCTGAGAAGACCCCGCGGAGGGAATGGACTCTGCCGGGGCAGGAGGGGTGGGGCAGGCAAGAAAGGGCATAAGGGGGCCCCATATTCCAGATTTACCTCCACCCGTGCAAAACACTCAGGTCTCTCGCACATTTTACTAGAGCGATAAAGGGAAAGGGAAGAAGATTAAGTAAAGAATCAAGAAATTGGGGTCCCAGCTCTGCTGCTCTGTGTCCAAGGGCAAGTCCCTGCCCCTCTCTAATCACCTTTGCTTCATGCTGTCTGCAAGGCCACCACTAGTGTGTTCGAGACCCCATAGAAAGCCCTGAAAGGCTCCCTCACCAGTGCACAAAATACAGAAAGGTGCCCCCCCCACCCTCCAGGCTGAGGCGGCCCGCAGGCCCAGACATGCAGAGTGAGGATAGGCTGGATTTAGCCACACTTCCTTGGCTTCACACTGTTGGACAGTGCACACCCTACACAACTGGGTTAAGGCGGCAGACTTGCCGACAGCCTCCCTGGGCCCAAGGGGGTAACTGCTGAGAGAATGACTCAGAACCCCAGTGATCCCAGATGGTCCTTCTAACCAGCAGGTTTTCTTCTCTTGTGACAGGGCTGGGACTAATGTGGGGCAAGTAAGGTGCCTCAGGTATGTGGTTAGGGGGCTCTCACTGTCAGAGCGGTCATTGCGAATGGGCAGCTCATGAACGTGGTGTTCCAGCCAGCTCACCAGCCTCACCCTAGTCCAGACCCTGTTCTACAGGATTCCCACAGGCAAGGGTGGTGGAGATAGTGTTTTAAAGGAAGGTGCCAGAAAACCACCTCACACTCGTGGAGGGCAGCAGCTTCTTTCAGCAGCAGGGAGGAGCTGCACCTGGAAGAGGAGGCACAGGGCAGGAAGACCATGGTCCCGGGAGCATGGTGCCCGTAGAGGCCCTGTGCCTGGTAAACCTCCTCTCAGCTTCACCTAGAACAGTAGGGATGGAGGGGGAGGGGAGGGCCAGGTGTGTGATCTGCCAGACTGATAGGAAAAGCTGCGGGGATGGGGTGCAGAGAGAGGCAGACACTGGCTCCAGGTCCCGAGCCGTGGGCAGCCGGGCAGTGCGAGGCCAGGCTGGCCCAGCTTGGCACTGAAGAGGATATAGCATCCAAGGGAGGCTGCCTCCAGCCAGAAGCCTGGCTCCAGGGCTGCGAGGGCCCTCCCCAGAGCTGCTCTGGGGACAGGGAGCCTGACACAGAAGCTCTGAGAGATAAGACTCATGCTGCCTTGAGTCCGTTGTGATGCATCCAGGCCGGGGTCCTTCCAGCACGAAATCACCAGGATTAAATCACCCCTGCCTCCCAGACCCTGGACACCTTGGACTGTGTTTCCCAAACTTTTTGAACATTCAAAACCACTTTTAATTTTGCTTGTATAGGTAGCTATTTGGTGTTTTTTGAAAAGCCAACTTTTCTTTGCTTAAATAATTTATTTTCAAAGGAAACTGTGTAAACAGAAAACTACATGATTGCCATAAATAGAAACTAAGCAATCACATGAGTCTGATGCTAATCAAGCAATGTTCTGAGATTCTAGCTGGATTCTGGTGCTCCCAGTGTTCTGAATCTGAGGACCAGTCTTTGGGTTGAAAGGGAGGTTAGCAAAGGTCAGAAAGGTGTTAAAGACAGACAGCACCCACCTGAGACTCTCCTTTTATCAGAAATGGAGTCATTTTCTTCCTCTGTGAGTCCACATCCTTTCATGCGGCATCTGTGCCCATCTACCCTCTCTCATGACTGTGTCCCCGCCTTGTGAAAAACTGCTCCCAGGGGGTCCTGAACATATGACAGCAAGAGCTACCTTTCACAGTTGGGGTTGGGGTGCTGGGGCCTCTGGCTCTGGGGATAGGCTGGCCCCTGAGCTCCACCCCCAGCCTCAGCCTGCTTACTCCTGTCTCTGGAGAGGTGGTGCTCAATAAGTGCATGAATGCAGGGCCCGTGGAAAGGGGGTGGGTCTGACCTCAGTGAGGCCATGCGCCTAGCTCCAGTGATG